>NC_137813.1:41306685-41452394 GCF_963921795.1 Nannobrachium achirus
CACACACACACACACACACACACGCACACACAGGCCCACCCAACAGTGTTGCTGCGTGTGCCAGAGGAGGGTGTGATACAGTACACTGCTGTCACTGCTTCCTTCACTACACTACATCAGCATTGTAGAGCATAGCAACTGTACACAAGTGTACAGCGCACACAGAAGCCACAGTGACACATGACATGAGCCACTGAACAAGTCTATTAGGTCTGCAACTATTGATTATTTTCTTAGCGATTGATTATTACTCTTTCGATTAATCGAATAACCGAGAAGCACTTGATTTTTTAATATCCTACTAACTAGTAAGACGCCCTAAGGGCGAGGTCGCAATCTCCATATATGGGCATATATTGACGACATCAGGGATCTCCATATATGGGCGTAAAATGGAGCGTGACATGAGGCGTGACTGACTGACATGAGCTGGCCGTTTTCATACTAACTGTGATCAACGGTTGCAATAAACAACCGAATGTGTGTCTGTCCGATGTCTGTCTGATATACCTGACATGACTGACACTAAACAATGCCCGCATTTGGAGATAACTGACATCACTGATACTGCCGCATGTATTGCGCATGCGTTCTTCGCCATGGTAACAGCCGTATGCTGAAACAGTGCCCAAATATGGAGATATGACAGACATCACTGATACCGCCGCCATGGTAACAGCCACATAATGAAACAGTGCCCAAATTTGGAGATGACTGACATCACTGATACGTCTGTGTTCTCCAACATTACTTCTGAGACTCCTACATTCAATCCCTCATATACTTTGCACAACACATTACCAAACGGACATATGTTCGAACGGGCAAGGACTAGTAGAGTATATATAATTAGTTTTCTTTTTTTATTCATCAACAAATTGATGAGAAAAAATAAAAAATATTTTCTTATTTGATTGAGGCTGACTACTTATGCCCTATTTTTCAGTTTGTGGTGCAACAGCCGATCTACAAGCTGTGCCCCGTTGTGAGCTTGTAGATCTGTTATTTTCACTGTTTAAACAATTTGAGGAAAAAAGCTGTATATCATACCCCCATAAAAGTTTATTAATTAAAATTGATTAGCAATATTTTTTTGTAATGGTCCGAACATTTCTTTCGGAGCACAGCAGATGGTGGTAAAAGAGTCTTAAAATTAACCAACCATATACAGTAGCAAAAGAAATATAGATTTAATTATATGATATCAAATAATCACATCGTAATACATAAAGTACATACAGAACGTAGTGTGAGAACAGACTGTATGCCAGTCCTGACAAAAGCAGAAATATGGTACAGCATACATACAGTACAGTACAGTACACATAATATTTCTTTGTTTAAAAAAATAACAGTGCTTACTTTGGTGTCATATTGCCTTTCAAGGCTAAATATAAAAATCATATCATCGTGATCCAGGTAATAGTTTAACTTTATATACACTTTGTTATTATCGTTGTTTATTTGCTCTTTAGAGAAGAGCATATCGTCACTGTCGATCAGAAAACTTGTATCTCCAAGTTTCAATTGTGTATGTTTTTTCGTCAAGTAAAGCATCATCATACGGTACATGACTGTCGCACAAAACTAGTGAAAATAGCAGATCTACTAGCGCACAACGTCCCGCGGTGTGAGGCACTGTGTGCTTGTACTGTAGATCAGCTATTTTCACAATATTTTAAATCATTTTTAAAATGATGAATACAAAACGAACGGTTTTGGACATACAAGGTTTCCACTTGACAACAACGACATGATTTTCATCTGGACATTTTGATGATAGGTTGAGGCTCTTCACGCAGCAGTGAGGATTGTCGTTGTCTGGAGAGAAGGCACTGCCAAATAACTCTTTTATCGGTTCACAAAATAGACAATAACAGGAAAGACATGCCATATTCAGGGCGTACCCACACATTGGGTCCCGTCTGGGACCTTTGACCCCAACCTTCCACAGTCAGTGACTCACATACTGGGGCCAAATATCGTCGTTGTCGGGTGGAAACCTTAATTGTATGTCCAAAATCGTTAGTTTTGTATTTATCATGAACTAAACTAGTGAAAACAGCCGATCTACAAGCACACAACAACGCCTCGCGGTGCAAGGCACGGGCGACGGGCGACGGCCTTGTTTGATGAAGCAGGGCTTTACTTAGCGAAAAAACATAAACATTTTAAACTTGGAGATACAAGGTTTCTGCAAGACAGTGGCAATAAGCTTATTGGACTTTTTCTCCTGTCCAGGCATTATTTCAACGCTCACTCACACACTATGTTGTCGGTCCGAGGACGAGGACCGTTGTCATACAGTAGATTAAGTGTATTATCTTAATCAAAATATTGCATTTATATAATGAAACCCTGGAAAACATTAAAGCAGCCAGTGTTCTGCTCTAAACTAATCTTAAGATCACAATCAGATTAGTTTAGAGGTGTTTCTGAGCAGTTAGTCTCTTGTTTACAGACTTCTGCATTGCTGCAAAAGTGAAAAGAGCGACTGAACTTTTCTTTGACGATGGCATAGCCAGATTGCTGAACAGTAAATAGAGGTTATTTAGGCGAAAATGTTTAAAAATTCTTCACATTTCTTTTGAAAATATCTCTAGAATTTGATTTTCAAAAATGTTCGCCTATGATGGCATGCACAAAATAGGGACAATGGGGTTATAGTGGTTAAATTGTTCTGTGAACAAACTAGGTTTATGTTTTTTCATCAACACAATGCGAGGTACATCAATATACTTTCCCTTTACCTTTGCAAGCTTTAAGAGCTTTTGTCATTAAACCCTGCATACGGACATGAAGAACATGTCGGTCCAGTTGAGAAGAAGCATTGCTTTCAGATTTCAGAAGATCTAGAAGGTTTTACAATTGTAATAACACTTGTGACCAACATGATCACTCGTCTGGCTCAGATATAGATAGGTTAACAGTCCTAAGATATTTGTTTCATTACCTATTTTAGTTTTCACCATCATCAAGCGATGTGGGGGCACTGGAGTCATATGAGAACACACACGCACGCACGCACGCACGCACGGACGCGCGCACACACACTCCCCTCCCATAACTTGTGGGGACATGAGGAAACCTGCATCATCTGAGGGGCCCACCCTTTCCAGAGCTCGTACAGCTCCCAAACAAAATCAGGTGTCATCAGCAACAATCAGATATTACAAAAAAAATTTGATATGAGCTATAATCCAGTATTTTTTAAGGATTGTCAGATGATTATACTGCCTCATGTCCCACAAGTTATGGGAGGGGAGTGTTTTTTTCCAAGCCACGCACACTCACACATATTGGGAGTTTGAACATCAATTGTGAAACCCGACCTAAAAATCACACCATAGCACAGTGGGAGCATAATAACTTGATTTCAAGGAAAAAACTTGTGGGTTCCAGCGTTTGGGCCTCACAAGTAGAAAAGGGCCCCACAAGTAGCGTAGAATTCCTCACTTTGGAACCCACATTTGATGGGAGAGCAGAACACACACACACACACACACACACACACACACACACACACACACACACACACAAACACACACACACACACACACACACACACACACATAATCTCTTGTTTAAATGTGCAGAATCCGATAATTTTTATGCCATTATAATGATTATTGTAATGGATCAGAACTTCTCAGGCACTAGGAAGTGTAGGTACGTCTGTCAGGAAGACACAGTCCTCCACAGGGTCATTGGTGAGTTGAAAGCCCAGCACGCTGCTGGTAAAACAGGTACAGTAGCACACATCCTCGGGTCTAAAGAGACGGGCGATCTCAAGTAGGAATGTGACATCAGTGAGGAAACTCACAGGGCCATGATCTACAACAATGGTTCATTGGTTCCCAGCGTCGAGTCCGAGGACCACCAGCGGCCCGACTTACGGGACTAGAACTCTGAGAGTGTAAAAGTGTACAAAAATGTGAACATTTGTACACTCAGGGCTCTATTTTGATTGTCTTAAGTGCCAGCTCTTATGCTTTAACTTAAAGGCCTGTCCATACTATCTCCGACCACCAAACTTTTCGTCCGAAAGGTCTGTCACGCATAAGGTACTACAAAATGCCGTCACGAAATCTTCTGAAAAGCATTACCCCAAATTAGAGTTCAGAAAGCTGCACGTCGGAAAGTTGGAACTCTCCGACGAAAAGTTTGGTGGTCGGAGACAGTATGGACAGGCCTTTAAGTTAAGGCAAAAGAGCTGGTACTTAAGGCAATCAAAATAGAGCCCAGAGTTAAATAAGCACAGAGGATTTGACAGTGTACATCGGGGTTCCATTATAGTTTAGTTAAAGGACCAGGTCACCTCTGGGACAACCAGATCTTATTTTATTGTTGTGTGGGACACGATCAACACAATCCTGAGTTATTTTTTGTGTTCAATCTGTGTTTTTAGATATTTTAGTATTTCAGCCGATTTCAGCATGCTACAACTGGTCATATGATGCAAATGCATCATATGACCAGTTGTAGCATGCTGAAATACTAACATATCTAAAAACACAGATTGAACACAAAAGATTATTCAGGATTGTGTTGATCGTGTCCCAAACAACAATAAAAAAAGATCTGGTTGTCCCAGAGGTGACCTGGTCCTTTAAGTGAACCTCAACTTTTAATTTCAAGGACCCCCAGATTTAGACGTATTAGGCCACGGACCCCCATTTCATATGATTTGTATCTCTGGGACCCAAATCTACACTGTAAATGTAACTCTGAGAGTTAAATGATCCCCCGTGAGTGTCCATTCGGACCGCCGGTGAGCCCCAGACCAGACCTTGAGACACAGTGATCTACCAGGTCTATCAGGAGCTGCCGTCGCCATTTTTGGTCTTCAGCACCACTAGGATGACCATGACAGGGATCAGACAGATGGGTGTCATCACCAGGGCAAAGACGATGCCTGGCGGTGGCTCGGTGAGCTCCTCGGTGGGACAGGCCTGGAAGAACATGGCGTGGATGTCCACAAAGATCTGCTCCACCAGCGGGTTTGGCCACGGGATCAGAAGGCACTCAGACGTATTCTCTGTGCAAAGGGTGAAGTTATTGTACGCACTGCCGTGAGGAGGGGATGAGGGTTGAGAAGTTGAGAAGAAGACATAGAAAGCAGCTATTAGTGTGTTATTTATCCACTTAAAGCCCGTATACATCATTGACTGGAGGCTATACTCGTACCCTCCTTTTGTCCCTCTATGCCAAATCTCTTTGTTAAAAAAAAGAGACGATCTACATGCACGCAATGCGATGCATTGTGTGCATGTAGATCGTGTCTACAATGCCCAGAATAGGGACCCTGTGGGGTTCATGTGGTTAACCTGTGTACGACATAATCATGATTTTATCATGGAAAATAGTATGAATGCAAATATGCTTGTTACCTTCTTACGTTCTTCCAAATACACCAGTCAGTGTTGTTCATGGAGTTCATGGTGTTTTCAAACACATCGGAGCACCTGTGATAAACAATTTCGTCAAGGCAGTCCATCGTCTGTCCTGGGTGATAGTGCTGGCAGTAGTCACAGAGTTCCTTGCAAAACGAACCGTTCCCACAACCTACGTGAATTCAAGTGTGTGTGTGTGTGTGTGTGTGTGTGTGTGTGTGTGTGTGTGTGTGTGTGTGTGTGTGTGTGTGCGTGTGCGTGTGCGTGTGTGTGTTTCAGAGAGAGAGAGAGAGAAAGAGAGAAAGAGTAAATTATAATTTAGTAAAGAAAGATGTAGATACTGAGTGTCCCTTTGCATATGTAAATGATATGGTTAAAATGTCAACCTACCATATGTACCAGCAGAATCAGCATAAGTCATATCTGGAGAATAAGAAAATAAAAACATTGTTAAGATTCAGAAAACAAGTTGAGAAAAGGCCTATACACATTTCTATTCCGTAAATGAAACGACAACTCAAACATGCAGCACACTTCAGTGGTGAAGAGACTTTTATACATCAGCATTCCTGTCTATAGCTCATACTCATAGTCACTGAAAATGTCCAACACTGTGAGACACACATGTTGCAGCTGTGAAGGAGAGGAGCACACACTCACCGCAGAGAAAGGAGAGAAACACCCCAAAGAAACCAAGCACTCCCTTCATGTCAGAGGAAATCTAGAAAGGTGCGTTTTAACCCAACTGATGACCATGTATAATGAGGCTAAAGTTCCTAGACCGCGTACAGCGAGGCATAACAGGAAACCCAACAGGGTGGGAGAGACGCCGTGTAACCTCCAGTAACCAGATGTCCGAGACGGTGTTACCCGCGGTTACCAGATGTTCTTCCGAGGTTTCCGTCTGTCTGCCCCTGCGCCTTGGCAGGCTCTTCCTCTATCCAACACACATTTCTTTAGGATTTTGCTTGCCTTTTTAAAGGGGTGGAGGCAACATCGATTGTCCTCTCCATTCTCCCAAATAAAAGGGAGCACACCCAAGCTAGGCTGGACTCACATCTGAAAACCCTTTACTCTTTAACTCTTGTTCTGCTTTTTAGTCTCAGTTTCTCACAGTGGAAGGCCTGGCCGGCTCGCAGCATGTGATTTATTTGCCTTTTGGGCTGCCTCTGCCAAATAGGAAACATAAGTAAACATTTAGGGCTCTGGGTTTTAGGGGTGGATGTAATCATGACTCTGCATGGGTGTGCTGTGCAGACAGCCGTGATTTCATATCTGGGTTAATTTAATCAAACCTGGAAGAAGTTGTTATGAGGGCTATAGCCAGCTGTTTTGTAAAAGCCCCCCCCCCCCCACACACACACACACACACAGACAGGCTAGTAATGAAAACTTACTGTGTGAGACCTCCTGACTTCACAAGGCTCAAACATGACCGATCCTGGGAATATGGGTGGACTCTGTGTGTAACAGGCCATCCCTTAGCAATGTTGAGCTAATAATGTCTTTTATACCGGAAGGTTTGTTTTGCATCGTAACACCGTTTCTCAAAGATGAGTCATTAAAGCTTGCATCCCAACCCGCGACCGTTGCACGGAGCAGTGATCAAAGTCTATCTTGTGGGGGAGAGAGAGAGAGAGAGAGAGAGAGAGCTGCTTTCGTTGAATGAATCAAAGGATAAAGAAATGCTCCGTGTCTTCTCAGGACAAACACGCTAATGCGTGTCACTGTGTTCCACATGTTGAGCCACTCTCGACATCTGTTTGCTGAGCAACATTTTGATTTAGTAATGACATCAGGAAGAAGTGTCTTTTCGGCAGAGGAGGAGCTGGGGGTTTGGGGGGAGTTGGCAGGGCGAGGGAGGGGGGGGAGGGGTAGGGAGGCACAGGATGAGGAACAGAGAAGGGGGCCTGTTCCACCACAAGCTCCAGTTGTTTCACAATGCTCAGGGTTCATGTGTTGATCACAGACGTTGTATGGGGTGAATGACGAACAAATACAGGAAGTGAAACGCGGTGGGGGCGACTCGTAATGAGGTTCGAGTTAACCTTTGGCCCCACACCACTGCGGGCCTGCAGTGTCTGCTGCTGCTGACCCCTTAAGCCTGATTTATACTCGCTTGGACGGCGGTGTCATGCTGCCGGAAATGGCAGTGGCGAAAAAAAGTACTCAAGTGCTTTACTTAAGTAAACTTATCGGTACTGCAATGTAGAAATACTCTGTTACAAGTAATAGTCCGATATTCATACTTGAGTAAAAGTACAAAAGTATTGGCATAATAAAATACTTAAAATACCAAACGTAAAAGTACTCATTATGCAGAATGTCCCATTTCAGGTTTTCAAATGTATAAAAATCTTTTGAAAATACCAGATCTACAAGCTTGATGCGACACATTGTGAGCTTGTTGTCCAATAAATGTAGTGGAGTAAAAATACAATATTTGGATCGGAGATGTAGTGGAGTAGAAGTTGTATTGGAAATTGGAAATACTCCAGTACAAATACCTCATTGTACTTAAGTAAAAGTACTGCGTTGGGAGCTTGTAGGTCTGCTATTTTTGCTGTGCGACACCGCTGTTCGACAGAGCATAAGTTAGGCTTCATGGCTGAGACCTCCCCGGGAAATTGTCTTGGGTTCTTATGATGCACACACACTGAGAGATCTTGGCAGAAATTTAGAGTTTGTTCTAAAGGGGTTTGTCAGTTCCAAAACCAGCCAACTGTGTTTATGAAAATGGTCCAAGAGTTCCCCGTGGATCTGTGTCTATTTCAAAGTCAAATCATATTATTTACAAGTATAAGACAACTATAATACTGTAGGTGCAGAAGATGCCTATTGGCTGGAATGTCCAATTGAACTTAAATAGATACATAAAATTAGACACGTGCACACATAAGAGCACCTGCCCAACTGCCCACACAGGAGAAAGTGCCCATTGTATGGCTAATGACTTCACTTATCTCATTTATATCTCTCTTGACAAACCACAGTTGCTCTCTACCCTGTGTCGTTCAATACAATCACCTCCTGCTAAGTTTGGTATTAGAGAGAAACACAGGAACTGAAGTGGTCAACTCAAACATCTTAGGGGTGGCACACAAATAACAAATATAGTCATCAGCAATAGCAAGTAAGTAGGCCTCTGTAACTCTTTAACCCATTCAGAACGGGTACACATTATTGTGTATCATTATTTTATGCTTTAACTATTGAAAAATAGCAGATATACAAGCTCACAGCGCGGCTGCGAGCTTGTAGATCTGCAATTTTAGAAAAATCATGAACATTTGAATTTTGACCCGAAGTGTCTTTTGAATCCTTTTGAAGATTTTTTGAAAAACCTATGTTTCTATGTCAGCAATCTGGCCAGCCATCGTCAAAGAAAAGGTCCTTTTCACTTAACTGGAGCTCAGTTAGTCTGTTCTTGAGAGACTACTATGTCAGTGGTTCTCAAACCTTTTCATGTGTAGGACCCCCAAACTGATATGTATTTGGCCACGGACTCCCATCTCAAAATATTTAGTTCCAGGGACCACCCAGAAGCAAATTTTGAGTTACAAATGTTCGCTTTGGAAATACATTATATTCAAAGATTTGCACACATTTTCACGACTTTTTCAAAAATAGCAGATCTACAAGCTTGCAGCGCGGCACTCGGTGCCGCGCTGTGAGCTTGTATATCTGCTATTTTTCACTGGTTAAAGCATTCAATAATTCTAGGCCTAAATGACGAACAGCAGCAGAAGGAAACGGACATGTTTCCTCAGCGTTTCTCAGACCTATGTGGATGTGAAGTCTAGTTTTAGAATTTAGGACATCACGCACATCATGCCCAAGCGTGTGAACTTGTAAGGTTCTGCTGATGTGGTTTTTAACTGGTAATTGGTCAAGCCTTTTCTAGCTATCCTTTTCATCCTTTTCATCCTTTTTCTGTAATATATACAGTAGGCTACTGTAGCTAGACTGGATCTAGACTATTTAACTTCTCTGGTTTCAAATAATTCTACTGTCCAGTAAAAAAAGAAATCCCCCTAATTCTTTATCCCATGATTTTTGTAACCCATTTTTTTTACCAGGTGTCAATTGTCATACTGTAATCCTAGGCGCTGCACTCCCTCTGCCAACCTAGGGAGAGCAACAGACTGACCTCATGCTTCCTTCGATGCATGATGAGTCCAAGTCGCTTCTTTTCACCTGACAGGGGAGAGTTTCCCAGGCTGGATGTAGCACGTGGCAGGAACGCGTTATTCCAACCAGTTCCTTTCCCCTCCATCGGGCGCCCCGGCTGGCCAGGGGGAGGCAGTATAGAGTAGTGAAGTGTGACGTAATTTACACATCATACCTGGTTCGCGGTTTTCTTCCCCCATTCTGAATTCCCATAGACCTTTTTTTATATCGTGTCATATAAGAACTGTGTTCCAATTATAAACAAATTATCGCAGCGGTTTGACTCATATGGATATGAAGAATCAACTGATAATGAGAAAACGCTAATGTTACTGTCGCCGAATTAGGTGACTGACTATCATAAACCATACAGAGCCACCTCACCGACAATATCGCAAAGACCGTTTGTTTATTTTAGGACCGCAATGCTTATATGAGACGATTTAAGGTGACTCAATGTTATTCTCCATAGAGAATTACTTCCATGGAACCGGGAGATGAGTGAGTCACGTCATGACTTCACTGTTCTATAGAGACCAGGATTACTGCATGTTTTTTGTGAGGATACTACCTACCCTATGGGACACGGGGAGAACATGCACTGTCCAAAATAGGCTATTTTGTTCTAATTCCAAATTCAGTTTTTATTCAGGTTTTAAATGAATGATTATTATTATTATTTGTGTGTGTGTGTGTGTGTGGGGGGGGCACATATTGAATGTATAGAAATCAATGACATCAATAAAGCTGTCCACTTACTACCAGTGATGTTCATGGGCTCTGTTGTTTGATACGCTGTAGAAAAGAGAAGCCAAGTTAGTCACCGGTTCAGTATAAAAGTGTGAAGGATAAATCCTGAGTGTTTTCTGAGGGTTTTTCCCTCACACTTTTAAACAAACCCTCATGAACTTGTAGTTTACCAGACAAGCGCTAAATGAAACATATTTTATTCATCATTTTAACAATAATCAAACAACTTACCTGATGTTGTGACTTGTAGCACCTCTAACTCTTCATTGACCAGACCTGCAACTGCTGTGCATCCAGCTATGGAAGAAATACATAATACATAATGACACTTGTCAACGGTATAATTAACAACACAACAATGTCATTACACATAGGACTATACATCAAAAAGACACCCAGATATCGTACAGAAGTATTAATGTGATAAACGATTAAAATGTTATGAATATAAATGAGAATCAATCAAATAGAAAACATTGGCCAGTGTTGAATCCTCTCATTGTCCTGTACGCATCTGAGGAAATTCCAGGGAAAGAAAATAGACCATTCGACCTGACTCATGTGTTTTGTTTAGTAGGATAACAAACAAATCTAAAAACATGTTTTACACTGTCCTTCTGAACTTGATAATAATGTACATTTCACACCATTTGATCAATGTGAATCAAAAATTGTTCTTTACATTTATTTATTTTTACATTTGCTGTCACAACTGTAAAAAAAAGGGGGGGGGGGGGGGAAAGATCAACACAGCTCAGGTTTACTTAGTGCCCCTTGAGCAAACCTTCTGTTGGTCTAAAACTCACGGGACCAGCTATGAGCTCCGTACTAAACACCCATTCGCTCTTCAAGTTACTGAGCATTCCACTTCTGAGGTGAGAAAAAGGGCATGTGTGTTCCATAGCCCTGTAACTCCTCACTACAGGAGTGCTGCAATGCTGGACAGAGGGAGAGAAAAAAAATCTACTACTTACCCAACAGGCACAGCACCAGAAAACACCTCATTTTGCTCTGTACCTCTTCCCTGGTGTGGACACAGATTACATATCTCAAACTTTTTAGCAGGAAGGCTCTATAAAACAACAGGAAGCTCTCATTTCCTAGGATGGGCGGATTGGGTGGACTCCCACAATGGGACAGCACAGAGAGCCCCTGATAAGGGGAGAAGAGAACTACTGTGGTGCACTGGTCCACCACCTTAATCCCCCCTCCTCTCTCTCTCTCTCTCTCTCTCTCTCTCTCTCTCTCTCTCTCTCTCTATCTCTCTCTCTCTTTCTCTTTCTCTTTCTCTCTCTCTCTCCCCCAACCTTCTCTGACACACATTCTTTCTCTTACCCCCCTCTGCTTTTTCCATGTACACAATAATTCTGATGCAGAAGCTAACATAGTACAGTTGTCATACAACTTAATTGAAGCTTAATTGAAATGATCTCAAATTAACAAATTATGTTGATATCTGACTGGTCTTTAATTGATTTCTATAGATTTAAAGTTTGTTCAGACCTTGATCATGTTTTTGTTTTCCTTTGGAACGGTTGTCAACTTAATTCGGCTTTGTTGTCGATTTATTTCAGACGAATCAAAACAGTTATAGTTTCTAAATAAAAGGGATCCTTAATTGATTTATTTAATATTTTATCAGACAATAAAAGAAGAACAGAACAAGTATAATCTAAACAAAAAAATGTAGTACAGTACAAGTACAGTTACAGTAAACACCCTGCCTAAAAGGAACACCCCATATAAGCCCTTTAGGGTCTTGTTTACGTTCGAGGTCCTTTCATTTCATGGACATAAAACAATTGCAGTAAATAACTTTACTTAATAACATAATAACTTTGTCGTAGCCAAGCAGTGTCATTCGTTGGAAGCAAATATCACCAGGCATTTGTGTTTTGCATGCCATGTTTGCATGACATGTTTGCGTATAGGTTTATGCCCACCGTAGGACTGTATACTGTACAGTGCGCTGCCTGTGCATGGCTGCACATCGTGTCGTTAACTTGCTGTTGTTTTGAGTGTCGCTGAATATGGAATATGTTTTTTGCATGTGCTCTGTTACATCATCCCCAAGCCCCCATTTCTACCCCCTGCCCCCCATTTGGCTGTGATACAGCGGGCGGCCTCTCCCTCCCAGTGACGTCAATGCTAAGCTGCTGTGGTACGGAGCAGGGACGTGCTGGCCATTGGGAAAAGCGGGACAACTCCCGAATGGCCGGTTCATTCCCGGCCAGTCCAGGCCGGCGATTAGGAAAAAAATAAAAATAAAATGTCGGCCTTCGTTCCATTTTGGGGGCTGGGCAAGTTTCAAATTTTGTAGAATTTTCGCAAAGCAAAGCCCTGCTTCATCATACAAGGCCGTTGCACAAAAGTAGTGAAAACAGCAGATCTACAAGCACACAACGCCTCGCACCGCGAGGCGTTGTGTGCTTGTAGATCGGCTGTTTTCACTAGTTTAAATAAAAAACAAACGGTTTTGGACATACAAGGTTTCCACACGACAACGAGGAAATATAACTCATGTAATTGGCCCACTGGCTTGTCACTTGTCATGATCTGAAATGGCAAATCTTTGAGTAGCAGCAGCGCTATAGAGAGATCTCTCTCTATAGCGCGCAATGAGGGCCTCTCCAACTCTTTTTTCCCGGGCTGAATCAGGGGCCCAGCACGTCCCCGGTACGGAGAGAGGCAGCGGGGACCTCCAGTGAGTCGAGAGGATGATGCACTCCATCCACGTCACTGATCCACTCTACTCTCCCTCAGCTGCCGGAGTCTGGGACCGGGCCAGGTCAATCTGGGCCAAAATGACTTCCATGTTTCGATCCACATAAAGGACGCATCAAACAGATTGGATAACACCAACAAAAAAGAAAGAGCTTAAATGCATCAAAGTTTAGCTAAGTTGAAATGTGCCGTGTGGACTTTGCCTGCGAGAGATAGCGTAACGTGAATCATCTGTTCTAAAACTCCACAAGCCTGCTCAGTTTACCACATTTTGGGGTCAGTAACGTGTACCAAATGATTGAAATGTAAAGGCTCAGATAAATGTTTAGTGGTTGAGACAAAACACAGGAATGCTCTACAGATGTCAGTCAGAGCTTTTTCTCATTGTTTCTTCAGCTGCACAGTGAATCTTTTGAACTGTTGCATGCCCAAGTGTTTGACACAGAGATCACAGGGGCCGCAACATATCTGAAGATATCAGTCCCAATGTTCAGATGCCAAGACAAACGCTCACAGTTTACATTATACATAATTAAAATGGTTCCTCTGATAAGGCCTCCCTCCCGTCCCGGGCTTATCTTTCCAGCGCGTGTTTGCTTTTGTTTTAAGGTCCCAGTATGTATCAACATGGTCCACTTCAAACCGCCATGTGGACGTGCCTGGTGTGCTGTATCAATAGGACTATAGGAGATGCTGTCCTCACTGCCCGGGCGTATGATGACAAGTGGTAATGAATGAGAAGGCCTTTACAGCAGTGGGTCTCAAAGTGGGGTCCTTGAAAAGCTTTGAGTACAGTATGATGATGACATTACATATGTGTCCATCATTATATTGTAGGGCATTCACGAATAGTGATTTTTAGTATTCGAATTATTCGACCGCAAAGTATTCGAATAGTCGAATATTCGACAGGACTGGCCAAACTGTCAAATATTAAGTGTGAAAATAGCAGATCTACATGCTCACATCGCCTTGCGTTGCGAGGCGTTGTGAGCATGTAGATCAGCTATTTTCACAATATTTATCTGCAGAACCCAGTCACATTAAATGTAATACCTACAATTCCAAGTGCTTGTCAGGGTGGGGGTCCCCTTTCCAAATATGTTTATTTTGGGGGTCACAGCCTAAAAAGGTTTGAGAACCCCTGCTATAGAGCATTAACAAATTCATCCACCAGGGGCATTGACAACTCATTTTTATGACCTCCTATCTAGTCAAGCTTTATAAACTATATATTTTTTAAAGAGAAAACAACAAAAAATTTAAAAAAGCGAATATTCAACTTCGGTGAACAACGTCGAATAAGGCTTTGATATTCGAATATTTGGTGAATGCCCTATTATATTGTCCAATCAGAAAAGGGACATACGGATAGGGACTTACATAAGGGGTCTTCAACGCTTTCAGGCCAAGGACCCCTTAGTTGAGAGAGAGATGAAGCAGGGACCCCCACAACCTTTTCATAGATACCATATAGTTTTCCATATCGTTTGACAGCACAATCATCTGTGTATTTTGGATTCATGTCAATTTGTGTTTTCAGATATTTAAACACTTGAACCGACAGTACTTTATAAACTTGACCTTTTACTCTGTAATTTGTCTGCTCTTTTTCCGCTCTACAAAAAACATTTTTGCCAAAAATAGCTGATCTGCTATTTTTGGCTTAAGTTCTCAGAGAGTTTTTTTCCTATCACATTTGGAGGACCCCCTGTAGTAACTCTGAGGACCCCCTAGGGGTCCCGGATCCCCTGTTGAAGACCCCTGACTTACATAATACAGTACACATGGACATACACACAAAGTCACGTATTGTTATTTAAAAAATAACTGCTGCTTTATGCTCCAACAGAGCAGCCTGGAGGAGAAACGCAACACAAGTTATTTGAATCAGTCTCCCTCCTGACTGCATGCACCGCCATTGCTGTTCTGTGTCACTCACCAAGTCAAGTAGCAAGCGATGGCTTGCGTGCCCTGGACCGAACCACGTTAGGGCAGCAGCATCAGCATGTCACACCAATCATTCCAAGCCAGGTTTCATAGACTAGGGGTCTTCAACGTTTTTCCCCTAGTCGAGAGAGAGAGAGAGAGAGAGATGAAGCAGGGACCCCCATTACATATAGTATAGCCTAATACTGAGTTGCAAATTAAACTTTTTCATTATATTTCATAGATAGCTTCATAGACTTGTTTGCCAGCGCTGTCAGCACATGTTGGATTCATGTGTATTTTCAGACATTTAACCACTTAAACCGTCAATACTTAGTAAACTTGACCGTACTTAGTCTGCTTCTTTTTCCTTCTACACCAAACCTCTTTCCCGAAAATAGTCGATCTACAAACTCACAAAGCCTCCCAACGCGAGGATCGTCTATTTTTTTGGCTAAAGTTCTCCTCAGAATAGGAAGGAGAAAAAAAAAAAAAAGTTTCCTATTACACAAAGATTTGGTGGTCCCCCTGTAGTAATGAGGACAACCAGATCCCCTGTTGAAGACCCCTGTGACATAAACTGAACTCCCAATCAAGAATCTGTGTCACTGGATGCAACAGTAGCATTACACTGCCATCTTGTGTGTAAAAATAATGGAATTTGTGCCTGCCTGGAAGGGGAAGATGTTTTGTGGTAATTTGTTAAGAGGAAACTAAGTAGGTCTAATTGGTCTTGAAAGTAGATACCATGCAGTCTTTGGCAAGGCTTTAACTTTTTTGTTTGGATTAGTAATTGGCTCCCTTAAATATGGGAGATCTTGTGTGATAAAGATCTAAAGAGCTATCTTTTTTGTCTGTTATGTGAAGCCACTGTAAAGTGACAACTAAAAATGTGTAACTCTGCATGCAAGACATTTCATTGTAACTAATTAATTAATGACCTCATTAATTAATTTGCTTTATGAGTTTATTGCAATAGAAAATTCATGATAACACGACACGAGGTTAGGCTTATTAGCTTATGAAGAAATTAATTTACAAGAGGTTTTTGCTCTTTTTGGATGTTGAGTTAAAGGGAATGGCTGCCCCTCTGTTTTGCAAAATAGCAGAGGGCTTTAACACGTCGACGCATGCGCATTGGAGGATATTGTGAAGCCCAACTTTATATGCTCCGTCGCACGACGGTGTCGCGCGCCGAAAAACAAGCTCCCAACACAACACACATGAACCTCGGCGCCGCGACGAGCGACACCGTCGCGCGACGAAGCATGAACTTGGCCCTGCGTTCTGTGTAGGTTCTGTACGTCATGTAAACACGCACGGAATAACGTGCTGCTGCTGCTTGGAGGAGGATGCATGCATGGCACAGGCTGCACAGCTATGATGAGCCTGTCCGTCCATCAATAATACCAGGGCCAGATGAGGACATAGGAGATGTGGAAATAATAGTCTGGGGGCTACTTACTTACATCTGTTAGAAATTGTTGTTGGCTACGTTACCAAAAAATTTGGTTAACATATATCTTTTTTTTCCTTTATTTTTGTAAAAATTACGATCGTGGAACGTTTACCTAGTTTTATATTTATGAGCTAAAAAAATAAAATACAAAATAATAATAATAAAATCGATAGGAGCCTATTAATATAGGCAAAAATCTATATAGCCTGACAGTCAGCTGCAGAGCTATAAGTGCGTATCTATGATGTTAGTTTCAAGCAAGGAAGAAGACCACGAGATCATAATTAATATCTGTGCAAGCATGCTGATGTGTAAAAATGCCCATGCTGTGTTGGTGTTAGCAGCAGCACACGCTACTTTTCTCCCAAGACGTTACTCTGCCTGGTAGGCTTATGATGATCATAATAAAGACGTCACCCTTCACTCGCTCTGCCTCGAACCAAGCCATATTAAAGTGCGCAGCTTTTTAATTGCAGCCTACTACCACCACTACTATACACTACTACAACGACATATCTCTCACCATGCTCACAGAGAACGCAGGAGGAAGGCTCAGATGTGCTCGCGGTGTGGACTTGGACATCACATCTGCGTCAAGTTGATAGCAGAGAGATATAGAAGCGTTCATTGCATTGGATCTCAGTGAGAGCGAGAGGGGAGTTATCATCATCGCCTTGCGGATTCTGGTCGCAGCAGCAGAGATATAGGCGGCCAGGCAGGGAGGAACACGAGGATTAATAAGGTATTTGTAACTGCGACATACAACGCATTCAACGTCCGCGAAAATAACACTTGAATTGACCAAAAAATAATTGCTTTTTTGCCTCGTCGTCTGGCGCAGAGCGCCGAGGTCTTAAAAGTAACCGAATCTAATGGATACGTTGCCTATATTTTCAATGAGACTGCAGCTTTTTTTTAACGCTATACTTCACAGCCATGGCTGAGGCTTTGCTGTGCAGCTCGACTCATCTGGAAAACTCAGGCTCAGTGTGGGGTCGTTTACAGGTTTTTATACTGCTGTATACGTTTCAGTTCGAACGGACGAGAGAGAAGGTGTGCATTGGGTTGGTTTACAGAGAAATGCAGGGAAAACTGTACTACGCACTTTTCTTGCTCCGTTTTTTTTTTTTGCTTTTCGGAAGAGGCACGCCCACTTCTCCTCCAGTGTAATGTGTGCGTGAGTGCACTTGGAAACGTAACGCAGGCTATTTGCTATTGCTCCTGTTAAATTTAACATGGTGATGGTTCCCCCACTGTGTGTTAATTCTGTCTGTGAACTTGACTTACAGCCACGAAAGATGGCGAATAGCAGTCCATCTTAGACAGGACACCGTTTCAATAAACCAGGGGTTTTATAGTAATGGCTTGTTGACTGTAGACCAGTGGCCACAATGTTGTTTTGCCAACACAGGGGGGCAGTCGTTCTTATACACGCACATACTGTGTATATTATATTGTATGATGTGAACAGTTGAAGTTTCAGAGAGAGAGAGAGAGAGTATACTGTATGTGCGTGTGCGTGTGTGACATTTAAGGGAGACAAGAGAAAGCAGAAGTTGTGACTTCAAAGGAATTTGCTAAACTCTTGTCACGGTGGATATTTGTCATTCTATGGGACAAAAAATAAATTGTTTCAGTGACAGCACCAATCTTTTTGGCGTGCATGGAAGCATTGACACTTCAGCCATTCCCTTTAACTCAACATCCAAACGCTTCCATGCATGCAATGCAATCACCCCTCACTGCTTTGTCACCTGCACCTGTGCAGCGCCAGTGCGCCACCATGGAGGATCCGGCAGCTCCTGCTGTGGACCCGGGGCCTGATGCTGCTGCTGCGCCCCCAGACCCTGCACCTCAGCCTGCCTCTCAACCCCCCTCACGCAGCCAACAGGAGTGGAGGAGGAGGGTCAAGTCCGAGTACATGCGCCTTCGTCAACTGAAACGCCTTAAAAAAGCCGAGCAGGTCAAGGTACGCTACCCTACAGTACACTCTGAATTTAGGCGTATGGAAATTGATCTCTAAAGGTCAGCCCTTTGTGTTTGGATGTGTGTGTGCGTGCCTGTGTTTGTGCGTGCGCGCGCATGTACAGGGGTGTTTTGTCGCTACACTGGACACTACAGCATTCCGACGGTATTTTCTTTTTCACGCTACTTTGCATAACAGGTTTACCGTCAGCAAAATAAAAAAAGCCCCATTACACCTACACCACTGACCATAACTGTGTGTGTGTGTGTGTGTGTGTGTGTGTGTGTGTGTGTGTGTGTGTGTGTGTGTGTGTGTGTGTGTGTGTGTGTGCGTGCGTGCGTGCGTGCGTGCGTGCGTGCGTGCGTGCGTGCGTGCGTGCGTGCGTGCGTGCGTGCGTGCGTGCGTGCGTGCATGCGTGTGTGTGTAACATGTATGTAACATGTTTGTATGTAACATCTTACAATATGTGTTTTTATTCCCCCTTCTAGACCCTATTTATGTCCAACAGGCAGAAGATTGAAGAGCAGACAAACACTTTGAACGCAGACTGGTCCAAGCTCAGGATTCAGTCCATTCCTTTGTCAACATCCAATGGAGTTGCGCCTGGCAAGGTGAGAGAGAGAGGGAGGGAAAATAACAGATATACAATTATCCCAGCCTGTCAGCTTGTCTTGTCTGACTCAACTGACTGACAGGACTGGCTTAGTTCATGGAGCTTCCATGGCTGGTTCAGCTCCATTAGTAAGCCTGTCTATTACTGCGCTTACTTGTAACGGACGGTCTTGAGTAGGGATGGGACGATTAGCGATATTATCGTATATCGTGATAAAAAAACACTCACGATAATCGCATCGTGTAGATTAAATTTATCGTGATACCGTTCTCCGTCATGCACTGGGTTCAATTCAACTTTTATTTGCTGAGCTGTGTATCCAGTACCACTTAAACCCTCTAGAATTGGTAAAAGATACTTATAATATACTGTACGTACTTGACACAGTCTTTATTTTTTCACTCTGTCAAATGTCTTTGCCAAAAAATAGCCGATCTACAAGCTCACAACATGTCGCGTTGCTACTCGTTGTGAGCTTGTAGATATGCTATTTTTTGGCAAATATTCCGCCCAAGGATAATGGATTTTGATTATCGCGATAATATCGTAAATCGCGATTTCTTTCGTCACAATAATCGCGATATGACATTTTCATATCGTCCCATCCCTAGTCTTGAGGAAAGTCCCCAGTGGTATAACACTAGTCATCTTTTCTAGCCTTTGATTTTCTGCCCTGTTCTCTTACTGGGAGAGCTCTCCTACTGATATCACAGGGACAATCATCTGTAGGCTATTCCATAAACCACAATGTGATGACTAGCAGAGGTCTTAACAGCACATGACTTAAGTCTTAAAGTTAAAAACACCCATAGGGTGTAAGAGCATCTCTTGTGTTCCCAGATGCTGACATGGTCTAACCGTTATGTATTCTCACTGTAGGGAACTGACCAGTATCTGTATTCAGTTATTGCTTTCTTTTTTCCTCCGTTTGTGTTATTGCTCTGCTGTGTTGCATCATCTTTCTTTGTGATACAGATGTGCATGGTGGAGTTTGGTTTCCCTGCATTCAAATCTCAGAGCACGCCCCTGAAGGCCCTCTCCATGGTGGTGGGAATCCCCTTCATGTACTCTTGGTCGCCTCTCCAGAACAACTTCATGGTATGAATAGATCATATATATATTTGCACCCACTTTAAACCCAATATCGTCACTGTCGGGCAGAAACCTTGTATCTCCAAGTTTGAAATTTGTATGTTTTTTTGCAAAGCAAAGCCCTGCTTCATCATACAAGGCCGTCGCACAAAGGTAGTGAAAACAGCACATCTACAAGCACACAACGCCTCGCACCGCGAGGCGTTGTGTGCTTGTAGATCGGCTGTTTTCACTAGTTTAAATCATTTCTAAAATGATAAACGCAAAACAAACGGTTTTGGACATACAAGGTTTTCACCCGACAACGATATGCTTTGTTGACTGATGCACACACACATGTGTGCGCACGCAGACACACATGCGTGCATGTGCGTGCGCGCACACACACACACACACACACACACACACACACACACACACACACACACACACACACACACACACACACACTTGCTCACACACATCTGTGTCCATTCCTGCGTAGGTGGAGGATGAGACGTTCCTTCACAACATCCCCTACATGGGTGACGAGGTTCTGGAGCAGGACGAAGCCTTCCTGGAGGAACTCATTGACAACTACGACGGTGTCCATGGAGACAGAGGTGTGTGTGTGCGTGCGTGCGTGCGTGTGTGCGTGCGTGCGTGTGTGTGTGTGTGTGCGCGTGTGTGTGTGTGTGTGTGTGTGTGTGTGTGTGTGTGTGTGTGTGTGTGTGTGTGTGTGTGCGTGTGCGTGCGTGTGTGGCTGCATGCCAGGTGCTGTGGCACATGCTGCCTTCTTCATGTCTTAATTATTTCTGACCAGCGCTGGTTGCACATGCATGCTGATCACTGTGGTACATGTCACTGCAGCATTAATCATAGCACAGGGGTTTAGTTTGATCAGTGGTTTTCAAACCTTTCATGCCCAAGGCACACCATTGGGAAGTTAAAATCTCAAGGCATCTCACGCCCATATTCATAGGAGTGGGTTCCAGGGGGTCCCTAGCACAAATTAGTTATTATAGCACCAAATTCAGTTTAACCACTGTACTTCGGCTTTTTTCAGATTTTTTTATTTTATTTTAAATGGACACAAATATTCTCTTATGGGGATCCCTGGCTCGTTATCTTTTCAGATGAGGTCCGCTGCCAAATACATGTCAATTTGGAGGTCTTTGACATGTTTGAGAACCACTGGTCAGGGGGGGGATAGCGCATTGACACGTTGTCAGCTGTGTAACTGTTTGTCCCAGGCGGGGGGTTCATCAACGATGAGATCTTCAAGGAGCTGGTGGAGGCTCTGAACCAATACTCTGACCAGGAGGACGAGGATGAGGCAGAGGAAGAGCCTGGACGGGAGGAGGCAGAGAAGAAAGACGAGGAGAGGGTAGAGGTAGGTACCAAAAAAAAAATCGATTTACAATATTATCACAATAATCACATCCATTATCCTGGGGCGGAACATTTGCCAAAACAATTGCAGATCTACAAGCTTACAAGATTAGATTTGGTAAAGAGTGAAAAAAAGACTGTATCAAGGTATGTTATTTCCAGGTTCGTTTACCAATTCTAGAGGGTTTAAACGGTACCGGATATGCAGCTCTGCAAATACAATTGATCCCAGTGCATGACAGAGGACAATTCCACAATATATTTAAATCTCCACGATACGATTATTGTGAGTGTTTTTTTATCACGATAAACGATAATAACAATTATCGTCCCATCCCTAGGAGAGGGTGATGAGGAAGAGCTCGTCGGATGGTTCGGAGGAGACCAAAGCGGGGCCCACACCCTTCTTCAAGAGGAAGAGGAGGAGTATCAGTGAAGGTGTGTTGAGGTGGACATTCTTTGTAAAATTCAAATTGTTGCCATGGCTATGACAGGTCTGTAACTCAGAGTGTACAAATGGAACCAACATTTGGTTCCATTTGTGCACTGTCAGAGTTAAGGGGGTCCTTCCAAATATAGTTTCGTAGTAAATACGTGTCATAAATATTCAGAAGAAAACCTGGAGACTTGACATTTGGTTATTGGGTATCAAAATAAGAACATGTTATAGTGGTGTGTAAAAAAGAAAATAAAAAATTTGCCACAGACAAGACCCAAGTCTTTGCCACGGACATATATGTCCATGTACGGACATATCGATGACCCCTGCTGGTGTGTTATATTGAAGCTGCGGGTGGATATAACAGTGATCTTTGTTGCTGTATGTGTGTGTGTGTGTGTGTGTGTGTGTGTGTGTGTGTGTGTGTGTGTGTGTGTGTGTGTGTGTGTGTGTGTGTGTGTGTGTGTGTGTGTGTGTGTGTGTGTGTGGATTCCTGTACTATCTCTGCAAGAGAAGCGGTCAAAGTTTGAATGCCATCGCCACTGGTCTCCATGTTGCACTGTGCTGGTGCCAGGAGGTTACCCTGGCTGTCGCAGACCACAGCGGTGTTGGCACGGGCATTGTTTACTTTAGCTCCCCGTGTCCCAGTTTGGGGACAGTGTGTGAGGGAACCTGTTTGTCCATGACACTGATATGGCCCGGCTCTAATTACAGAACCTATTGACCTGTTGCAGTAATGCTTTATTGGAAACTAGGCTGTATAAATCACTCACACGATAAGTGAAGAGTGAGAGACATGTGCAGGCCTTGGGAGTAACTCAGCTATTGTCGGGATTATGCCGGATTTATAACTAGACGTGAGCCAGTGTCGCACATTGAAAATAAGTGATCTATAAGCTCACAAGGTGTCGCAGCGTACCATGTCGGCTATTTTTGCGTAATACACTGGTGCGTAATAACGGCTTTACACTAGTAAAGTATACTATGTACATTCCAACGATGATCTTTACAGTATTTGTGTACCCTAATATCCATAATGACATTATAATACATCCAGATATCATACTGATGAGATTTCAGGGCCGGCTACAACATGCACACACAGTCAACTGGCCTGGAGCATTGTGGGAAACAGCTCACACTTGTGAATCTGGAATAAACACCTGCTGCTTGAAGAAGATTGAATGACCTGGATAACTAACTCTCATTGTTCGCTGTCTTTTCTTTCTCTCTCCAACAACCACAGTGAGGGATTTGTCCGGCAGTAAGAAGATCCCGCACGATAAGATATTTACAGCTATCGCCTCAATGTTCCCCTACAAGGGCACCATGGAGGAGCTGAAGGAGAAGTAAGAGAAGTGCAACGAAACTGGGCATCTTATGTGCATGCTGAAGGGACTGTTGCTTAGTATTCACCATGGAGACATGAGCTCTTGGGGAGAAAGTAATAATGCTCACTCAAAGGGAGCAGTGGCATCAGCATCTGAAAGAGCTATTGACAACCTCTTCCAAATGCCCCCTCAGTCAAAGGAGAGTTCTTTACAGTTTCCATTTCTCACACCTCCAGGTGCATACTTTATAGATACTATAAGGGGGACTTTTTAAATGTACAGACTACAGAGCTCTCAGAGAGGAAAACGTGTAGCATTATTCAGCTGGGTATCACTCACCAAATAATGATAGAAGATGTTGTGGGTCTGAATGAGTAAAGGCATCACACAGTATAAGTAGAACATATATTGAACTCAGTGGAAAGACACCCCGCAACACCCAGTAAGACAATATTGAACTTGTCATCTAATCATTTTTATAAAAGTGATATGGCATCGTGGAGCGATTCATGATGTAGCACGGGTTCTCATTGCCCTCACTCCACAGATACAAGGACCTCCTGGAGCCCCCCGACCCGGTGAAGTTGCCTCCCCTCTGCACCCCCAACATGGACGGACCCTTTGCCAAGTCTGTGCAACGAGAGCAGGCGCTGCACTCCTTCCACACGCTCTTCTGCCGACGTTGCTTCAAATACGACTGCTTCCTCCACCGTAAACGCTCCTCCGTCAATTGGTTTCTCTTTCATTAGTATCCCCCTCCCCCCATTGGGGGTGGTTTTGTTTAACTTCTCGCCATTCCTCCTCTACGACATACAGTATTTGTTTTTTCCTGTTTTTGGATTTTGTGACTTTATTGTGTTGTTGCATAATCAAAGAACATCTCTTTCTCTCTTACTGAAGCTTTCCACGCCACCCCCAATGTTTACAAAAGGAAGAACAAAGAAATACGGATAGAGACCGAACCCTGTGGCCTGGACTGTTTCTTGCTGCAGGTGTGCACCAAGCCCCTCGTTTCCCAAACGCTCCTTCATTCTTGTTTTCTAGTCACTGTAGCACTCATGTAATGCGTCTTTTTTTTCTTTACAATGGTTCTTTCATTTCCTTACCAGTCCTTCTTGTATTTCTCCTCTGAAGAAAGGGGCTAAAGAGTTAGCAGATCGGAGTATGTTACGATCTCAGAGGTCTCGACGGGGGCGAAGACAACCCCGCGTCCCAAGCTCCAGTTGTTCTGGACCATCAGGTTCTGCTGAGGATGGAGGCAAGGAGGGAGACAGCGACCACGAGACCGCCTCCTCCTCAGGTAGGAGAACTCAGCTTTGTTTAGCTATTATTGGCTTCCAAAACATTTGGGAGGGCTTAGTCAGGGGCATCACAAGGGGGGGAGGGGGGGGGAGTGGGACTGAGTTACTACAAAGGTGGGGGGGGGCCTTCATTATTTTATACTTTAGCTATTGAAAAATAGCAGATATAAAAGCTCACAGCACGGCACCGAGTGCCGCGCTGCAAGCTTGTAGTTCTGCTATTTTTGAAAAGTCGTGAAAATGTGTGCAAATCATGGAATATATGTATTTTTTAAGCTAACATTTGTAACTAAAACTTTGCTCCTGGGGTCCTTGGCCAAATACATATCAATATAATTTTGGGGGTGCTTCATATTAAAAGGTTTGAGCACCACTGACATACAGTAGATGACAGAACAAAGGTTTTTCAAAAAACCTCAGAAGGATTTGAAATAGCAGATCTACAGGCTCGCAGCGCTGTGAGCTTGTATATCTGCTATTTTTCAATAGTTAAAGCACAAAATAATGCATAATAATAAGTTCCCAGTCTAAACCCCCTCCCCCTATGAAGAACATTTATGGGGGGGGCCCGCTGTGAATCCTTGTACCCAGGGCCCAGAATTTGGTGGGACACCACTGGGCCTAGTATTTGACAAATACATAGCACCATAAATTATGAACACTACATCTAGTCGGACTCCAAATTCTAATTACATTTTGAAGGACCACCAAAATCACTTTAATTTCCGGCCAAAGATTGAACAATACGGTATGTTGTAGAAAGGCTATTTTCCCCCATGGATTCCTCTGGTCACAACGGCTGCAACCACACTTTGCTATTCTCTAAATTACCTAGTCCACAGTCCAGCAAAAACAGTTGATGATTGAATCTTAGGTGAGAAATAGGCCATGCAGTTGCTCAATCTTGATTCATTTCACAGGAGCACAATAGCTGGTTTACTGTAAAGTTTTCTTAACAGTTGCTACGTGGCTGCCACTTTCCATATCCGTTGACAAATACATATTCATTGAAACGGTCAAGGATAACACATCTCTGTTGTGGTGTATCTACTGTAGGTTAGAATCATGACAAATGTAAAGAAATGAAGTCTGTACTTTCTCCTCTATACATGCAGTACAGCAGTATACAGTATGTACTGTATATCAGGGGTCTTCAACATTTTCAGGCCAAGGACCCCTTTATTCGATAGAGAGATGAAGCAGGGACCCCCACAACCCATAGATACAGTAGCCTCGCGTAGCCAGGCTTACTCATCTCCGAAGAGAAAAGCCTGGTGACAATAGAAGGCAGAAAGCGTTCAACTTCCGCCGTAGGAATTTCACCGGAAGCTGTATTTTTTTCACGGTGCGGTGTTCCTGCAAACGTATTCCCTGCACGAAATTAACTCTGGTCTACGTCTCCTGCTCCGTCGGTTGCGCTCGCAATAAACAATATACAAACAAAAACATTGATTCAAGCAATGTTACACCTATTAAGAGTGAGTTAAGAGCTACAATCTATTTTAGTTATTTCGCTGGGGAATGTAAACAGACCCGCACCGCATGACGTAACGTCTGTTAAACGCAGACTTCCGCTAGAAATCTTGGAACACACCGGAAGGCATATTGTCTACAGGGTGTAGATACAGTACCATATAGTTTCATTGTTTGACGGCACAATATTACAATAGTATTTTGGATTCATGTCAACTAGTGTTTTCAGATATTTAACCACTTGAACCATCAATATTTAATAAACTTGACCTCTTACTCTGTACTTAGTCTGCTCTTTTTCCCCTCTACACCAAACCTCTTTGCCGAAAATAGCTGATCAACAAGCTCACAGTGCGAGGCGTTGTGAGCTTGTAGATCTGCTATCTTTGGCTAAAGTTCTCAGAATATGGATGCTAGGGTTCAAGTGGTTAATATAAACAAAGATATATATCACTCAAAGATTTGGAAGGACCCCCTGTAGTAACTCTGAGGACCCCCTAGGGGTCCCGGACCCCCTGTTGAAGACCCCTGCTGTATATTTATTTGAGTGTGTCAGTGTATGACTAAGTAAGTGGATGCATCATTTACAGTAAACCTCCACCGCATCTGTTACAGTGGCATGAACTCAAATAACCGACTAGAGCACTTCAGAAAAGAGAAATCTGGCCGGAGATGACAGTTTGAAAACACTTTCTGTACTTGACTTTGTTTCTGCTCCTCCTGCCTCAGCTCACCATTCGCTCTCGCCCTCCAAACAAAATAAGCCAACCATCAGTTTAGCAGGCTCCAGCCCCAAAACAAACATTCCCTTCCCTCAGGCCCTCCTTTTGAGCTTCGTTTTTCTTTCTTTTGACATCCCCGTGTGGAGAGCAGAGGGAGAGGGAAATCAGAGCACTCTCCTGTGGCTGTTTATCCCCTTCTTCCTCCTCTCTCCCCCTCCTGTTATGTTCTTTGTACCAAACAGGCCTCGCTGTAAGTCACTACAGACCCCCCAATTAGAAAAACTGCTGACATTCGGTCAGTGACTCAGCAGAAGCTCTCCCTTGCAAGGAAAACAGACTGCTGAACACACGTATCGAAGCATTCCCCGGGACCGAGCTGTGTCGCAATACAGCAGTGCTGCATTTCATCCTGTTGCCAAGCAACATTCACTGATCTGCCTTGAACAGTGGGTGTATGAACACAAGTGTCAAATATCCGTCAAGCTAACGTGAACTTCCATTGGCCTTGTGTGAATGCGTGCGTGTGTGTGTACTGTATGTGTGTGTGTGTGTGTGTGTGTGTGTGTGTGTGTGTGTGTGTGTGTGTGTGTGTGTGTGTGTGTGTGTGTGTACTTTTTTTGCGAGGGACAGATGTCCTCACAAGTATAGAATTTGAGAAATAGACCTTGTGAGGACAATTTACCTGATCCTCACTCCATAAAGCAAGTTAAAACGATTTGGGTTTGGACTTAGGCATGGATGGGATAATAAGGCATTTAGAGGTTACGTTTTAAGGGTTGGTTGGGGTAGGAATTATTCCTGATTTATACTTAAAGGCTTGTCCATAGTATCTCCGAAATGTTCGTTGAGTTGGACTTTCCGACGTGCACATTTCCGAACTCTCATTCGGTCTAATGCTTTTCAGAAGTCGCGAGTGACGTCATGTTGTAGTCGAACCGGACCTTTTGACTGAAAGGTTCGCTTTCGGTCAAAGTATGGACAGGCCTTAAGTGTTTCGCACTGAAAACAGCAGATCTGCTAGCTCACAGTGCGTCACATTGCGACACGTGGTGAGCTTGTAGATCAGCTATTTTTGGCTTGCAGCATTAATAATGTCCTCAAAAGTATAGTAACAAACGTGTGTGTGTGTGTGTGTGTGTGTGTGTGGGTGTGTGTGTGTGTGTGTGTGTGTGTGTGTGTGTGCGTGTGTGTGTGTGACAGAGGAGAACTCGCGCAGTCAGACACCTCAGCTGCGTCCAGTGTGTGAAGAGGCCTCTCATCAGGCGGAGGTGCTGGTCCAGTGGAGTGGGGCTGAGGAGTCTCTGTTCAGGGTTCTACATGGGACCTACTACAACAACTTCTGCTCCATCGCCCGCCTCATCGGCACCAAGAGCTGCAGAGAGGTCAGTGGTGGAATGAGTATTCACATTTCTTTTTTTACTTAAGTAAAAGCATCAATACTGCAATGTAGAAATACTCTGTTGCAAGTAAACGTCCGGAAGTACAAAGGTATTGGCATCAAAATGTACTTATTGCACAAAAAGTAGAAAGTACTCGTTATGCAGAATGTCCCATTTAAAGTTTTCAAATGTATAAAAATAATAATGTAAAAAAGGTGATTGCAGGGTGGGGCATGCTTTTCTAACATGTATCGTTCCCAAATTGCATTGGCCCGGCAGTCTAGTATTCAAAAATATTATAGAATATAATATGTGAAGAAGAAGTAGTGGAATTGAGCCTGGTGACAGTGTGCACAAGAAACTTTAAATTCGTCAGCGCGAGTGTCGCAACGCATGCATCCGTTGCCTGTGGTTTTTATGGTGTGAGTAATTGGAGTGACTACAGGCAGAACGGCATGTGGCACTATAAATTAAGATACTTACCAGATGTTACGTGTTTACCACTCCCTCACGATACACGCATTATGTCTTGGCCTGAGACGGTCCCTGTGGACTAGTATCCAAGCCCCTGTCCTTACGTCAAGTCAACGTCACATGGGTGGTGTATAGGCAGGAGAATTACAGGAAACATATTACAGCCTGCAGTCTCAAATGACAACACAGGACTCTTTAGATGTCATTGCTGTCGACCAGAACCCTTGTATCAATTCTTTTTTACTTTCTTTAATCATTTTCTGTAAATTAATGCCCAAGAGGCAAGAGAGTCACGAAAAGTAAATAAAATCTACAAGCACACAAGCACCGCGAATTTTGTTGATCTGTGGGTTTTATGAACAATAAAAGTTCAACAGCTTGTGACTAATTAATAAAGTAACTGTTTTGCATATACAACAATTTCCACCCGACCGCAACGATTTGCACAGACAGAATGCACATTATGAGACCCGTCCCAAAAGGCAGACAACATGGCAGTCCTGCATGCACCACATTTTCTCCTTTAACATTCTAGCCATATTCCTCTCCCTCTGGGCGATGTGATTGGTCAGGACTCTGTTCCATTACTGGCCTCCTTCACATGGCCACGCCTTCTGTATGACTTGAGAGTGGAAATGCTGAAACCAGCTGTGGCGTTATGTCTCTGTGTGTCCCAGGAAAGAAGCCAAATCTGTTTTTTGGCAGACAGAGGTGGGCAGGGTTTGTGTGTGTGTGTGTGTGTGTGTGTGTGTGTGTGTGTGTGTGTGTGTGTGTGTGTGTGTGTGTGTGTGTGTGTGTGTGTGTGTGTGTGTGTGTGTGTGTGTGTGTGTGTGTGTGTGTGTGTGCACGCAGCAGTGGAGTTTTGACAGGAGAGGTGGGGGCAGGATTTTCAGGATGTGACAACACTAACTACCGTTACATCACAGTTACAATTACAATTGTACATTTAGCAGACATATATGAATTTGTCTTTTCATAGGTATATGAATTTGCCTCAAAAGAAATCCTGATTCATCGTGTTCCTATGGAGGATGGAGGGGTCGCCCCTCAAAAGAAGAAAAGAAAGGGAAGGCAAGATTATTATAAACATATAAATAATGTATTCCACTCTAGCCCTCATTGTAGCATGATGTGGTCAAAGCATTTTAGGACAATGGAATATCCACACACAGGCCTAATCCTCCATTAGTGGTCTATTTAGCAATATTTCAAACGGGGTCTGCTTTGCGGTTGAACGTTTGCTGAATAAACCACTCAGGGAGCAGTAATATTGTAGTTGTTTACAGCTGAGATAGACTTTAAGATGGTATTGGACAATGTTGAATAAATCTCTTCATCTGTTTTCTTCTTTCTGATGTGATAGATTATGGGCCAAGAATCAACTAAAGAGAGGTATGTAGTCACATAACATGTACTGCTATCCGGGCCCTTTTGAAATAACCATGCACCTTTATTGTGCCTTGTCAAAAGACTTACTATTATTTCATTACACTACTGCTCCAGATAACTCGTCCAATCAGGTGTACAACTACCAGCCATGTGACCACCCAGATCATCCATGTGACAGCTCCTGCCCGTGTGTGATGACCCAGAATTTCTGTGAGAAGTTCTGCCAGTGCGAGCACGAGTGTGAGTGTCACCTTTCAATCACTCACCTACTGTATGTCTCTCTCTCTCTCTCTCTCTCTCTCTCTCTCTCTCTCTCTCTCTCTCTCTCTGTGTCTCTCTCTCTCACACACACACACACACACACACACACACACACACACACACACACACACACACACACACACACACACACACACTTTGAAGCACAGACAGTATAGCGTTACCCAGTAAAATCCTTGGTGTTGATTGTACTCCGAAGAGTGTACACGAATGGAACGCAAGGTTTCATTTTTTCGTTAAATGAACTCTGGGATTTGACTGTGTAGAGTCAGATCATATGAACATGTCAGTGGAAAGGTGATGTAGACGTTGTTTCCACTGAGAGCTCTGTCTCTCTCTCTCTCTCTCTCTCTCTCTGTCTCTCTCTCTCTCTCTGTCTCTCTCTCTCTCTCTGTCTCTCTCTTTCTGGACACCCAGCACTGTGTGTTGCCAGGCCACAATAGAGCGAGGCGGCAGAATGGAAAGTGATCCTGCGGCAGCGCTCTGACTGTGGTCACCCAGCACACACAGAGAGACTGTCCTCTGGCAGGGACAGGTGGGCGTCTGTTTGACACAGAGGCACGTTCACAACGTGCCGAGGCCCGGAACGCACTTTTAGAAATGGCCACATGGTGGAGGAATGCATTTTTTATTTTGGGGGGGGGGGTTCATCCTAAGACTTCTTGCCAGCGATAGAGAAAGGGAGAGAGTTGAGGAGATTATGGCCTAGATGGATTTACCTTTTTTTAGTTTCTATTTAAGAGATGAATCACCATCTCCTTCCCAGCCTTTTCCTCTTTTTCATGTCTTTTCCCGTAGCCGAGGAGAGCTAGAGCCAGACAGGAAGCAGCCCACGGTGTTACATGTGTGTGCACTAAAGACTTGGAGAGAAATCAAAGGGACGTGACAGGCTCCGTGCACGAGATACAGCATCATCCACACCATTACTATGAGTCAGACAGCTGTGGCTTAACAATTCTCCGTGATATACGCAGCCGCACGCACACCCACCAATACGACACACAAACAGGCAAAGGGGATTTGCAGTTATGATGGCAGAGAGAGAAGACAAACACTTCCCGATGCCCTTGATATGGGCTATTTTCTCCACCGTGGTCTGCTGTAGAGGCAGTTAAATTCCTGCCTGTTCTCTCCATCTATCTGGCCAGAGGGCGTTGCGCTCTGTTCTGCAGAGCTGTATTTCAGCATAGCTGCCAGCAGAGGTCCCTGATTGATGGTATTTCTCTGTGGTTTTCAGCCACTGAGCCTCTCTCTCTTGTGTGCAAACTGCAATTGCAGTTAGAGAGAGAATTATTCATCCGAATCGTCAAGTCATCAGGAGTGTTATGTGTCTGCGTTGCAGCGTGTCATTTTTAAAGGCCACTGCCAGACCTCTCTGTACTTTGTCTGTCTGGGTTATAATGCTATGTATAATTGTTATCTAGGCCAGAACCGCTTCCCAGGGTGCAGGTGTAAGACTCAGTGCAACACAAAGCAGTGTCCCTGCTATCTGGCGGTGAGGGAGTGTGACCCAGATCTGTGCATGACCTGCGGCGCGGCAGACCATTGGGAGAGCAAGACAGTCTCCTGTAAGAACTGCAGCATCCAGAGGGGACTTAAAAAGGTACAATAGGTCACTAAAGACGCTTGAACGTCTTGTCCAAGAGCCAGCATGTCTGAATCCTGCTCAAACTTCCTGTTTCGGGGACATTTCTTCCAACCTTACACACATCTGACCTGTATTTCAGCACCTCCTATTGGCACCCTCGGATGTAGCGGGCTGGGGCACCTTCATCAAAGAGTCCGTTCAAAAGAACGAGTTCATCTCAGAATACTGTGGAGAGGTAAGTACATTTAGTCAACTCAAACCACTTGGTCCTTGCTGTAGCAGCACAGCGAATGGGGTGCATTGAAATATTTATATCAGCAATAGGTTCATTTTGTCATGAATTGCTCTCAGAGCAATGCATGAATGCCCCCCCATCACCCTTACCCTTACCCTTACCCTTACCGTAAACACACTGTACCTTCCATGCCTAAACTGAACCATAATAACCGCTTAACATACAATTAATCCATCAAACCACCAAACCAATGTGTAAACCTAACCCTCTTCAACTCAGCGGGTGCCCACGCGTAAAACTCTTTGATGTCGCTGGAGGCCCACGACGCGTTTGCCGCGTTTACTGTATTTACAGTAACAACTTTAAATCTCACCGTAAGGTCGGGGCTACCCGTGGATGTAGCGGAAGCCCATTCACCGCGGGTTGCTTCGAATGGACGCTGAGAGCATCGCGCGGCCGTTTTTCTCCATATACTCCAATGCATTTCCCCATCTTTAACGCCCTTTACCTCTGATGTATTTTTTATGGCTAAAACTGTGGCAGACTGTGGCAAAATGACCAACTTTTGATCGGCAATCAACAGCTATGATCAACACTGGCCCATACAAATTTCTGGTTGGAATTATCTCTCACTCTAGTCTAGAGGGTGTGTGTGAGCAGACCAGTGTTTCATCGGTCCGGTCACACGTGTACACCCTGTCCTGTATCTTTTCTGACCAATGTCACGCCTCTCATGCATCGATTCAAAATAACACCCAAATTCACACCTCGACAACGTTTAGTGTCACAGCAGGGTGATTTTACAAAGAGATGAGCCTGTATGCATATCAATACACCATTGTCTGAACCTGTTAACATCTGTAATTTGGGTGTTAAGCGATGTGCGTGTGACGTCATTAAAACTGCGTTAATACCCCAGACCATTGTATCACCAATGCAACACTGGAGCAGACTCCAGCATATTGCCACTTAAAAATGTGTCAGCTGTGAACTTGGGACCTTTTTCCATTTTGCAACAACAACTCGATTTTCTACACCAGTGGTTCTCAGACATGTGTGTGTGTGTGTGTGTGTGTGTGTGTGTGTGTGTGTGTGCGTGTGCGTGTGCACGCGTGTAGTTAATCTCCCAGGATGAAGCTGATCGGCGTGGCAGGATCTATGATAAATACATGTCCAGCTTCCTTTTCAACTTGAACAACGGTATGTGTTCCCCCTCTCCCTTTCTTTGTGATTGTAACTGACCACATCTAGTAATACAGTCGATTTATTCATATGTCATCCGTGTTACTCAATAGATTTTGTTGTGGACGCCACTCGAAAAGGGAACAAAATCCGCTTTGCAAACCATTCGGTCAATCCCAACTGCTACGCTAAGGGTAAGATACCACTTGGATACAATAATAGAAAGCTAGTATGTACAGTAGTAAACACAGTACTTCATTTGAGCTGGGTAGATTGTTGTGGAATGGGTTTGCTGCTGTTCTTCCAGTGGTGATGGTGAATGGAGACCACCGCATTGGGATCTTTGCCAAACGGGCTATCCTGCCAGGAGAGGAACTCTTCTTTGACTACAGGTAGGACAATCTGAGCTTTAACATATCACAGAGGGTTTAGTTTACTCTGACTTACATCTGACATCATAAAATCTTTCATCATGTATAGTCATCAGAGAAGAATCTGATCTATGTTCAGTTCTTTTTGCCAAGGGTTAGCAGCACTCTAGTGGAGAAATCCAATAATCTTTGTAGGTAGTCAAGCAAAGAGGGCAATATAGTAATCTAACTGTATGGTCCTGCATTTTTACAACGATGCATCGTGACAACAATGCCTTCCGCTTTATGTCTTCCTCTTACAGATACAGCCTAGCCGATGCTCTGAAATACGTGGGGATAGAGAGGGAGCAAGACATGAGTTAGCTCCACCTGTTACACTACAGAAACCCTTCCTGAACATCTCTGCCATCTGCTACAGCTTCTGCCCCTCCCTATAGTCTGGCCTAAGGGCATCTATGAACAGTTACTGACTTGGCCCGCACTGCTGCACTTCCTAACATACAAAGTTCCACCCCTGTTTGGTGGTACATATTTCTGCTCTGCAAACATTGTTAACACCTCCTCAGAATATCCTCATTGTATACTTTCATCCACCCCTATGCAGTACAGTTAAAATCCTCAATATTCAGTTTACTCTGAGAGTGTACAGTATAAGGTAGGAAGGTTTGCACTATATGCTTATCAAGCATTCACGGTGCGAGAGGTCAGCATTAAAGTCCTCAAATGAGAAAAGGCTCACACACAAAAGGACGTTGAGGATGCAAAAATATATATTTTTTAATCACAAAAGTGAAAAGGGTAGTGAAGAAGGTGAGCGGACGTTTCGGTCCTCAGACCATCGGGACCGAAACGTGTTATTTGTACATTCTCTGAGTTGCAAATGGATACGTTAAAACACTGAGGTTTTAACCGTACAAAACCACCTGCCAAGCTTATGAATACTAAACAATTTTAGAATGGCAATAATCTACCTACTGTCTGTCAATATTGCTTATCGGACCCAAGAGAATCACACCAGTCAGTTTATTTTATTTTTATTTTTATTATTCTGTCAAAGCAAAGAGGCAACGGTTACTTCTGGTTACTGTGTGGTACTCTCTCAGTGGTTTAGTTACTGTATTTATAGCCAGGCTTCAGTTCTTTTTTTGTTTTACCTCTCAGTATGTAACACAAGCTTTTACATTGTACCTAACAGTGAAATACAGTGCATGTGTTTTCTCTTGGATGAACAGACCATTAAAACATGCCATAGTATTAGTTTCAGTCCAATGCCGCTCTATGGAATCACAGTATACGTGATGTTACCCTAAAGCCTAATTTAAAGATGAGCGGTCATGTTGCTTGCTCAAAATAAAACAAATGTTTTATTAAAAGCAACACAATGCATTATTTTCAGTGAGCAACACGGTCATATAACAAAACATATTTTAGGCTTTACTGTCCCTCAGAAGATGCCATCTTCTCGGCTCACTTGGCACTAGCCCTGGTTCTAGAGTTTCTGTATGCTCCAGTAAAGCTCTGTGTTTGAACCTGTACTGTGGCTAGCATCTACGCTAGTGGTGAAATACGTTAACCGTGCATTTATGATATCAATGTTCTGCAACAACAACAAAAAAAGTATATATATATATATATGATCATAGGCAACCGGACGAGAAACCGACTGACTGAATGTAAATTGTAGTTGGTGGTAGAGAGATCTCATTCCTCATTTTATTTTACAATTTTAACCTGTGCCACTGGTACGCAAAGCAATGTACATTTACACCTAGCCTTTACCATCATGTTTACATGATCTTAAAGTCATTGAACTTCAAAGAACATATACATATATTAATGAGACTTCTCTTCCTTTAATAAATCTTCTAAGTGCCAAATGATTCCACACAGAAGGTTGTTACAGTGTGGATGTGTTGTTTAAGAAGCAGAGCTGTGTTGAAGGTAACCATTGTAAGGTTAGGAGCTTGGGAAATAGCTAAATTAAGCATTTGACCAAATATTAAAGTGCCCCACATAATCTGGTTGGTTTTAATATGTATTTTTTTTTTCTTCTTCTTCTTCTTTTTTTTTACTGCATCCAAGTTTTCTCTGTACTCAACCTTACATTTATCAAAACATGAAAACCCAATTTCACACGAGATCTTTTCTGAACAGAGATGAGTGAAACAAAACAGTAATCTATTGTTATGTACAGTGTATGCCTATAGAAATAAATCTTTAACTTTATACATTACACATGTCTCTGAGATCATTGAGTGTGGTGGTATACCTGATTTATACTTGGTTCTACATCGTGTCGCACATACTGTAGAAAATAGCCAATCCATATGCTCACAACGAGTCACACCGCAATGAGTTGTGAACTTTGTGATCTGCTATTTCTGATGTGCAACACTGGCATGTTGCAACTAGCTATAACAAGGCCTTATTTTAGTAGATACCACAATGCAGCAGTGATTTGATTTCCTTCAAGCTTCTTTTATTGAAGTGACAATTTGACTTTGCCTTGAATTACATAGTAATGGTCATTTACAGTGAAACTATTACAAAACAAAACCAAGCACACCAAGGAAGAAGTAACGGAAAAGTCCTTAATGTTAGTGTGATCACAGACACACGACTTATGACGTATCGTCATCAACCTGCTTGCTCCTCCCTCATGGCCTGGTCTCCCTCCCTCCTCTGTACAGTAAAACACAGTGTTCATTTCCAGGTCCGTTTTTCTAACAGACAAACGGCGTCGTCGTTGCCATGTAGTGCTGAGTCATGGCTAGTCTTTTTTCCCCCCCATCTCATTTTGCCTCTCTTGGGCTCATCAAATGAGCTATGCGCACATTGCACAGTACAAAATTAGTGCTCCACAAGTGCGTCTCTCCTCAGCGCATCAAGGGCTAAAGCTTAATTTATGCTCCATGACGCAAAAAAAGAACTGATCTACAAGCTAAATCGTACAATGGAGTATAAATTTGGCTTAACTCAAGAACTGGGAGAAGCCATTCTGGGGCAGCACCCTAGTCTGAGTCTCTCAAGGCAGAAAACTCTTCCACAATCTTCAAATGCTACAGATTGCTGTACCGTACCGTACCGTACTGTAACTCCACCTCGCAAAGGTTGTGACAGTCAGGAACCCGTCACCTGTTTGTCATTTCAGTTCACGAAAATATATTTTAAAATGTCTTCAAAAATATAGTTTTTTAATTTCCATTTCTACTAAACAGCAAGCTAGGATAGGCTTGGACGAATTCGATTTACAGTAGGACTGATTTACGCGACTGCAAAGGCGAAACAGAAGTGGGGGGGAGGCAGGACATCCGCTTTATCTCTCCACATTTTCAGCGCTTGGGATGAACAAGCTGTTAGACGAAAGCACTTGAAAATTGTGTGAGACAACAATCTGTCTCGAGAGACTAGACAGCACCTGACCTACAGTAGGTCTGTTATCTAGATCACCTTAATACTACTGGTGCACAACAACAAGCGAGGTGGATTATTGGCATGTGTGCACAAGGTTTTCATTAGACACGTTGCTCAACATTGGTAGGAGGGGATCTTGGTGAACAAACAAACTATGAATACACAAACAAACATGTCTGTACATTCTGTCACACACACACACACACACACACACACACACACACACACAGTCACACACACTCTCTAGGGACCACACACACCATAAATCCTGACTGCTGAGAGTGTATTAATGTGACAACATTTGTACACTGTCAGTTAAATTAACACGCAGGACATTGTTGTGCATGTGTGGGTGAACTAAAGAAAAACAGCATTGCAGTGATGCAGCTAGGCAGAAAGCACATGTACTGTAGTGTCAGAAAATATCACTTTTAAATGAATTCAGTGCATTGTATAGCCTACGTTTATAATATGATACATTTGTGATTTATCACTTAACAAAAAGAACAAAGCACAACCAACTCTGCATTGATCAGCGTTCACTCAGCTATCTCACTGTTCAGTCTCCATTCAGCGTGTTACAGCGCACTCTTATAGAAATATAGCTTGGGGGAAGCGCCAGGGATGGCCATATCTGTACATTTTTCATACAATAGTAATTCCTGCTGTTGTTAGTGTAGCTTAATATACAACCAGTCTCACAGTACAGTACATAACAATTCAATGCATGTAGCTGGTTCTCTTTATAGCATTAAAGGAGTAGTTTACCCAAAATATGACTTATTTTCAATCAATTTCACACCCCATGAAGCCGTGAATTCATGTTTTTTGTTGCATTCCTAAGCCAATAATTTGATGACCGGCAGAGTGACTCAATTGACCTACATTTGAGTGTCCTATCAAATTATTTAATTGGCTTGACAAAAGAAATCTCCAGGACTTCAAGGCTTCAAGTGTAATTGATAGGAAATATTGACAGTCACTCATGCTATTCCGAGAACCAAGGTTACACTAGTAGGTAACCCGAAGGTCCGTTCTGCGGGGAACGGCTCCTGTACGTTCTTTATCCTGAGCATACTAGAAAGCTATGATGGATGTAATGGTACTTCCACTACAGAGCAGCGTACATCAGGGGAGCAGGGCAGGTCTCACTGCGGTGTCCACCTTCACAGTAAAATCCTCAGGGCTCATTTCAACATTCAAAGATTCAAGATGATTTATGTGTCATTCTCATGTCATTACCAGCAGCTAAATGTTGGTGTGGTGGTATGTACTAGGGCAGTTAACGAAAAAGTCGACAAGTCGACTGAGTGGACTTCATTACACAAGTCGACTCCCACCAGAGAAAGTCGAAAGTCGAAGTTGAAAAACGTTTATCCAATATTACAGTGCTACATTACATTTGGTATAACATGGTTCTATTGTGATGCGAGGCGTTGTGAGCATGTAGATCGGCTATTTTCACAATTTCTGCCTCTGACGTCATCAAACGATAAAGTCGACTTCAACTCAACTTTTTACTTACTGTAGTCGTTAATGCCCTAGTACAATATGTACACTCCTGACAGTGTGCATAAACAAGACAGATCATTCGGTTACAAAATTGATCCTTGTTTGGTTACATTTGTACACTCCCTGTGTTCCAAATAGATATATCAACACTGAGGATTTTACTAGTGTATTATACAGTACATGACAGTCATAGGATTTACATTCAAAACACCCCTTTTTTTTCCTCACTCTTGTTTTCTTATTTTTTTTAACAAACCATAAGAATATAAAAGTAAACACCAATAAACACCTTGTTCACATGTTTGTTACATTACATTCTAATCACTATGACAGTAATGCCTAATTTATGCTCTGTCATATGACAGCAAATAGCAGATCTACACTACAGTCTCGTCACACACAACGTGCTTTGAGCTTGTAGATCAAATATCCTCTATATTCCGTCATACAACAAAGTATAAATGGGTCTCTTATAAGTCTCTGCAGATGAAATGAACACATAACATCATTGATGGATAATGCTGGAGAAAAGCTGATATTATTGCATGTCAATTCAAAGTGCGGTATTCATGCTCTAAGATATGCATAGCTAATTATTAGGCAAATGGTTTCTCTTTTTTTTTTTCTTCCCAACTATAAAGTAGTGTCTTAACATCAAAGAGCGTTACTGTAGGTGATGATAGCTCTAAGCTTTACACACCACTATTGCAGTTTCACCTTTTTGCAAAGGGAACCTTCAGTGGACCAGAGAGAGCTAGGGTTCCACTCTCTCAGATGAAAGCAGCTAAAGAAGCAATGACATTGCACCACTGTCCCGTAGCGGATGCAAAATTACAGCAGCAGTGTAGCGGTTTGTTGAGAGAAATACATTTACACTCTTGTGGTCTTCTGTACAGTGTCTGTGCCCACCGCCCAGTGTGTGTGTGTGTGTGTATGTGTATAGTACATGTTTGCTTGCTTTTTAAAATGGTCTGATTTGAGCAAATTCACCCTTAAAAGATGCTTGTTTCGGATGTAATTGATAGAACTGTGGTAAGTCTCACTCCTTTGTCCACCATCGAATGAAGGTGTTCAGAGATGCCAGACTCTGACTGTACTGTAGCAACCAGCTCTTTGGCAGCATGTCCATAACGTAAGCAACTGGAAATAATACAGACTCTAAACAAGACCTTCTACTGTACGTCTTTGAACTCTGGATTTGTGTCTGCACCAAGTCAACTGTATGTCATGTCCCCTATCCCCCTATCTCACTGACCATTCAGAAGATCCTCATGTAATCACACATTCATGTGTAAAGCCCCACAGTTGAGGACATTGAATACCCTATTTGGCAAAGCTGCTTATCTATTCAAACTATGGCAATTCTGAACCATTATAATTTTTATATGGGTGATAAAAAGTCATAGGCTGCAATACAACAAGTACTGTATAAGCATACATACTTTCCTTGGTCTTTAAATGTATATTTATATACTGTATGTCATCTCATAGTTTCACATATCAAAGCTCCATGCTTGTCAGGGTTGTTCTTTCTTCAGTTGGTTCAAAAGCAGGGAAGAAAATTTGCTTATTTATGAATATCAGCGTTGTTTGCTTGTTGCTATGTTTTTTTTTTTTTGTCTTTTCCATGTTTCTGGATTATTTTACCAGCTTTCAGAATAGTTCTCACTTGTTGTTCAATTCAAAGAGGGTGAGCGAGCTATGGTGTCGCAAATGGCTCAAGGAGAGATTGTCATCAAGATAATACCATACATCATGTATGCAGCAACGTGTTGGTAGCTTCACCTGCAATTTTAGGTTTAGGTTTTCACTGTATTTTTGGCCAAAGACGAGAGAAACAAGAAATGAAAGACTCTTGAATACGTCAATGGAAATCGCAGTAATAATTAAACTTCACATTAAATCCCATTCCCACAGTGTCCAGACCACTGGAATAAGCTATTGTGGTAAATTCTGATCAAGCTTGCTCCGAGGCACTTTAGTATGTCACCCTGCTGTAGAGTGTGAGACTTGTTAACTTACTCACATTATAGGGGGCTTGATTTGAACGTTGAACCTAGCTAAACCAGAACCTAGCATAACACTATGGAGAGCACCAGGCATCATCATATATCCCATTGGCGTGGGAAAATTAAAACAAACCAAGAGAAAAAGAGAGAGAACGAAAGTTTGAAGGAATTACAAAACATAAGACAGGTAATCGTGGTAGTTGTAAGCGCCAGTCCCTCCCATACTCAAAACTCTGCCCCATTCCCCATAGGTCCTGGGATGCTATTGACTCAGGAAGTCGTCCTCGATTTCCGGAAGGTTGCGTTTTTCTTTCCTCAGCGTGTCGGTCAGCGGTCTGGCACTGCTGGGGGACTCCAGATGGGAAAGATGTTTGGGCTCGTTGGTGTGGTAACTGCCCTTCTGTTGGTACACGTAGATGTAGATGCTGTACAGGCCTCCGAAGAGCAGCATCGCCGCCAAGATGACTATGACTGAAGCACAAAACACACTCTGTTAACAACATAGACGTAAGGGAGGTGCAATGTGTCACCACTTCTGCAACATGTAATGTATAACGCTTGTGCAACATGTGGGCCATGAGGATAGTGCCATATGTCATTGTCAGCAGGCGCGTGCATATGAATTGTAGTATGTGTATCAAAGTACTATTATGCTGTTAATAATACTATTATGTACTTTCTCTTATGTGGAAATGCAGGATGTGGAAATACTATTTATGGGGAGAATAAAAGTTTATTATATCTTATCTCATCTCTGCAAAAATGAACATTGAAGCTTTTAATGTACACAAGGAGAGAAGAGCGAAGACCACCTGGCTGACTTTGTGACACTCTGCCACATAAATGTTCATGTCCAGGTATGGGTATTGAAAGACACATAACATACTTTGGTGATAACAAAGGGAATGTATTGGTTAAGAAGACAAAAATGTGTGTTTTGTTTTGTTTTGTTCAGGAGATTCCTTTCTTGTGGAGCCTCCTGACATAGAGGTTGGTTTTCTTTTTATGCAATGCATTACTATTCATATGTTTCCAACAAGAATCTGTATGATGGAATATCAAGGGTGAGCGATAAAATAGCAGCCAGGAGAATGAGACTTGCCGAACACTGCCAAAGACACCAGGAGCTGCCAGCCAGACGATGCTGTCATACTAACCCATGGCAAAAGCTTCGCAGAGGTGTCAGCGGTTTTAACTTCTGTTCTGACTAGCGTTCAGGGCTGGCTTACAGATTCATGCCTGCTCCTGAACACAAAAAAGACCGTCTGCATGGCTTTTTCCAAAAGACCAGTCGTGATGGAGTCATCAAATGTGTTTGGGTGGGGAGGAACTTGAACTTGTGTCAGAGTTCAAGTACCTCGGGGTCATACTAGACTCAACCCTAACCTTTAAAAAACATGTAAAAAAGGTTGCAAACACAATTAAGTTCAACCTTCAAAACTTTAAACAAATCAGACCCTTTGGGGATTAGGCCTACTTGATTTTTGGACAGACAAAAGATGTTCAGTTTTTGTTGAAGACTACTAATACTATACTTTGGAATGTACCTTATTTTCATTGGAATCATACAAGGAACTTTAAAGGAACATTCATTTTATGGTTTGAAGAAGGGACAAAAGATCAGGGTTGCCTAGTTTTCCGATAATTAATACATTGGAAATCTATGCACTGATTGATAATCTGTTCTGAATTGAATGACGAATTTGTTTATTTTTTAGTTATATCATATATTGCAAAGTACATGGTTTAATTACAGTATGTATTTGACCCCCATCTGAAAATAAATTGAGCCAGCTCGTTGTGAGCTTGTAGATCGGCTATTTTCAAATTGCCAAAAGTGGGGTTAAAGTGTTTTTTGATGCTACAGTATATTAACACATTTAGCTGGGGACCTCATCAAGGACCCTTGTGGGGTCCCCAGACCTTTTGAGAACCACTGGTTTCTAGTGTTCCTTCAACCAATGGACCAATTTGCCACCTGTGTCCTTGCTGCTGCGGAAGCAGCAAGCAACAAGATGGATTTGCCTCATTTTCAGCCAAACGGGTGACTTTCTGCTGTAGAGCATCTTGTGTAGAGAACATACACTGTAGATAGGCTATAGCCCTTTTACTTTGTACTGCTTACATCTTGACTACAGCATAATGGAGATTGACAATCATTCATAATTTTAGCTAGATGCAGTGGTGTAAAGTAACTAGTACAATTTTGAGGTATTTGTACTTTAGTTGAGTATTTCCAATTTCCAGTTTACTTCTACTCCACTACCACTATCTCAGAGGCAAATATTTTACTTTTAATCCACTACAAATATTTGAAAATGATTTACTTTTGAGTATTATTATTTACAAAACATATACCCACTTCAGCCTTATAAACATTTCGTCCATTTGAAAACAGACGATCTACAAGCTCACAATGTGCATTTTGAGCTTGTAGATCTGCTATTTTCAAAAGATTTGTATACATTTGAAAACTTGTGAAATGGGACCTTCTGCATAATGAGTACTTTAAATTTTTGGTACTTTAATCACATTTTGATAGAGTACAACTACCGGCACATCTAGACAACTGTCTAGATGTGAATAGCTGCCCTTAAATCTACAATAATAGCCTCCCATCTATAATAATAGCCTAGGTTGTCTGTGATCTGTGTACAGCATAACATTTCACCTCATAGGCCTCCTCTGTGATACAAGAGATGCCGTTTCTCCAGTGGCAGCATATTGTTATGAGCAGCTTATGAACCATGGCTGATGGGTGATAACCAGAGGGAGGTCATTGTCTGCACTGTTATCGCTAATGACATGCTGATGTTCTGCATCATCTTAATACCTCTTCAGTACGCTAAAGCATTTATCAGAGCTGAATACTAAATGGGGTTGGGGTAATAGGTGGGGGCACGACAGGGACGCTTGCTGACAAGATTGGTCCTCACCGGCAAGTGACACCACTGCACGATGGGATGGGAGTATAAATTAAAGCTGCAATCTGGTATCTATTTGAATGAATTCAATGTTATTTTAGCCTACTGTATCTGTAAGGCAGAGTGTGTTACTACCTTTTAAGACGCCTAAGGGCGGGCGCCTGCTGGCCTACTGGTCCAGGCGCATACCACTTAGGCATTGCCACGTAGGCATGGATGCCTGGTGGCGTCGCCGGTTCGTCGCCACTCCCCATCTCTCCCCGCATTTCCTGCCAGTCTACTGTCCTATCAATAAAGGCATAAAATCCCCCAAAAAATAAACTTTAAGACGCTAAGGGCGAAAAGCGACCTTGAGGTCGCGCCATGCCTTGGCCATCTGGCCAGTGATGTATATCGGACCAGTTTACCCGTATATGGAGACCCCTGGTACCCATAGATATTCACAGATATGGGCATAAAAGGGATTTGGTTCCCCTGGCATTACAGGGAACTCCATATCTCCATATATGGGCATAAAAGGGATTTGGTTCCCCTGGCATCACAGTGATAATTTAAAACAAAATGTAGGAAACAAAAAAATTCAGGGACCTATAAAAATGTGTCCGCGACCAGTGGTGGAAAAAGTACTCACATGTTGTACGTAAAAGTATCAATACTGCACTGTAGATGTACTCTGTTACAAGTAAAAGTCCAGAATTCAAAATGTACTTGAGTAAAAGTATGAAAGTATTGGCATCAAAATGTACTTAAAGTACCAAAAGTAAAAGTACTAAATGTTTGAAAATAGCAGATCTACAAGCTCACAACGCGATGCGACGCGTTGTGAGCTTGTAGATCGGCTATTTTCAAATAGCCAAGGTATAAAATGGGGCTAAAGTGGTCCATGCATTTTTTTATAATAGCCTATTCTAATTTTTATCTGCAAAGTAATTAGTAACTAAAGTTTTCAAAAATTGTAGTGGAGTAAAAGTACAATATTTGGATCCGAGATGTAGTGGAGTAGAAGTAAAAGTATTGAAAATTGAAAATACTCAAGTTAAGTACAAATAGCTCAAGTACATTACTTAAGTAAATGTACTTAGTTACTTTACACCACTGTCCGCGATCCACAAACGGGTCCCGACCCAGTGCTTGGGAATTCTGTCTTGGAAGACTGCGTTCAAATACCAACATGAAATCCATTATGGATTTGGCAGCCTCAAGCTTAACGCTGCTCCAGTAAGGAGGATCTCAGACAGGGATGGAGTAGAGACTCTACTCTAATCCTCAGACCTCTGGCTTTCATGCTCAACAGCATGCTGGATGTCCTGCTCTGGTAATAATGCACCCAGTGGTGGAAAAAAGTACTTGGATCTTTCACTCAGGCCTAGAATTATTGAATGCTTTAACCAGTGAAAAACAGCAGACCTACAAGCTCACAGCGCGGCACCTAGTGCCGCGCTGCGAGCTTGTAGATCTGCTATTTTTGAAAAAGTCGTGAAAATGTGTGCAAATCTTTGAATATATGTATTAACGTTTGTAACTAAAATGTTGCTTCTGGGAGGTCCCTGCATGGAACTAAATATGTTGAATGGGGGTCTGTGTCCAAATACATATAATTTTGGGGGTCCTTCACATGAAAAGGTTTGAGAACCACTGACATAGTAGTCTCTCAAGAACAGACTAACTGAGCTCCAGTTAAGTGAAAAGGACCTTTTCTTTGACGATGGCTGGCCAGATTGCTGACATAGAAACATAGGTTTTTCAAAAAACCTTAGAAGGATTCAAAAGACACTTATAGAATCTGGTCAAAATTCTAATTTTCACGATTTTTCAAAAATAGCAGATCTACAAGCTCGCAGCGCGGCACTCGCTGTGAGCTTGATATATGCTATCAATAGTTAAAGCATAAAATAATGATACACAATAATGTGTACCCGTTCTAAATGGGTTAAGTAAAAGTATCAACACTGCAATATACGCTGTTAGGGTGCACACACACCAAAATACCTATGAGAGTGGAATCAATGTTCCGCCAATGCATTTCAATGGGAAAGGGGCGTTTTCACGTCAGTGGAGGATATCTGCGCGCCACACCGACCTTGCGTTTATGCTGGAGCTCCGGTTTTTCCCCTCTGTCCAATCGGGTGAGTCGAAGGCGGAATGGGGAGGGTTTTGGAAGTGACTGACAGGCGCGTCGCTGCTTTGGGACAGAATACGCTCTCTGCGTTTTTAGTCAGCCGCGCACCAAACATGCAAACATCTTTTGAAAATAGCAAATCTACAAGCTCACAATGTGTCGCATTGTGAGCTTGTGAGCTTGTAGATCGGCTATTTTCAAATGGCCGAAATGTATATCCCTTTCACCCCTCTCCCCTCTCTGTTTGTCTACGGGCATAGACCTCCCCTCTCGGTTTGTTTTGCCTTGCTGTATTTTGTTCTGTGTTTTTATGTACAGTATCCCTATATGTCCTGTATTTTAAAATGGGAAAAAAATCCAATAAAAAAAAAGGGGAAAAAAAGAGTTAAGATCAATACAACCATCAACATTTTCACAGCAGAGTTCAAGCAGTATGGACCTCAAAGACGAGAATGAGGTGTTTTGTCCTCATTTCACCACGACCGACTTGAGGTGTAAAGTCTCCACATCTGATCCACTGTCTGTCCTGTGTCCTCCCACAGCGGAGGACGACCATGAAGATAAAAAGCGGTCAACAGCGGTTTTAGGCATGCTGTACATGCCGATGGCTCCGATCACCATGGCAGCGCCACACAAAAACTGAAGGTCTACCTGGAAACCGAAAAGGTATACCGACATCACCACGGAAACCAAAATGGAGAAGGACGTGGCGAACCCTTTGAGGATGTTGTCAGCGTACCTCACCACCACGGCCACCAGGAGGCCCCCGAACCCCTGATTGAGAACGGACATCCACACCATCGGAGTGTAACCGAAGAAGAAACCGCGAGCGGAGACCTGCGCTCCGTCTTTCCACCAAAGTCCCAGTAAGCCGAGGGCCGTGCCAAAGAGTCCCATCTGGACATTCCGGACCCAAAGGGAGGCAGAGGTTCCTTTGAGGATCTTCTCAAAGTACACGCCCGCAAATCCTGACGACAAACAGCTGAGTAACACGGCGGCCAATCCCACAAGTTGGTTCTGGCCGGACGAATCAAAGGCCAGTTCCTTCTGGCCTTCCTGGCTTACCTGTACAACGGCCACCCCGGCAAACAAGAGCAGCAGAGAAACCCACTGGACTCTGGACAGAGATCTCTTCAACATCATCACGCTGAATAACGCTGTGGTCAGGATCTTGAGCTGGTATGTTACCTGGAAGCTGGCAGCTGGCAGGTTGGATATGGCGACATACTGCAGGTTGTTTTGTAGCGTATAGATGAGGGAAGGGACGGCCATCTTCAGCGTGTCTCTGTACTGGACAAACACGCTGTCATACAGGAAGAGCACTGTTTGCTTTAGATTACATCTTTTCTGCAGGAGGATGATGAGAAGACAGGCCAGAACTTTGAGGATCTCTGACATGACCACGGCCGAGGTCGAGAGGAAACGGTCGCCGGGCTGCATGCAGACGTATCGCATGCCGAGGATGAGCGATGCATTCTGCACCACCAGCATCACCAGGCTGATGTATTTCAACGTCTTGCTGTTGGTTTCCTTGGGGCGTTCTGCCATCTTCTCTTCTTCCCCCGCCTGGCTCGCCATGTGGGCAACAGCGGGTGGAAAATGCTACTCGGGTTGCTTGGTTGGCTGAAATTGGGAAAAGGGCCCCGTACGACACTGGGGTATCTGGGTTGTAAGATCCAGATAAGGATAGTACAGAAGGTGCTGAACCCTAATGGGAGTTTGAATTGGTCGAGGGTCTTGAAGGCAGAGTGTTGAAGATATACCGTAATAGCAGTAATCTGTATTTAGAAGTTGAGTCCTGGACAATCGAGACTATCCCTTTATTGCTGTTAAACGCTTGTGTCATGATGAGGTATATCCATATTTGGAGTCCCACCACGTCAGCCATGCCTGAATACAGAGTCCTCAGATGTCATACTTAGATCTATCAGTCAGCTCCATATATCAATTCTACGTTCGACGAATCTTTGAGCGATGCTTTGTCTGTATGAATGTCCGTCCCGCAAAGCTGGACATTGGCCAAGCTTCACTGGACGTTAAACGAAAACGTCAAAGGCACTGAGTTCTGAGTTCTCAAAAAATCACACCCAATGTGAAGTGAGCGGTGGTCGTGCTTGCATAACGTCTTCAGACTAGGATTTGAGTCTAGGATGTACAGGCTATGCTACACACACACGTTTTGCTATGGCAAAACGCTGAGGAAAAAGGCTACAGGCACACGCACAGCCACTCTATGGAGCGGTTTACCACCGCTCAAAAAATAATAAACAAAACACCATCTTGGCTGTAATGCCATTGCATCTTAAAGGACAACTTTAGTTTTTTACAACAAGGGTTCATATTTTAGATTGTAAATAAAGAATATAAAAGATGAATATTAAAATTATTTAATTTACTTCTTTCTATTGTTTTAGAGATTCTTATTTCAGTGGTTGGGGGCATGCGTGCAAGTTGCTAAATATGTAATTTTACACAGAATAAGCCCATTCCCAAGATACAACGCAACCTTTCATGGTTGGATGTGACTTATGGGGGTTAGAAGTGTTACTGTTAACTCATTCTGTGCTAAAACCGAATAATTTCAGTTCTTTTTTCCATTCCCATACTAATTTTTTAATCTATTTCGCTTACCCTGAGCTGCTAGTAGCGACGTGGGTGGTCCTGGCTCGTCCACCGCTTCACAACGAGCCATTCTACTTGTCCCGATGATTTATTCCATTGAAAATGGTTTAGAAAAAAGTTTAGAGCCCCCCCAAAAAAACACTGATTCAGCAAGACGTATTAAGGATTGCCAAAACCGATTTTTTTAGGTTCCTTTAGTAAAATGAATTAAATAATCGGAGGCCTCAACGTAGCCCCGGTCGAATTTTCCATCCAAGCACAAGGCCGCGATTCTGTTTACATGGCTCGTAATGGGAAAAAAAGGCTGCGCCACGCCGCCCACTCCAATAGAAAAACACATCTTTACAGCGGATTATCTCCGGATTGTGTTCCGAGGCCAGCAGAAACGATTTTTTGGCGGCTGAATAACTTTAGATCGGTCTTCTAAAAAATTACAGAGCCGATTGCTAACTGAAAGCTAACTTCCTCCAGCTCGCTAGCATAGCACTCAATGCAGTGTAAAGCCAGGCCAGCTCAGGCTGGGGACCCGGATGTGATAGTGAATGTCAACGGGAGAATGGCTGGCACTCTAGCGGCACCTTGCGGCGCCCGGCAGTAATTGAGTTAATAGCAATAAAGAAACTGCTGGCTTATTGTGTCTAAAAAGACATATTTAGCCACTTGTACGCATGCCCCCATGCGTACGCATGCCCCACATTTTAGAACGGTAAACGCGATAAAACAATAGAAGAAAGCAAATGAAAACATTTTAACACTCACTTTTTCTTTTCTCTAATTACAATCCAAAATATGAACCCTTGTTGTAAAAAAACAAAGTTGTCCTTTAATATACAGTAGCCAATACAATGCTTATGTAATACGTGGGATTGGTCTGGGGTGGCAGTCCCACTGACTGGTACCTGGTGTGTGCAATGGCACCACACCACACCTAGTCCATGGGCCAGACGAGATGTCGGTATCAAAAAGGTGGCAAAGGTTATCATGCATTTTATAAAAGCTCTATATCAGTAGATTATATTTTGGTATGATAACCCTTTCTTAGACCCAGCTAAATTGGTGTTATCAGCCGCTAGAGTTGTTGTCCCATTAACTTTACATTACAGGAAAAAAAAGCTAAAAATGAATCTGCTTTAATTAGCATAAGAGGGGTCCAACTAGGGGGTTTTCATGATGCTGAATCCATTGCAAGCATCTGTTTTGCACAAAAAACATTCATTGGGCTAAAAACTGTCCCACAAGACTATGGTTTAGTGATGAGTCATCACTTTTCACACTGTTGTGGGGGGCGTTTTAGCCCCACGGATGTTTTTCGTGCAAAACAGATGCTTGCAATGGATTCAGCATCATGAAAACCCCCTAGTTGGACCCCTCTTATGCTAATTAAAGCAGATTCATTTTTAGCTTTTTTTTCCTGTAATGTAAAGTTAATGGGACAACAACTCTAGCGGCTGATAACACCAATTTAGCTGGGTCTAAGAAAGGGTTATCATACCAAAATAGAATCTACTGATATAGAGCTTTTATAAAATGCATGATAACCTTTGCCACCTTTTTGATACCGACATCTCGTCTGGCCCATGGACTAACCCTTCAAAATGGCATCTGGACAGGCAGAGTGAGACTGCATTTATCCAGGTTGCTTGGTTCCTGCTTCACGCTGCTGGTGGCGTGTTGCCCTGTGTTTGTGCTCGTGGCATGGTAAGCTTTTTTAATGATGTAGAGCTCTCTGGTTCTAGGTTGATTTATGCAGACATCCTCCAAGTTACTTGCATGTATGTTTTTGTTAGACATTCATTTTGGAGGGGGGCCGCTCCCCATTCAGACATGTTGCCATTCAGACATTGACTTCTAATTGTCTGAGTGGCAACACTTCCATAGAGGTTAGGGTTAGGTATAAGGTTAGTGTCTGAATGGGGGGGATGTCTCGGCAGCATGTAACCATTTTGGAGCTCAGGACTACCAGGACTACCTTTATTGTTCACTTAAACTGAAAACGTACCTTTTGGGGAAAGTTAACTGAATATAAAATGTACCTGGGGTCTCTCACCCTGTAATTGAGAGTGGCGTTGTCAAGACAGTGGATAGGAGTACTAGGTGACTCCATCTGGTTACACTTATGTTAATGTTCAAGTAAAACTGCCATGGCTAGGCTACAATGCCTAGTGTGTGCCACTGCCAGGTACATTTGGAATCACACCACAGCTCTAGGCAAACCGCCCACAAAGCTTTTGATTGGCTGAACCAGAGCGAGGGAGTGCTCCTTTTGCACCGTGCGGAGCTGCCGGGTGGTCCGACTACCTAAACCTAACCTTAACCCCAGTAAAACTATGCCTAAACGTTAAGGCTTATGGGCTCCACTCTATGTGAGGGCTGTTGGGTTCTGCCGGGGAAAACTGGACAACAGGGGCATTTCTGCCTAATAGACACAGGGTCTATTAGGCAGAAATGGACAGTCATTTTGGATCAATATAAGTAGGAAAATGAGCCTAGATGTTATTTAGGGCGGAGTTGTCCTTTAAGTACAGTACTAAAATGTGACTAAACACACACACACACACACACACACACACACACACACACACACACACGCGCACACACACACACACACACACACACACACACACACACACACACACACACACACACACACAGCTAAATTGTAGACCTAATTGTAGAGGGAATAGGAGCATAGCAAGTATACACCTCTGGGGGGTCATTAAAGTATATTGGGTTTAATTGGCTAAATATCACACACTTGCATTCTCTAGGAATACACCCAGGGAGATTCATTAAGGAATATTTCATAATTCATAACTGGATCAGGAAGCCTAATTCAGGCTACGGAAGGGGATGTAATGTTCAATATCTGAGGAGAAGTTATTCACAGAGAAAATACTCACATTCTTTATTTAAGTAAAAGTATCAATACTGCAATGTTGAAATACTTTGTTACAAGAAGAACTCCTGTGTTCAAAATGTACTTGAGTAAAAGTACAAAAGTGTTGGTATCAAAATGTACTTAAAGTACCAAAAGTAAAAGTACTCATTATGCAGAATGTCCCATTTCAAGTTTTGAAATGTCGAAAAGTCTTTTGAATATAGCAGATCTACAAGCTCGCAATACACCGCATCGCGATGCATTGTGAGCTTGTAGATCTGCTATTTTCAAATGGCCGAACTGTATACAGGGCTAAATTGGTTAATGTCTGTTTTGTACAAAGTAGCTAGTAACTAAAGTTGTACTGGCAATTGGAAATACTCCAAAATGACCTCAAAATTGTACTTAAAGGAGTAGTTCACCACTTTTCAACCTGTCTTCATATAATAGGTCCTCACTAATGTTCATGATAAAATATCACAATTTTTTTCTACTCAGTCCAAGTCTCCTAGGAGAGATGTGGGAAGTTCAGAATCCATCGTCTTGTGACATCATCATTTTCCAAAAAAATGTTTTAATCAATATCTTTGAAAAAAATATTTAGACTTTTCAGGAATAGAAAGCCTGCAGTTTCTATAAGCTGGATTGGCAATCGATGATGTCACAAGACGATGGGTTTATGACATGCCCACAGCCCTCCTCTGAGAAAAAAAAAACTATTTTTGAGTGAGGACCAATTATATGAACATAATTTGAAAAGTGGTGGAGTGTACTTAGATAAATGTACTTAGTTACTTTACACCACTGGTTATTCAGTCATTGTGAAATGACTAAATGACGTCGGTCCGGTTTTACAGTCTGAGGGGATTTATCACACACCCAACGCCTGGCTTTTGAGAGTTCATTCCAATGATCATCAACCCCTTATTCATTCTTACTGCTGAATTAACTGTCAGGTGTGTGTGTGTGTGTGTGTGTGTGTGTGTGTGTGTGTGTGTGTGTGTGTGTGTGTGTGTGTGTGTGTGTGTGTGTGTGTGTGTGTGTGTGTGTGTGTGTGTGTGTGTGTGTGTGTGTCTCTCGTCAGAGAGAGAAGAAGAGTCTTTACAGTTGTTCTGGCCAACACTGAGTTTGGTTGTTTATAATTCTTCCACACTCTACAAATGGATGGTACAGACTTACCAGTTATCCAAAACAAGCCCAGGTCATCGTGGATATAGAAATATTCTGGAATGGAAGCATACATAATGTACAAATTAGAAATCAAATTAGTCCCCAGTTAAAATATGTTTATTTTGGGGGTCGCAGTCTGAAAAGGTTGAGAACCACTGGTATAACAGAAGGTAATCTCACCTATGCCAGTGAACCAGGGATCCACTTCCCAGGGGACGTAGCCGTAGATGGGAGGGAAGGCCCCGCAGTTGGACTCTGTGACGATGCCTTGTACCTTCACAGGAGGGTTGGTCTCGTTGGGCCGGAAGAAGGCCTTTAGAGGGGCGTAGACGTTGTACCTCACCCCAGATATGCAGCCGATGAAGCCTGGAGCGTTGTGCTTCTGGATCACGTACTCAATGTCACCAACCTCTGATGGGGAGGAAGAAAAATATAGCTATTATAAACGGATTGGCTCTGCCAGACACGAGGATTTATTTATTATAACAGTGTTTCTCAAACTGTCAAATTTCAAGGTCTCCCCTTAACTTTGACAGTGTACAAATGGAACCAAATGAACCCGTCAGGGTTCATTTGGTTCCATTTGTACACTTTCAGAGTTACAGACTTGTATGGGTCACTTTAGACCCACCTAAAGGAACCCACAGATCCCTGGAATCCACTTTGAGAACCACTGTATTATAATGTTGAAATATTAAAAGCTATAATACAGTATGTGACCTATTTGAAGGATTTCAAAAGTTATTTCAACCAATCTGTAGAGTATGTTAATACAATTATATAACCATCACATCTGCAGTAGTTTGAGGTGGTCTCTATCTCTTCTCCAGAGAAATTTGGACCTGGTGTCGAGTAGGAAACCAACTGATTGATAAAGTAAATAAAGTATTTTGAATCAGATTTGGGGCGCCAAGATCTTTATTATAGTTCAGACGTTGTTGCAAGTTTTATATCCGATTTATAATGGAAATAAAACTTGTGGAAATGTTGAAATTTCTGTGAAAAAAAGAAAATCTAATAAACATATTGTTAAAAAAAAAAGAAAAGAAAAAAGAAGAAAATTAAAACATTTACCCATCACTCGGCCCAGGTGCATGGATTTAGGAGAATCAAAGCTGGAATCCTCCACGAGTGTAATCTTTTCCACTATGGGCTCCATATAATCAACCTACAGGTAAGGGTTACAAATATTTATGGTAAATCATCTTTAGAACAATGTAAACTAAGACAATGCTTTAAGAATTGTATCATCAACTATAGATATGAAATACAAAACTGATCAGGGTTTAAGACCCATGCTTAATTCTTACTTGATGCAACGTGTTAAAATTATAATTATAAAAATTATAAAGTTATAATTCTATAATTATAATTCTATAATTCTGTGGTATCATTTTGCCCTGGGATTCTTAAATCCTGTGTTGAGTGTCAAACAAGGAGAAAATGCACTTGTTAAAGTTTAAACAAAAGTTAAGAACCATCCAGTCTGCTTGAAAAGTATGCATCTGTATAACAGCAAATTGCCTCCCAAAACATTAATAATTTGAATATTAATTTTCATATTCGGATGTACATATCATTTCCATATTCGAGGAATATTCAATATTCGAATATTAATTTGGCAGCCTTAACGTGTTGTGAGCTGGTAGACTGTGTATTTTTGGCACACAGCATGTATAAATCAGACTAAATCAGTGTAATAATAATGTGCGAGCTTGAGCGTTCACCTGTGTCTTAATGGTTCTGTTGTGTCTGGTGATGTTGATGTAGTGCGGGTACCCGTCTGCCAGGTTTCTGGTAGTCAGCTTGTACGAGTGGCTCATCATCCCCAGTTTATACATCAGATCTACCTGACCTGTGAGGGGAAAGGTGACAAAGATATCCTCAGCTTACAGTAATTATGAACCAGTAAGACTCCCTAATCGGGAGACAAGCGTACGGGTCGCATACACAAACTCTAGAATGCAATCGTAGCCAATCAGGAGGGAATATGGGAAATGGGACAGATCCATGTTGATGACATGTGTTTTGCTAATATCGGCCTCATGGTGGTGCAAGAAGAGGCCCATGTGAGAAATCAGATCGATAGGGGCAACGGTTCCGGAGATAAGAGTAGGGCCAAAAGTGACATACAGATGGAGGGACAGACAGACAGCCGGTGGAGGTTTTCATAGTAACTTGCGACCTGACGGTCGCAATAAGTACGTTCCACTTTGTGTTTGTAGACCTACCCCAGTGATGTCACTGGGGTAAACCTACCGCAATGCAAGTGTCACACACAGAAGAAGACTGCTCTGCCTCAAGGCTGTGAGCGTGAAAAAGTTAAACCTACAACAAAAAATAATATAGTACTATATCGTCGTTGTCGAGTGGAAACCTTGTATGTCTAAAACCTTTCGTTTTGTATTAATTGTTTTGAAAATGAACTAAACTAGTGAAAATAGCAGATCCACGGCGTTGTGTGCTTGTAGATCGGGTGTTTTCACTACTTGTGTGCAACAGCCTTGTATGATGAAGCAGGGCTTTACTTGGTGAAAAAACATACAAACTTGAAACTTGGATATACAAGGTTTCTGCCTGACAGTGACGATATAGAGGTCATTCTAAAAATCTTTATGGTTTCCCTTAACATCCCTATCCCTAAAATAGATCTACAAGTACAAATGGAAAACAACGTGTCACGTTGCTGAACGCTGTCACCACTGTAGATCTGCTATTTTCACCAAATGTTCTCCTCTTTTTGGTTATGTTAGCTGATCTCTCGTACCGTTCTCGTTGAGAAGGACGGCTATGAAGTCCTGGACGAAGGTGCTGATGTAGAGCAACACAGCGGGGGTGTGGACGGTGCTGAAACTCAACTCGATCATGTCAGCCGTCTCGTTGTAGCCCAGGCTGAAGTTGTCGTAGTGGGGGTCGATCCAGAGGGCCCACGCCGCCTCCTCTGTCGTGGGCTTCTTCCGGATGTCGTAACGCAGCCACGAGCCGATCTCAAAGTAGGCTCCAATATCTTGTGTGGGAGGAAGGAAGAGCGTTGTTGTTCAAATCAGGTGTCTACGAGGGCTGCTACTTACTATTATCTTCTTAGCGATTATTCTATCCATGATGTTTTCAATTAATCAAATATTTGAAAACTGTGTTTTCAGCTAATCTTTTGAAGTTTTCTTTTATTTTTTATAATTTACTAAATTGATTAGTCTGATATACCACTTAATCACCATTTTATACTTACAAAACTAGTGACAATATCCGATCTACAGGCTTTGCGACACGTTTGTAGATCGGCTAATGTCACTATTTTGACATTTTTAATCTGAAGAAAAAAGGGATATCCTATTCCAAAAGATTTCCTCCATCGATTGTTGGTGATTTTTGTATAATTCATTACATCAATTTGTTCGATTAACTGTTGTACCCCTGGTGTGTAATTCTGCTTGTAATAATGACCATGTACTTTAAAGTGAAAACTCTTTCATATGTGTAAACTGACCTCTATGACAGTAGTATCCATCGAAGGCTGTGTTGTTACAGTCACACCAGTAGGAGGCGTAGCCGTCGATGCACTGGCCGTCGTTCCGACACGGTATGGTTGCGTTGAGACACTGGCCAGTACAGTTCCTCCGTATGCCTTGTTCTTCGTTTACTTTCCCCTCTAGATCCAGAGGCACGCCATTCATTCGTAATCCACGCATGCAGCCCAGGAACGGTCGATGCGTCTTGTTGGCTGCACCTGGGTAAAACCAGAGTTACCAAATCCCTTGAGTCAGAAATCCCTGGCAATTAATTTCTATGGAGTTGCTCACCAAGCACACACTCCCTTTACAGTACACTGCTTCTTGTGTGTTTGGTTTGATGAAGATGAAGGGCCCCATCACATGTTTAGTAGTGTCCATGCGACCCTCCCGCATACAGAGTAGTGTCTCCCACCGTGCGCAAGCCCGTGCACAAGTGATACCGACACGATTCTGACATGATATCAGTATCATGGTCAGTGTCATGGTCATTATCACGGTCAGTATCACGGTCAGTATCATGGTCAGTGTCATGGTCAGTTCTCTTTCATGTTTGAGACTGACTCTCCACTACTCTACATATTTCATTAGTAGTAGTAGTGTAGAGTAGAGGAGAGACAGTCTCTTCAATTAGAGAACCATGGGTTCCAGTGTAACCTCCCATTTCGTGTCGAGTATCATGTCAGCCTCATGTGGCCACGGGACCCCTTCACATGCGTAGTAGAGTCTACCGCTCTGTGCGTAAGCTTGGGAGTTGAGCCCATTAGTCAAAACCGTTTTTTTCTTGCTCATGTAGGGCCCCAGCTCATGTAGGGCCCCAGCTATGGTAAGCTGCACTACCAGAGTCTCTGTGGCCTGATGCATATCAAAGTGGGGGTCCTTCAAATTCAAAAGGTTGAGAATCACTGCTTACCTACAATGAGAGGATTTGTAAAAGCCATGGTGACAAAGGTCTCTCCAGGGAAGCGTTTGACAGTCCACGGCTGCCAATCAACTTTGAGCCGGGCCACCTTCACGTTGAGCTCAGCTTGGACAAAGTGCCACTCGTTATCGATGAGGGGCACATGTGAAATATGTGTGACATTAACGATGCCGTCGCCAACCATGAATAGAAACACCAGGTTATGGGTGGCTAGGAAAATAAAGAGAGGAAAGAGGAGAAGAAAAGAGAAAGATTATTCTAAACTTGATTGGAAGGGTCGGTTACTTACAGTAATGTAGTGGTGGACTTTAATACCATATATACTTTACTTGTGTATTTGTATTTTTGGATATGACAAATGTTGTAATTTTTGTTTTTTACAACACGGGTTTATTTTTTAGATTGTAATTAGAGAAAATAAAGGATGAGTGTTAAAATGTTTTCATTTACTCCTTTCTATCGTTTGGAGACTTTAATGATTTTGATTTCGCTAAATGTGCAAAAACGATAGAACAAAGTAAATGAAAACATTTTAACTCTAACCTTTTCTTTTCTCTTATTGCAATCTAAAATATGAACCTTTGTTGTAAAAAAACAAAGTTGTCCTTTAAGCCCACTTAGAGGGTCCGGCGCTGTGCGGCCCTCCCACCTACATTTCACCGCCGATCCGACCAATATGTCTGTAAGGCTAGCGTCCACCCTCCCGGTAGCCAATTTTAATATAGGATAGTGAAGATATTAGAGCTACAAGCTCACAATGTTGTGAGCTTGTATTTCTGATATTTTACCAGGAGTATGTATACTTTGACTCAAGTACTGTTGATGAGTACTGTCCACCACTGCTTGTTTAGGGTTTAGGGTTTAGGCAGGTGCACAGCAACTCACTGTTGAGCTCTAGTCGTATGAAGTTGCGAAGGTGGTCGTCAGAGTTCTCCAGGAAGGTTCCGGTGCGGTAGGTTTTGAAGTGGAAAGAGATGTCAGCGCTGCCCCCAGGCTTGAAGGGAGGGAAGGTTATGTAGGTGGGCTTTGTGAAAGATATGGTGTTCCAGATGTTCCCTGTAGGATAGAATGGCAGAAACATTGATGAACTCACTCGAGCCATTAGAGCTAGGGTAGGTACCCTCACAAAAAACATGCAGTAATCCTGGTCTCTATACTGCCTCCCCCTGGCCAGCCGGGGTGCCTGATGGAGGGGAAAGGAACTGGTTGGAATAACGTGTTCCTTCCATGCGTCCAACTGGAGAAACTCCCCCCTGTTAGGTGAGAAAAAAACAGCTTGGACTCCTCATGAATAGAAGGAAGCATGAGGTCAGTCCGGTGCTCTTCCCGCAGGTTGGCAGAGAGAGTGTAGTGCCAAGGATTACTTTAGACAATTGACATTGGTGAAAAAATGGGTTATAAATATCATGGGATAAGTGTTCCCAAAGATTCTAATTTCAAGGACTCCCAGTAGGGTATGTTTTCTGGAGCCCCATAACTCTGGTTATGGGGCTCGGTATACTAATCGAACCAAAAGGTTCCATTTGTACGTTGTTATAGATCCGTTTTTTACACTGTTAGAGTTACAAAGAACTTCCTAAGGGTCCATTTTGCTGGGGAGCCCCTGTAACCCCATCAAGTACTCCTGGGACTACCCAGACCCCATTTTGAGAACCACTGTGTTAAACTATGCCGTTGTTTCTCTACAGCGTAAGAGATTTATGGATGTGACGATATGAAAATGTCATGTCATGATTATTGTGACAAAAGAAATTGTGATTTACGATATTATCGGTTATCGCGATAATCAAAATATCCCCAACATCCATTATCCTAGGGTGAAACATTTTCCAAAATATAGCGTTATCTCTGCAACGTATCTGCAACGTATAGCTTGGAGATCGGCTATCTTTTGGAAAAGAGATTTGGTAGAGAGTGGAAAAAAAGACTGTATCAAGTACGTTATTTCCAAGTTCTTTTAACCAATTATAGAGGTAAATTGAATTTAAAAAGGTGAATTGATCCCAGTGCATGACCGAGGATAATTTCACGCTAAATTTAAATCTCCACGATAGGATTATTGTGAGTGTTTTTAATTATCGTCCCATCCCTAAAGAGGTTCTTGTAACTTACTGTCTCCGTGACAGCGCAGGGGTCCGATACTCCACTTTGCCTCTGAGTTGGTCCTGTTGGTATCCCCTATCACTATCCTCCTCACAGGCAGATGGTCTCTAAAGTCCAAGTAGCCTTTGTCTGAGTACCTGGAAAAACCACAATCGTGGAAAAGTTAGACTTATCTATCAACGCCTGAGACGGAGAGCCCTCTGAGGCAGGCTGCTGTCTCACCATGATCGATAGTCCGCATCGCAGTTGCACTGAAACTTGGGATCCACGCAGGTCTGGTTGATTGAGCAGCCGCACTTCTGGACCTCGCGGAACGTCCCTCCCCAGTAATGATGGCTCTCATTGTGCCGACCGATCCACCATCCGAACGGTCTTCCATCTGCAAGAGACAAGCACTGTATAGCTCAGCATGGGGGGGGGGGGGTAGTTATTTGAAGGGATATGACAAGCTTTCACACAGAACGTTTTTCTTTTCTTTGGTCTTTCGTCATGTTGTCTATCATCTACGGCTGGGCGATATGACTTTGAATCAATTATTTAAAACCTTTGTTTCGATTATAATTAGAGAACTATTTATCTATTTTTCATAGAGAAAATAGCAGATCTTATAGAGCTGCTATCTTCACTACTGTTGTATGCTACTGTTATACAACAAAGTATAATACAGGGTTAAGTGGTTAATCAGATTAATCGATTTAGTCCATTATAAGAAACCGATTAGAATTGTTTGTGTTGATTCATTGATATAGGAAATAAAATACATAGGCCTATATGGTATATGGTTCTAAATATCGGTTTCAATGTATTTTCGGTGACTTTCCCAGCCCTACTACGATCCCAAACCCAGGCCGATCCAACTCACTGGGTGTGTTGAGGAGTCGTGACTTATAACAGGAGTAGTCGATCCACTGCTCACAGTACATGGAGGAGTTGGCCAGAGCAGTGACCTCAGCCCAGGATGCGTTCCAGTAGTTGACGTCTCCAATGTATGGCCGGTCCACCGTGCTCCCAGTAACCTTGGTGTATTCCACGCGGTCATGCATTATGACAGTCCAGGCCTTATACACTGCACACAGGGTCAAATACACAGCAATCAACATCCAAAGTAAACACCTTACATGTCCATTTTTTACACACACTGACTTCAATTAACAATCCAGATTCTTCTGTGTGCGTTATTAACTATAGAAAGGTTCATGAAGAAAATATTGTACTGTTTGGTTTCTTAAGTTTGTGTCTATTGGTGGGATATTTTATCTTTAACAGTTTTTATTGTTTCGATACATACAAACTACAAGACATGTAACATGACCAATAAAAATGTATACATATTTGAAAATGGGTCTTGTTTAACAGTGTCGTTTGATGGCAGCATACTAACTGGACCCTTAATGTGTGGCACCTAATTAGTCATTAGTTTATGTACCTTTACACATAAGCACCCTATAGTGCTGCTAACACACACACTAGACACAGAAACAGATAGATGGGCCAATCTTGTATCGGCCCTAGACCGGGCCCTTTTAGTTTCCACTGTAATTTCTGCAGCCAATCCTTATCCCTAAAGTTAAACCGCACAAAATATTCATGCTGAAGATGGTAGCGAGGTGTAGGTGTTACTTACATCCCATTGAGCAGTACACTTCAAATGGTTTGAGGGGTCCGCTGAGGTCAGGGTCGATGGTGTAGTTTCCTGACCAGTACTTGCCAGTGAGTCTGTAGGCTTCACACGACTCTTTGTACACAGCTGTTTGAGGAAATCATGAATGGTGTTAATTGAACTAATAACAGCTAAATACAGGCTCTTAACTCATGTTGGTTATTATCGGTGGAAAGTAGCTTTAACTGATCTACTCAAGTGCTATTCTTTTACTATTTTAGTACTTGAGTATTTCCATTTTTCAATATTTTATACTTCTACTCCAATATATCTCAGAGCAAATATTGTAGTTCTTACTCCACTGCAAATACTTGAATGAACAATAATAAAGAATTGCATTTTTATAGCGCTTTTCCAAGTGCTCAAAGCACTTTACTTTCGTTCTTACATTGGGTAAAATATATAATTTGAAAACGTAAAGTTAAAGTTTCTTTGTAGATTTTGATTGTGATTACCTACCACTTTTAACAAGACCTATTTTACACTTCAGCTTTAAGAAAATAGCCAACCTACAAGCCCACAACGCGTTGTGAGGTTGTAGATTTGCTATTTTTGAATACTTTTGAAAACATTTGTGAAATGGGTCATTCATAATGAGTACTTTTACTTTGATACTATAAGTACAGTATGCTGTATGTTGATGCCAATGCATAGGACTTTTAGCTACTTTTACTTAGTAACATTTGTTAAAAAGAAAAAAAAAAGTAAAAGAAATAATCTGAGTACTTCTTCCACCACTGGTACAGTATTTATTTAGGCAGCACTCACACATGTGACACACTTCTCCTTTGTAGCCTGTGTTCTCACACAGGCATATGAAGTCGTCCCAAGACTGGATACATCTGCCTTCGTGTTCACATGGATTCGGGGTACATCTGAAAACAAAACAAAACACACAAATGGAGATAGTGTGGTCATTTTCCTATTCGACGAATCAAAGATCCCCGCATTCACATTCATGTCACGTCGTCTATCTTCTCTCTGATCTTTGTTTCTCTGCAGCAGACCTCAGGCATGGGTTTATGTGTTGGGATGTGGGATTTAAGAGCTGTGGTCTAACTCGCTAAAGGGTGATGAGTGTCATCAGCCCCGAATGTAACAAACACAGACATGGTTCACACATCCGTGCCAAGCCCTCCACATGAATGTTACATGAGATCATAAGCACTCGGGTTCATAAATCTGTCAGGAGATGTACCATCGCTGACACTGATCGACTAAAGGATACAGTCCTCTTCCCTGTATCCAGGATAATAACCTCTGGTCCATATCTCCCATACTGTACCTATCAACGATGCCGCAGGTGCCGAGCAGCAGCTCAGCGTAGCGCCCCCACTCGCGATACAGGATGAAGTCAATGTCGAGCTGCTCGTTGTCTATGTAGATCTGCTGCATGCAGCCGTGGAAGTGGTTCAACTTGGTCTCGCATCTCCTCACCGTGTTGTTGGTTTTCGGACAGCCTGATGGCAGAAACCAGGCGGTCGTGTAAACCAGTGATTCTCAACCTTTTCAGGCCGCGACCCCCAAAATAAGCATATTTTAACTAGCGAACCCCCCACCCTGACGAGCACTAAGAGTTGAGGCATTACATTTTGTATAACACGGTTCTATTGTGAAAATAGCTGATCTACATGTAGATCAGCTATTTTGACCACAAGATCTATTTTCAAAATTTTCACAATTTCTGCCTCTAATATTTGACAGTTTGGAGGTATTAAATGGTCACTTTAGAAATGTGCAGATACCCTCTATACACTTAAACGTTATGTTGGTTTGCTTACTGTTGAGTGAGAAAACAATGTTGCGCATTAAGTTAATCATCTGGGGACCCCCCAAAATCATTTGGGAACCACTGGTGTAAACAAGTGATTCTGTTTTGACAAAGGGCGACAGCATCATTCAGTGAAGTCGTCAACGCACCTCCGAAGAAGTAGCGGTCTCCTGTCCGCACTGTGAAGGGGTTGGTGATCCTCAGCGGAGACCCCTCCTCCTCATCGATGGTTAGAGTCATCAGGTTGTCCCTGGCTGCCAGGTCCACCGTGTGCCAGTAGCCGTCATTCAGTCTGTATCCTAAAAAGAAGATCTTGTGGTCAATGTACTGTATGACATCCATGCAGAATACATTATTAAAACAGTGCTTTTCTCAACATTTTTCATATAAACGCCCATTATTCATTCGGCATTTGAGCCACGGACCACCATTTGATGAGATCTAGCCTCCCAGACCCAAAACGTTTTCTTATCGTTGGGTAAGATTTTGTCCACAATTCCTGCTAAAATAAATTAACAATTCTCCATTTTATTGTGTTGACTTCGTAAATTGAGTAATGCAGATAGATGTTTAACAATGATTTAACTCTTGAGAGTGTAAAATGAAACCAAATGGACCCGATAGGTCCCCATCATTTAGCTGGGGACCACCTGGAAGCACCTCAAGGACCACTGGTGGTCCCAGGGCCACTGGTTGAAAACCGCTGCATTAAATTCATAAACCTACCGTACGTCACCCACCCTCTGAAGTGATAGCACTTTTTTTTTTAGCTCAATAATAAATATTTGACACCAAGACAGTGTGTAGTCCCACCTGCAGCAAACTGCAGTTTCTTCTTGCCAGGCTGAAATATAGTGACATTGACCTGTCCCTCGCTCAGGCCCAGCTCTAGAGCGCCCAGGTCGTCAGCGAAGCGTGTGAACATTAGCAGCCCAGTGTAGTCCCAGGAGCGGAACTTGAACTTAACAAACAAATTAGGCTTCCTGAAGTAGCCTGGAACCTGCAGGAAGTTGTTAGGCCCAGCAAAGGTCATGGGTTTGCGTAGAAGGTCGCGGCAGGCGAAATACATCTTTTTCTGAGGAGAAAGAGAAATAAAATCTGCGGTGAAATCTTTGCTTTCTTTCAATGGTTATCTTAACCCATTTAGGCCTAGAATTATTGAATGCTTTAACCAGTGAAAAATAGCAGATATACAAGCTCACAGAGCGGCACCGTTTTTTTTCAAAGCGAACGTTTGTAACTCAAATTTTCCTTCTGGGTGGTCCCTGGAACTAGATATTTTGAGATGGGGGTCCGTGGCCAAATAAATATAATTTTGGGGGTCCTTCACAAGAAAAGATTTGAGAACCACTGACATAGCAGTCTCTCAAGAACAGACTAACTGAGCTCCAGTTAAGTGAAAAGGACCTTTTCTTTGACGATGGCTGGCCAAATTGCTGACATAGAAACACAGGTTTTTCAAAAAATCTTAGAAGGATTCAAAAGACACTTACAGAATCGGATCAAAATTTAAATTTTCACGTTTTTTCAAAAATAGCAGATCTACAAGCTCGCAGCGTGGCACTCGGTGCCACGCTGTGAGCTTGTATATCTGCTATTTTTCAATAGTTAAAGCAAAAAATAATGATGCACAATAATTTGCTTAAACTGGAAATATGTGAATATGATCAATGCATGATGAAGTATCAAAGCTAATGAAATGTTCTACCTTTCGTGGGATGCGGATCTCAGGCTCTTCATTTTCAGCCATGTCAATGATGTTTAACCCATTGATGAAGACATTCTCCAAACAGCCCTGGAAGTTTGGCATGGTGGGGAGGTGGGGCATGTTGCTCTCTATCACACCACCTACAGATAACTACAGACAGCAGAGGCGTCAATTGGGTATGGCAAGTATGGCTACAGGGGGGAAAAATGTAATGTACTTCTTAAAATAAATGCCTGTTGCCAAGCACCATGAAAGTGTTTCAAAAAGAGTTTAAAAAATAATATTTTTCAGCCCTGCACGGTAAAATCCTGAGTGTTCATTTAATTATGAGAGTACCAATGGACCCAAGGGGTTTGTTTGCACACTCTCAGAGTGAAATGAACACTCAGGATTTTACAGTGTGATTTGACATTGTAACTAGGACACCCTCCTCTTCACAATCTGGGACTGAGATGCAAGTCCCAATCTGGGACTTGCATCTGCTGATGTGCCAGTGACTGTGTGCGATACCATCTTCAAATCCACATGAACTTTACAACAGCACTAGCTAAACGTATTTAACATACAGTACGCCTTGCTGGTTATTATCCCATTCTTATATTTTGACACGCATCTGTCTTCTACACTACAGTGATTCCCTACCTGCCCCCAAATCATTGGCAAAACACAAAGGGTTTCATGATAATATAACAAGTATTAAAAAACATGTAATGTAATGTAAACAAAATGACATGGTGTTTTCTTTGTGATACTTATAGATAGATAGGAACATATTATGTTAGGTGGCGTCCAGGCGAAAACGAATTTGGGTGATTACTAGTCCTTTATCGTTTAGACCTTTCTGCCACAGAGACGGCGTCTTGGCTGCCCGAAGACGCACATCTTTGAAACCGGCTCCCAGAGTGAATCGATCTGAATACGGCGCCGTCTCATCTCCGCGTGTACAGCCCAATACGCATAATACCCTCCCGACAACATCAAACTCATGTTGCCTTTGTGCTACTGAGTGCAATAGAGCTTTTACAGCAAACTGTACTCCTCCCTCCCTCCCACAGCACCTCCGTCAACTCTCTTTTTGGTGCTTTGTGGCAGTTTTACAGCACCGGCGGGCATACTGTATGTACTACAGCATTTTCAGTGGTTTTGTTGCGTTCTCAGTGGATTCATGTAGACACTTGCATTTCTTGAGACGGTTCCGTCTGTACAGTGAACGTTTTGGAAATGACTCAGTGTATCGTCTTCGTGTATATGGCGACTTAGTTCCATTGATCCAAGACGGAAGTGGAACACAATCGATGTATTGATCATTAAAATAAACTCTGCTCTGAAAATGCACACGGCCCACCCATCTGACCATTTAAAACCCACATAACGTGTTAATTGGGCCACGAGCGCTTTTGGGCCTTGATCCAGAAAAGGTTGGGAACCACTCTTCTTTTAAAAAGGGCTCCATGTGGCCAGGCAGATTGAATGTGTTTTCATGGGTACCTGTTTGTCTAGGTCCAGATAGGTGAACTCTCCATTACAGATGCCCGTCACCGTCTGGCTGTCCACTGTGAGGTTCACCTGGCGGCCGTGGCGTTTGATGGTCACATAGTGCCAGTGCTGGTCGTCCAGGAGGTTTCCTGCAGTCAGCGTGGTCCGACCGTCTACCTTGTGCACCGTGCTGCTTCCTGAAATACAAAATAAGCAAACATAATTATCCTAAGCGAGCCGGCGGCAACTAAAAGGTACTTGAGGGTAAAATTGGGCCCTTAGGCAGAGATTTAGCCATCAGTCAATTTGGTGGTGCTGAGATTGCCTCCCACATACCGTGACTTAATGACTCCATCCCCATATTCAGACAAACCAGCTTCTCCCAGCGTACCAGAGATGGATGACTTCCATTTGCAGAACAGATCATTCTAGGGCAGTGTGTTCTCAATTTCGATTCTGGAGAACCCCACCTGCAGCTACTGCAGTTTCCTATTTTGCCAGATACTGTATTTGAGTGCTTTCACTCAGTGTCCCAGCAGGTCTAAAATGCTGTCCCTGTTTAGATAGATGCACCCCTAAGGTGTGATATTTCACTCACTCAAAATTCTAGTGAACCCTCCTTCCTATGGCGCAACCTCATATGGCACAGAGCGCATACTGTGCCATCACCGAAGCCATGGTGTCCAGTCCAGGGACCCTGTGTTATTAATGCAGTGATTGTATTTATCCATTTTCCAACTCCCTCAGTTTCTCTTATCACGTTCTTATCTTCTAGCCTGCGACTACGTAGAGGGTGGCCTCCCTCTTCCACATAACATTAGCCAAGTGGCTGTATGCCATCAATGAACAGTACAGGATGGTATGTCATAGAAAGTACATCATCATCCCGTAAGATTATTCATTTACCAATTACAATCAGGAAGCAAATCAGTGATCACCATGTCAGACCGCGTGTATCAAAACACTGTCTAACTTCAGTTAAGACCTGACCGCGGAAGCTTGTGATTGGCTGAACCGGACCGGAGCACTTGGACCGCGCGAAGGTGCCGAAAGTCGAGGGGACAAAGATTTACTATTCTGGCCCCCTGGTTTACTACTTCTAACGGCGCTGAGTCGGCTCATGCGACCTTCGCAGCGCTACCCACGGCGACTCGCTAGCTCGACGGTGTCTCGCGTGGTCACCTGAGACAGCGTGCCTCTGTCTTCTCCACCAAAAACAAGCGCTCCCTTAACTGAAGTTAGACAGTGTTTTGATTCACACCTCATCACGGCAACCTAACAACATTAAAGGCTTTCATTTTTGTTTTAGTTGTTGTTTATCCGAGCATACTTATTTTGTATGTCACATTGCAGCAGGGCAGCACTGCTCTATTTTGGCTGCACAGTGCACAGTGCACACAGCAAGAGTGAGCATGGACAGTCTGCTTTGTGTCAACCAAGTGTCCCTCTGCTGCACTGCAGCAGCCTTTTAGATTAAAATCTTATTATGGAGTTCTTCTCCTGTGCCTCTGACGGACCAGATACTGTGCCTAAATCCCACTGTCTCTCCTAAATCATCAACACAGCCGACTCATTGCCAGACCTGGGAAGATTATATCTTTGAACATGGTTTCAAATGGCTAATCTGGTATACTTGCAGCAGAAGACCAGCCAAGATTGAACCATATTCAATTACTGTTTTGCCATAACCCGGACAAAATGCACTCTAAATACAAAACAGCCTATGGCAGTTCCATTAGTACATCAGCGTTAGATTAGTACTGAGGATTTTCCCACTGAGGAGTCCCAGAGCTAAAACATTTATTTTTTAACAAATTGTTGTTGTCGGGTGGAAACCTTGTACAGTATGTCCAAAACCGTTCCTTTTGCATTTATCATTTCAAAAATGGTTTAAAATAGTGAAAATAGCTGATCTACAAGCACACAACCCCTCGCACCGCGAGGCGTTGTGTGCTTGTAGATCGGCTATTTTCACTAGTTTTGTGCGACAGTCTTATATGGTGAAGCAGGGCTTTACTCTATACGAAAAAACGCACACATTTGAAACTTGGAAATACGAGGTGTCTCCCAAAATGGGAGTCCATTAGCCTTGTAAACCAGACTCCTTGAATTCGAATCAGAAGGCAGGAGGAGTAGAGTTTACTAGGCCTGGTTCAAAGAGACTGGAATTCACTGACCTAAGCTAATATGGAGGTAGAGACGTCCTTTCCTTAGCTCCAACGTCAGGAGGTCTCCCTGAACCCCTTCGCTGTGCAGCAGCAGGCCGTCCTGCTCCAGAGTCTTGAAGTTGATGGCATAGTGGTCCTGCAGGGTGCGCGACCTCTTCCCTGGGAACATGTAGACCACCGCGTCGTCCCCGTTGTACTGCAGGACATACGAGTCTGAAGCACGGAGAACAACGTCAATATCACTATTATGGATTCATTATTTAAAGATGGGGTGCCATGATTTCCCCCCCCCCCTAAAACATGATGATCAGGTATTATGACTATACTAGGAGGAAGGCATTTTCCAAAAAAGTGTACAGAAAGTGTTAAAATTATGTTTTTATGTGGCCACACCCACCACTTCATTAAGTATGCCTGGTTGCCAGGTGGGTGGTGACCTAGCTGAAGTTAGCCACACCCACAGTGTTGGGTGTATGGTAACAGGGGAGGGGCTCTGAGGCTTTCAGCTTTCAGGAAGTAAAAGCAAAAATACACAGGAAAGGCACATTTGCACATTATACCCCCACCCGTGGTTTATTGGAGTAATGTTAACTTCATAGACACATACAAAAAAGAAAAAGTTGAGAACCGTATGTTTTTGCACTTACTAGGAAGTTGTCTCGCGAGGTCGGTGCATTGTAATTTCTCCGAAATAAATATGTAAAATTAGATGATTAAAAATGTGTTTTATATAATAATATAAGGTAATATATATTACCTAACAGAGATGATTCAACATTACTATTGTACACAGCACACGTCACTGGGTATGAATGAATCAGTGATTGTGAGTCCCCCGTGTTTACCATAGGGACACTATGATCACACATATTTACCATAGGGACAGCCAAACAGCTCGAGCCTCACGCCAATCTTCCCTCCATTCTCAGTGTTCCATGCCAAAGGCAGCAGGCGAACGTGTTTAGCAGTGAAGGCATAGTGGAAGACATTCCTCTTCACCTGATAGTAGTTCCAGTTTCCAGGCATCGTCTGCACACACACAGAGAGAGAGAAGGGGGGTTGAGTTACTGACTCAATCCCTTGATGTTACTTATTAAGAGGCTGGAGACGGGCACATGAAGAGATTGGCCTTGGCATTGCTGAGGGCTAATGCAGTGTTCTGTTGTGTTGAGCTATGGCTGATTTCAGTGCCAATCTTTATTGCCAATGAAGGTTGGCTTGCAAATCACTTGATCAGCATTTACAGCATGGATCAAATCTGAATGAATGTTCTCATCTTTGTTGCGTCTGTCCAAACCATCCTCCCTCTGCGGAACCTACCGAGTTGCCACCTTTCATGACGTAGGGGGTCCAGGCGTCGGGCCGGTCTCCATAAAGCAGCGTGTACTTGGATACCCAGTCGAAGGAGTTGAAGGTGCCCTGAGTGGCGATGGCCACAAGCCTGTACTTCCTTCTCAGGTCTATCTGTATCCATGGCTGTCTGTCCTTGGGGGATGGAGACCAACCACTGCTTCCTGGAGTTGAAGACACACACACGCGCGGTACACACACACACACACACACACACACACACACACACACACACACACACACACACACACACACACACACACACACACACACACACACACACGCACACGCACGCACGCACACACACACACACACACACACACACACAGGCATGTGGGGAGTACATTAAAATTAGAAGTATGCAATGATTATAGCATATAAAATGTGTACACTTACACACAACATTATCATCAAGTGGAATATATATATATATATATATATATATATATATATATATATATATATATATATATATATATATATATATATATATTATCATTTCACAGTTTACTGAGGAGTGTTCATCACCAAAAATTAAAAAATAACTCTCCATGAGAGGTGTGTAATTGATAGAGAAGAAGTAGGGTGAACTACTCCTTTACCAATGCTGTCCTGCAGCTGGACATCCACTGTTCATTGTATTATGATGATATTTATAAGTGGACTTACCGTAAAGTTTGGCAAAGTTGGCAGAATACAGGAAGTTATATCTAGAGGATGCCAGGAAGGAGTTGGAATAGAGCCCAGAAACCAAGGGCTCAACACATCTTTCTTCAACTGTCATCAACAACCATAGAGAGAAGAGAAGAAAGGCTTACACATAGGAATTCTCAGAATAGGCTACATCAGGGGTCTTCAACAGGGGGTCCGGGACCCCTAGGGGGTCCTCAGAGTTACTACAGGGGGTCCTCCAAATCTTTGTGTGATAGAAACTTTTTTCGTCTTTTTTATATTAACCATTTGAACCCTAATGTCCTTATTCTGAGAACTTTAGCCAAAAATAGCAGATCTACAAGCTCAGATCTACGCCTCGTGCTGCGAGGCGTTGTGAGCTTGTAGATCTGCTATTTTTGGCAAGAGGTTTGGTGTAGAGGGGAAAAAGAGCAGACTAAGTACAGAGTGAAAGGTCAAGTTCATTAGGTAATGACGACTCAAGTGGTTAAATATCTGAAAACACAAATTGACATGAATCCAAAATACATATTGTGTCAAACGATATGGAAAGCTATATGGAATCTATGAAAAGGTTGTGGGGGTCCCTGCTTCATCTCTCTCTCAACTAATGGGTCCTTGGCCTGAAAACGTTGAAGACCCCTGGGCTACATTGTTTTGACATAATACATTTCCGAGAAACAATGCCTGGTGCAGCTTTCTGATTTAATAAGGTAACACGTAATTTATTAACAGTATGGTAATTAGTTTATGAAGAGCAAAAGCATGTATTATTATACCTAGGGTGTGTTAAATGTTCCACTTGAGAACTCAAGAGAGTGCTTCTGTGGCTCAAAATTCCTAATTCCTCTGAGGAGGTGGACCAGTGACCATTAATCCAATCCAAGGACTAACAATCTTAGACCCACGCCTACAGTAGATACATCGCATTATCTTAATGACTTCATTTCTGCTGTGAGATCAGCTGCAATGCAGTGGAAGAAGAAGTCTTACGCCATTACGGATGTCTCGGATATAAATGACCGTTTCGAGAAAATGCATCACAGCCCATTTCCTTACCACAAGTACACAAATGGGCCTGTCTGTTGAGCTTTTCAAAACATAATTGACGTGAGCAAGACCATACAGAGCTTTTGTGTAAACTATCTCTGTCTGTTTGCCCCTGTTGTGGTGCAAGGGTTTATGTCTGCTGATGTGTGTATGGGAAATAAAACGGTATACAGCAGAGGGATGATGAGTCTGGGTTTGCATATGGTGTTATCCTCTGCATGCCTGTTGAACTGATAGAGAAGAGAATAAATCACATCACACCATCAGCCATCTGCTCAGGCCCATTCTCACACTGGATGCAATTACAATTGACTGTAATTCTAATCCTAATCTTCTTCTTGCCATTGCCACACATAAATGTCCAATGTCTTGACCTAGAGCTGCAGGAAAACACTGTCTATAATAACCCTAATGGTATTATATAAAAGCAAGGAGACATGCAAAAAGCTATCGTTTACAGTGAGTGATTTTATAACAACCGGTTTTACAGGAGAGGATGAAAAACAGAGATATTTATATATCATTTTGTGGTGGCAAATTGTAATATTTAAAAAAACGTTTGTTTCTGTGAACTTTAATGTAGAGATCCAGGTCTCTACCTGGATCTCTACATTAAAGTTCACAGAAAGGTGAGAATTGCTCACAGTCTTCCACTTCAATCAACACTTACACATACACCAATGTTTCCAAGTAACTAGTAACGCCAGACACTGTGGTTCCCCTGACATATCACAGTGATGTCAGATACTCAGAGCAGGGATCTCCATATATGGGCATAAACAGGTGACATCACAGTGATGTCAGATTATCAGAGCAGGGATCTCCATATATGGGCATAAAAGGGATTCTGTTAGGGATCTCCATATATGGGTAAAACTAAAAAAGGATTGTATCCCAGATTATGCCCTGTTAGGAGAACGACACTAACAGAATCCATATGGCCAAGACAGATGGCAGAGAAAGATGGTGCGACCTCGCCCTAAAGTCGCTTTTTTCCCTTAGGCGTCTTACTGGTTATTAACTTAATTATAAGTGTTTACTGATTTGACTTGTCTTCATTGTGCTTCACTTTGGTCAACATTAGATTTATTTTTAAATGTGCTTTAGAATAAGCTGACTTCTTCCCTCGCCCCAGCCTCTCTGCATCTGTGTTTATGGCAAAGTCTGGGCTGTGGCACATCATCATTCTCTGTTCCTGCAATCACAATGCTCACTAAAAGCTGGCTTCCTCCTGCTGGCAGGAAACAAGTTAGCAACGCAGGCTGCAGAATGCAGATAGACTGAAGTGAGGCAGAGGATGCAGACAGGGGCGTCACAAGGGGGGAAAGTGGGACTGAGTTACTAGGGCCCAAGGTGGAGGGGCCTTAATTATTTTATACTTTAGCTATTGAAAAATAGCAGGTATACAAGCTCACAGCGCAAGATTGTAGATATGCTATTTTTTTAAAGTTGTGAAAATGTGTGCAAATCTTTGAATATATATATTTTTTAAGCGAACATTTGCAACTCCATGGCCAAATACATATCATTTTGGGGGTCCTTGACATGAAAAGGTTTGAGCACCACTGACATAGAAACATAGGTTTTTCAAAAAACCTTAGAAGGATTTGAAATATTCAAAGACACAAATGTTCATGATTTTTCAAAAATAACAGATTTACAAGCTCGCAGCACGGCACTCGGTGCCGCGCTGTGAGCTTGTATATCTGCTATTTTTCAGTAGTTAAAGCACACAATGTGAGTCAATCCTTGTACCCAGGTCCCAGAATTTGGTGCGACACCCCTGGATGCAGAGCAGCTTTCCAAATGAAACATCTACAAAATAAATGGGCCTGAGACTACACAGGAGCTCCCAGGGAGAATTTATGAATGATTCTGGCCAGCTGTACTGATCCTTTATTTATAACGCCCTGCACACAATGAGTGATTCAAAGTTCCTGGAATTTGATGCTCCGTATTGTGCATGAAAGCACAATTTCTTAACTCATTACCATATCCACCTCACTCAGGAGAAGGATTAAATCTCTACGTCATAAGATGGAGAGTTCTGTCGCCCTTCGTGCAAGGGCATGCGGTGCACTGAGGTGGACACATCATGCTGAGACAGGGTAATGTCACCTTCACTCTCTGGGGGCCTTGAACCACGCGAAGGCTGTCTCTATAAATGTCCACGTCTGTCCCGCACACATTAAGGCACGGAGACTCAATATAACTCTGGCAATGTAAAAACGGGCCCTCTACTGACACGCCAGATTGTGTAGGGGTTTCCCGCTCTCCTACACTGGATCATGGAGGGGGCACGTGTGCTGTGTCATGTATCTGAGTGAGTGGGGGTTCCATTTCAAGCCTATTTCGGTAATTCTCACAGTTATTGGCTTAGTGTTTCTTGTGAGCAGACCAGGACTGAGCAGAATTTAAATAGCAGCATCCTGCAACTCGTCCCACCCCAACAGCATCAGGTTAACTCAGGCCATTCGTGTCTTTGCGCAGTTCTGCCTCATGGTAACATCGTCACATGCTGTTCCCCTCCCATCCCATTCAACATCTCTCTCTCTCTCTCTCTCTCTCTCTCTCTCTCCCTCTCTTTCTCTCTCTCTCTCCCTCTGTCACCCCCTCCTTCCAGGGGCATCAATTGGGTATGGCAGGGGTATGCAGCTGCCATACCCTGGGTCCAGGGGGGAAAATAAAATGGTATATTCCCAGGTTCCGTAGGTCAGCTGCACAATGCATTATTGTTAATTGTGGCACGTGCCAAGTTTAGCTGCACTTGAACAACTGTTCCAGGCTGCCATATAGATGTCGGACGCTAGCAGTCAGGCAAGCCATATCCAGCCCAAGAAACCGTAGAAACAGGGGGAAAAAATAAAATGTACTTCTTCAAATAAATGTATCATGCCTGTTGCTATAAGGTATGGCAACATGACTGGTGTGCGCGCGTGCAAGATACAAGTCATGTTGCCATACCTTAGCTTTTTCTGAACTGACGCCACTGCCTCCTTCATCCCCAGTCATTGTTTCCTCGCCAAATCACCCACTCCTCGCTCACTTGCTCTCATCTGCCAACTCTCTTTCCCTCCTTCACATTCTCTCGCTCATCCTCCCTCCCTCTCCAGCCTCTGTATCTCTCTCACACTCACACACTATATAATAGGCCTTTCCAGAAGGCGTTGTCAGTCACGTCACAGTAGTTATTGTACCTGAAGCTTATGCAGAACATTCTATGCCCCACTCTCTCTCTCTCTCTCTCTCTCTCTCTCTCTCTCTCTCTCCCGCCCTCTCCCACTTTCTCCATCTGCATCACAGTGCTGGCTCATATCCCATATATCATTAAGGGACTCTGGGAGATGGTGAGGCTGCCGTACAGCCAGTCTTGCTGACTCATCAATCTGGTAACAGTAACACTGTAAAGTGTTGTTGTGTCTCATCCAGGCTAACACGTTTCTTAGTGTATACTGTATGTACTAGAGCCAGCTCTACACGACCAAATTTAATTCACCTTTCAGGCAATCAGCCTGCGAGGTTTGTTTGAATTATTCATGTCGAGTTGGGGCGTTACAGTATAGGGAGAGTCTGACTGCCACCAGAAATTAGAGAGTGCAAGGTGTGCAAAACAACCGTAATATACCACAAGCACATGTCACTGGTGGAAGTTCAGTGCTCAGCATGCATGTCTTTATGTCTTAATCTATAGTCTGTCGTACAGCGAAGAATAACGATTTCAGAATAAAATAGTGCTGTTTCCATGTGACATGGAGCATCTGGACTCTCCTTCATTTAAATACCAATTCCCCTCACATGGACCATACTGTTTGCCTCAGAGTCTCAGACGATGACAGTGACAACATGCACGCACAGTCACACATGCACACACTCACACACACACCAGTTATGACAGGAAGTGAGCAGATAAAGGAGAAAAGTGAGAGGACTGCATAAACAGAGGGCATGAGAAAGACAGAGAGGAGAAAGACAGAACATGCAGTTGAATTCCTATTCAACCTCCGCCTGCACACAGTTGCCAACAGTATTCATTATGCTGTTAAGAACATACGTACATGAGTGCACGCACGTACACACGCACGCACGCACGCACGCACGCACGCACGCACGCACGCACGCACGCACGCACGCACACACACACACACACACACACACACACACACACACACAAAACCTGCACACCATACATTCTCTGGGGCCTGAAGGCTCCATTTTAATTTGGCACAGCTCCACCGTGCCCCGTTTACACAGCACATTTACAAATGGACTGGCCTGCAATGGGGCACTGGCTACTGACTACACTTGAGTCTCTCATACCTGCATATCCTACAGTATACAGTCAGTACATGCTGCCATTATAATGGACCAGTCCATATTATATAATAGGAGCATTTTGCACCAACAAAACATAATTTATGACGTGACATACAGTAAGTTACAATTCATATTATAGCATATTATATATGCTGCTGCTGCTGCTGCATTGTCTGAAGGAAGCCAAACCAAAATAAGGTTTAAAGGACCACCTCACCTCTGGGAAAACCAGATCTTACTTTATTGTTGTTTGGGACACGATCAACACAATCCTGAGTTATTTTTTGTGTTCAATCTGTGTTTTTAGATATTTTAGTATCAGCATGCAACAACTGCATGCAACAACTGGTCACATGATGCATTTAGCATCATATGACCAGTTGTAGCATGCTGAAATACTAATATATCTCAAAACACAGATTGATCACAAAAGATAACTCAGGATTGTGTTGATCGTATCCCAAACAACAATAAAATAAGATCTGGTTGTCCCAGAGGTGAAGTGGTCCTTTAAGTACCTGTACACAAGATGTAACAATAAAGTAGGCCTACAACCTGGCTTGAACCTTGAATTCGTTGCTTACCTATAGCATTTTCACCACCACCTGCATGTGACAACATGCCAAACCCTTAACCCATCAATAAGGGTACCCAAATACCCAGTCTGGTAACTATAATGTCACTATAACCACATACTGTTTAGCTCTGAGGTGACAAACCCCACCCCAGCACCATGTGAGCAGAGAAAGAGGCATGGGCGTAGAGTTCAGTTTTTGGTAAAAGGACATGATGAGAATATTCACCTTTGCCCTTGAGCAATAATAACCTCTGTTATCCTGTGTTGGATCATTACAGTGATAGATCATTGTAATTCCTATCAGCTGTAATCAGCTCCAATGCACCTCAAACGTTAGGCCTTATAGTGCTGATGTCATGCTTGTCCAGCTGAAGTCAAAACTAATGAGTCATGCAATGGCACAGTATCGGCTAGCCTATAATCAATTAAGGACAGGTCCTCCTGGCATTGACATCTGGCACAGGGCTTAATTAAGCATCACATTTTAATACAAGGCCACACATGTCAATCACATGGCTTTTTAAACTAGAAATCCACATTTTGATGCTAACACTGCCCCACCTCTATAGAGTTAAATTCGCTATAGAATAGGGCGCCTGATTGATCATGACTCCGGTATTTATTTATTTTTTATTTTTGCTCCGTCATGATTATGCCTATTTGTGGACAGGTGCTGCACAGCACAGTCGCTCTGCCAAAAGTACTGCAGTGGGGTGGTCCCGCACGCGACAGCATGCAGGTTAGGACTACATGAAAGCCCTCTCTATCCTACTTTGAAAATATGCACAGCGCGTTCTCAACCAAACAATCACCACCTTGCTGCGGAGGACATGATCATATTTTATATGCTTAACATTTAGCAACAAGACTTTCAGCTCTATAGCACACGCACACACCGCCCCGTAAAGCGAGTCATTATATGCTGCAGAAACTTGCTTGCTGGCGCTAGAAAGCACCGCAATGCAGACAGCCCAGTGGCAGTGCGAGCCCTGGGTATCATGATCATCACTGCATGCGCGCGTTGAGCCGAGCCCTCTATACATTTATTCTTATCGGCTACACTTTCGTGTCAGAAAACAATGCTTTAACGGAATTGTGTGCGCGAACACGGCACTTAAACCGTAAATGAGCGATTATTAAGCTTACTGTATGTGTTTGAGCGCGTCCTGCCCTTCAAGCACCTGCATTTTGCCCTCCAGAGATATATTCATCTCCTTGTTAATTCATTTAACAAAATAACTTTATGGTAAAACATAGCCTATATGCAAAACGATATCCTATATTCTGACCAGGCATTCCTACACATCTGCTTATTGGCAACAACAGTCAATATGAAACGATAAAGATATGAATAATAATCGCTGTTTCACAGGACTTACGTGATGAGCAATGTTGAAACCCCAAAAATAAAAGGCTTATGCTCAATGCTTTGCAATTCATCCTTCACTTTAGGAGACGTTTTCTCCGCTATGTTAATTAGATCGTTGATTGTTGTCCCTCCAGCGGGCACCGTATAGCATCCTCCAATTCACACCCCCTTTACCAACTTTAACTCGCGCAGTTCCAACTACTCTTCCCGGGATCTCGGGCAGCCTCTGCCGGGGCGGGAACGCGCATCACTTGCTGGTGCTGATGCTGCGCTTCGGCGAGAGCGCGCACCTTAGCTTATAATTCTTTATATCTTTTTTGTTAAACCTTTTTGGGTATAAGGTAATTAAACCTTATCTCCCCAAAATACTATTCAACGTTTTGCAGATGTGTGTGACTTGCATGCTCCAGCCTGGCAGTGTCATTTCAGTTCCTTTCCTCTGCACTCAGCACTCTGGATATTCAGTTTCACTGGAGGATGGAGTGATGGAAGCTAAACAAAATAAATAAAAAAAAAGCAAAAAACTTTGAGTCCAACGTAGATTGCTATTCCCAAAACTGAAAAAGTGTATTTTGATATTGAATTCCCCTTCAAACAATTCTTCAGTAAACAGTCGAAGGCAATAATGTTTCCATTCTAGCAGAGTTATTCCTTTTTTGCTGCATTAATCAAGACTACTGCCTCAGAATGCTGCCTGGCAGCTCTCTCTTGCCCGCCAGCTGGTCAGGGGTGCACTGCGCTGGCCGAAGGGGATGGTCACAGCCTTTCTCTCCATGGAAAACATATCCCAGCATATCCAGAATCCGATGGATGTCCTCATGAGATATCCAGTATCAACCGGGCAGAACCACAGAGTGAGAGAGAGAGTTGCAGCAATAAGAGCTGCACTGCACAATTCTGCTGCTTCCAACCAAGCTGACCTTGACTAACATCCATGCAGGTACAGAATGACTGCACTTTGGATGAGTGGATGGAACAGATTCAGAGCAGAACAGCTTTGCAGGATGATAATGCCGACTTTGCACAGTGAAATCCTCAGTGTTAATGAACCCAAAGGTCAAATTACACACCCTCAGAGTTACATTAATACTGAGGATTTCATCGTGTGGTTAAGTTCAAGCTCATCTACGCACAAACACACATGTGTGTGTGCACACACACGCACGCACGCACGCACGCACGCACGCACGCACACACACACACACACACACACACACACACACACACACACACACACACACACACACACACACACACACACACACACACACACACACACACACACACAGGGTCAGACTGGCACAGGGATTTGTGGCAATGAGTGCATGGCACACTGACCACTATAAAAAGAGCTTTGGGATTAAGAAGTGGGTTTATGGGACAGAATTATGTCAGTGATGTTGTGAGATTGAACGTCCAGACCAACACAGGATTTTCCTTTTTTTATTTATTTTTTATTTCGATCAAATCTGATTGCTAGATTAACAGTGGCTGGGAGTTCGTAATTCCTGATTTATTCTTGTTTACGCACCATGTCTTATGTTTTAAACGCTCGATTATGGACGTTCCCATTTAGACACGAGGCGGGTTCTAGAAACGTCTTTTGAATCCTAGCAGTTTTGTGAAAAAACTATTCATTCAAAAAATGTATAAACAATTCAAAAAATACAATAATGATAATATCTAAAATGCCACATATTATGCTGTCCCAAATTGAAAAGATGTATAGGTTAATCAGGTTTAAATGGGTTAAAGACAAATGCTGCAGTCCATAGACTGATGGCCTGTTTATTTGTCTTATCTGGTCTCTGCAGTAATGTGTGGTTACATCTATGTTTTATTGTGTTTTTATATTGATTATGCTCTCTTTTACTGGGCTTTTGTGTTTTATTTGCTTTTAACCTGATTACTTGCGCCAGCAGAGCGTGCAAGACTGCAAGTACTGCGTTCGGCTTATGTAGGTAGGTATAGGTAGCTGTGGGTGTTTAAGCCCGTAGCCCAGTCAGGGACTGGCATTTCTGGCAACATTAACCCATTTAGAACGGGTACACATTTTGTGTATCATTATTTTATGCTTTAACTATGGAAAAATAGCAGATATACAAGCTCACAGCGCGGCACTGAGGACCCCCATCTCAAAATATTTAGTTCCAGGGACCCCCCGGAAGCAAAATTTGATTTGCACACTTTCGCTTTGAAAATACATATATTCAAAGATTTGCACACATTTTCACAACTTCTTGCAGCGCGCTGTGAGCTTGTATATCTGCTATTTTTCACTGGTTAAAGCATCCAATAATTCTAGGCCTAAATGGGTAACAGCAAATGAGGGACCAGAGTTCCTGGTGTCGCCAGTGGTGATGTCACTGGCATCGCCAGTGGTGATGCCAGTGGTGAGTGCACCTCATGGCCTGCTCTGCTGGCACACATGTAGGCCATATACGGCCTACTTGTGCACAACTTGGTTGTCCAAGTTGGCACCTCAACTGAGTGCAGTTCTAGTTGATTTCTTTTTCTGATTTCCGCTTTCCCTCAAAAGGTCTTGCCCTTGCTATTGCCATGCAGGCCACACTTGCAAATAGGACTATGTTCTTAAATTGTCTTGCATGGATAAATAAAAGTTAAATAGAAAAAGAAATGTGGTGAACTGAAAATAGCAGATAATGTTCCAAAGCTCCCAGCCACCGGTTTCCCTTGAACTTATAGCATTGTATCTGTGGCTGGTAAAGTCAAATGGAGCAGGAGAAGGAAATATGGCAAATGTAGGCTATATGTTTGTCTTTTACACACACACACACACACACACACACACACACACACACACACACACACACACACACACACACACACACACACACACACACACACACACACACACACACACACACACACACACACACACAATCATGAAAGCATATATAATGCTATATATAATGTGCACAGTGCACACAACACTCACACACAAATGTAATATTGATAAGACTGAAGTCTGAGGTCAGAGGTGAGTTGGATTCCCATCCTTTCCAGGACAGTAACCATGGCGACTGGTCTTACAGAGATCTGGCTCTGGCCTAGTTGCATTAACACTATTAAAGAATGCACTGCCAGTGGTTCTCAAATTGTGGTACAGGCAGGTTCCCACAGACCCTGAAAACGCCATCAAGCCATTCTTAAAAAATAACTTAGACACGTCACTAAATAAAAAATTATAGGCCCATATCAAACCTTCCATATCTAAGTGAAATAATTGAAAAAGCTGTATTTCAACAACTGAACAACTTCTTAACATCAATGGCCTTGATATATCTTCCAGTCAGGTCTTCGACCACACCACAGCACTGAGAGTGCATGCTCTTGTTAATTAAGTTTTCAATGACAAATATGCCTTAATACATTATGATTGTCCTCTATAACTAAAGTGTTTTATTTATTTTGGAAATATAGTTCAATCTTTTACACCCGTCACAGGCTGATGATGTCATTTGTCCATGTGTGGCCAAGCCCTAAGGAATATATGGAATACGTATGCTAATAAAACATTTAAAATATTGTTTTATTGTCCATATTAACCGTATAGTAAGTATTACGTTGTTTTTATATTAGAGCGTTTTAATATTCCATAGGGAAAATGACATGGACAAATGACATCATCAACTTGTGACAGGAGTTGCCAACGGAAGCTGTCAACTAGAACTGTCAATGCTTGCTGACTGGAACGCCTAAATCAAACACCACTCAGATGACAGGTATGGTTTTCTTTCATTGATTTCCATGTAAGAACAGCTTGCTTGACACAGATTTGGAGGTTCTGCCCCATCAATTTAAATCAAAACTGTAGTTTACATTCTGACCACTAGATGTCAGATGAAGCTCATTAGTTTTCCCCCATTCCTTGCAGTCTTTGATTGTCTGACTTCATATGCCTATAACATTCTCCTTTGCATTTCCTCTACAAAATGCAACCCATGAATAGGCTCTATTAAAAGCTATAAATTATCTTCAGGATAATTATGTAAAATCACACACACACACACACACACACACACACACACACACACACACACACACACACACACACACACACACACACACACACACACACACACACACACACACACACACACACACACACACACACACACAAACCTCACCCCCTTATATCATAATCATAACCCATAACCACATGAACCCTATTCTGTGGGCAGAAAATAGGCATGACCTGGCGAAAATAACATATTGGCTAAGAAATCACATAGTGTGAAGTGAGCGGTGCTATTTATGAGTTCATTTCATTAAAGGGCCAGTTCACCTCTGGGGCAACCAGATCTTATTTTATTGTTGTTTGGGACACAATCAACACAATCCTGAGTTATTTTTTGTGTTCAATCTGTGTTTTGAGATATTTTTGTATTTCAGCATGAATGATGATGCATTTTGTATCATATGATGCAGCATGATGACTCTCGCGATGCAAAATGCATCATCATTCATGCTGAAATACTAAAATATCTGAAAACACAGATTGAACAGGATTGTGTTGATCGTGTCCCAAACTACAATAAAATAAGATCTGGTTGCCCCAGAGGTGAACTGGCCCTTTAAGCGTCATGTGAAGCTTGGCCAATGTGACCCTAGGCGTACAACAAACTTTGTGCCATGATGTAGGCCAGATGTAGGCCATTCTTCAGAGCCCAGACATTTTGGGGGCCCAGATAAATCCAGATGGGAGGAGCTAAGCTCCAATCCAGGAGCACCGCTCTAGAAGAGAAAAATCACACCCAATGTGAAGTGAGCGGTGGTCATGCTTGCATAACGTCTTCAATTGGTAATTGGTGATGTAATACAGGCTACACACATACACATTGCTATGGTAAAAAAAGACTAGGATATATGTCTAGGATGTAATTGGTGATGTAATATGGCTACACAGTACACACACAGACATATTGCTATGGCAAAATGCCAAGGAAAACACATTGCTATGGCAAAACGCTGAGGAAAAGTCAATGATGGACTGGCGGACCCCGGTCAACAAATAATAGGGTTCATGTGTTTAAGTCAAACATACATGCATAGTCTTCTTCACGTACGCAAACAAACTCACAGGTGGAGACCTGCTATCTCCTAGTTTCTCACAGGTACATTTGGATCAGATTGTACTTTGGTATACCCCCATTAGGAGCGTGTGTATTTTCCATAGGGGCGTCGTGTCACTGTACACTGGCTGCTTAAGGACACGTGGTGAGGGTAGAAGCACAAACATACACACAGCCACACACTCACATTCTCACACACAGATATACACTATCACACCCACATTCATAACTACACAAACACACACCTATGCACAAACAGGCATCGAGTCCGCCTGACTCATGCATGCCCAGATGTTCCCAAGAGATAGTTTCGCTGATCCGTTATCATGGCTACTTGTCAGGAAGATGGATGAAAGAATCTGTGGAGTTTGGTGAGATGAGCCCTTGCTGTTTCTCCCCGTCTTTAGCAGATGTCCATTCCCATGCGCACTGCGGTCACTGCATGTCACTGCGGCCATATGTCCTGGGAGGGAGTAGACAACCTGATACTTTGTTCTGATATGGAGTCATATCAGCAGTTTTTGAGCGGTGGTAAACCACTCCTAAGAGTGGCTGTGCGTGTGTCTGTAGCCACTTTTCCTCAGCGTTTTGCCATAGCAATGTGTTTTCCTCAGCGTTTTGCCATAGCAATATGTGTGTGTTCGTAGCCATATTACATCATATTACATCACCAATTATCTGTAGCCACTATCTGTAGCCACTTTTCCTCAGCGTTTTGCCGTAGCAATGTGTTTTCCTCAGCGTTTTGCCATAGCAATATGTGTGTCTGTGTAGCCATATTACATCACCAATTAGGCCTACATCCTAGACCTATCTGTAGCAACTTTTCCTCAGCGTTTTGCCATAGCAATGTGTTTTCCTCAGCGTTTTGCCATAGCAATGTGCGTGTGTGTGTAGCCTGTATTACATCACCAATTACCAATTGAAGACGTTATGCAAGCACGACCACCGCTCACTTCACATTGGGTGTGATTTTTCCAACTGAATCTGGTGTTTCATCAGGATGGCTTGGTGAGGTTCATCCTGTCTCGGGGAAGCAGACAGGGGGACAATTGAAAAGGAAAAGGAAAATAAATAAATATAAATGTACAAATAAACAAATATTATGTATATTTATATTTACTAGGCCATAGTATGGACGTCCATTGACAACCAGATTTAGTTGATAAATGACATTGAGTAAATAAGTCCCAACAGGCCATATTCCGGATGTCCATTCACAATTGATTGATTGATTGAAGACTTTATTAGAAGTTTGCATAGGAAAAGGTACAGTTTCATGACGGTACAGTTCACTGGTACAAGATCTACTAAAAGGAGATCCATGAAAAGACTAAGCTTATTTCCACTGGAAACCATTGAAGTATCTCATATAACATTGAATGACAGACAAATAGAACACAGTACTATGCAGTAGATATGTAAAGAAAAACAAAAAAGAAGACAGTAAGTCAATCAGATTTAGTTGCTAAAATACTAAGTGGGCGGAAGTCGCTCAGGGGTAGAGAAACCGTCATTAGAACACGGAGGGTTCCCGAAAGGTTCCCAGTGCGATCCTGGGCTCCCCCAGTGTTAGTGTCAAAGAGTCCTTGAGCAAGACTCTGAACCCTTTCAGAGTCCAGACCAGAGTGTGTCTTCAGGTTACTTAACTGACTGAAACCCTTGTTACATTGTTTACAGTGGAAGACTTTTCTAGTGTGTGGACACGCTGGTGTGTCTTCAGTTTACCCAACTCACTGAAACCCTTGTCACATTGTTTACACACAAAGGGGTTTTAATTCTCCACTGTGGACACGCTGGTGCTTCTCCAGAGCCTCTGACCCACTGAAACTCTTGTCACACTGTTTACACGCAAAGGGTTTTTCTCCACTGTGGATACGCTGGTGTGTCTGCAATTTACCTAGCTCACAAAACCCTTATCACATTGTTTACACACAAAGGGTTTTTCTCCACTGTGGACACGCTGGTGTGTCTTCAGGTACCCAGCTGACTGAAACCCTTGTCACATTGTTTACAGTGGAAGGGCTTTTATCCTGTGTGGACACACAGATGTCTCTTCAGATCACTTAACACACTGAACTCTTATCACACTGTATACACTGGAAAGGTTTTTCTGTAGTGTGGACATGCTGGTGTTTCTTCAGAGTTGATACCTCAATGGAGGAAGATGAGGTGAACTGTCCATTACTCATCATTAAATGACGGTAGAGGTTGTTGTGGCTCCTCTTCATGGACGATTGGTGAGGTTCATGCTGTCTCGGGGAGGCAGATAGGGGACAATTGAAAACCGTTGACATCGTTCCTAACAACACCGATCATTTGCACAGACATTTGCAATTGCACCAATTGCACCAAGAATGCTGGTCTCTCATTGGCTGTTGATGGTGATGATGGTGACGTCATCACCCCATTGATGACGTCACTTTTTTTTTCAAGGGTTTTCCCACTGGATGACGTAAGCGCAGACATACAGACAGATGGACAGACGGATGGACAGACGGACAGATGGAGATTTGCCTAATTTATAGTTACTAGAGGTTCGCGGGCCTTCGGCCCGCTTCACATCTAGTTTTAAAAAAAAAAGAAAAAAAAAGAAAAATTGGGGCGGAACTATTGTGCCGCAGCGCACGTTTCCGGTCGGACATATTTGACCGGCGGACGCACTTCCGGTTTGGAACTCCGTGTGGCACGTGATCAGAGAGAGAGTGTGTGTGTGTGTGGCTACGCACCCCTCGGTTGCCTCCTCTCTCTCGTGCTTAGCGAATGAGCGGACGGCAGTCCTAGACGACTACCGACTACCTATGAGTTGGAGTAGATGTAAAGGGGGCGTGGACGGGCTTGGAAGTGGGATGCGGCAATAGGAAGAATGTAATAGTAGATACGAGGACAACAACTATAAGATAGAGACCGACCCCAAAACCAATGAGGGAATCCTGACCGTCATCAAGGTAAGTGCATTCCACTTGATTCCTACAGACTGCATGAGATAAGATAACATAGATGATATAAGGCTGGGGTAGGCAACCTTTGGCACCAGGGACGAGCTGGTCCCCTGATTCAGCCCAGGAAAAAGAGTTGGAGAGGCCCTCATTTTTCTTCTTTTTTTTTTTTTTTTTCTTTTTGTCGTTGTCGGGTGGAAACCTTATATGTCCAAAACCGTTTGTTTTGTATTTATCATTTAAAAATGATTTAAACTAGTGAAAACAGCCGATCTACAAGCACACAACGCCTCGCACTGCGAGGCGTTGTGTGCTTGTAGATCTGCTGTTTTCACTACTTTTGTGCAACAGCCTTGTATGATGGAGCAGGGCTTTGCTTTGCGAAAAAGAAATTACATTTGAAACGTGGAGATAAGAGGTTTCTGCCCGACAATGACAATTTACTTTGTTGGCTGCACAGCCCCCAAAATGGAACGAAGGCCGACATTTTATTTTAATTTTTTTCCTAATGGCCGTCCTGGACCGGACGGGAATGAACCGGCCGTTCGGGAGTTGTCCCGCTTTTCCCAATGGCCAGCACGTCCCTGGGGGTGCCAACATTGGCACAGGGGAGGGTAATCACTGGCAGACTGGCATATGTGTGAGAGAGGATTTTTCCTCTTTAGATAAAACAAGAAAGCTTAGCTACATTCCTGCTAAGGCTCGGAGAAGGAAAAATTCCTGTGAATGGAGAAGAAGGAGAATTCGCTATTGAAGTCGATAAATCGCTTACACTTCACAGAGAAAAACTTCCCAAACGTTCCCATTAGTCTTACCCCTATATTTCTATACCTTACTTCACCATTGCTATACCTAACTTCAACCAAGGGTTTTCCCATCAGATGATATAGGCACAGACAGACGGACGGATGTAGATTTGGACATAGACAATAAATGGTCCTTGTATATGCCTCGATATTATGAAGTCACCCTTTACTCCACTCTTGGCTACTGGTTTTCCCATTTCTTTTCAAGGCTTTTCCCATTTGATTTTTCCCATTGGATTTTCAAGTGTTTTCCCATTAGATGATGTCACCATGTTTTTTTCAAGGTTTTTCCCATTGGATGACATCAGCACAGACACAAAGAAGTTTCCCATTGGTTTTTCCCATTGGATCTTTCAAGGGTTTTCCCATTGGAGACGTCAGCGCAGACACACAGACGTTTCCCATTGGATCACGTCACCATGTTTTTTTCAAGGGTTTTCCCATTGGATGACGTCAGCACAGACGCACAGACGCAGACGTAGATTTCCCTAATTTATAGATAGATAGATATAAACAATTCCTAAAATAGCTGATCTAACTCACAATGCTTCGCCTTGCAATGTTCTGATAACTCGATGATTGGCTTTTTTTGTCATTTCGTAATAGGAGGTCCGCAGTCAGAGAGGCTAGGGCTACATTTGGTATGGTCCTTGGCATGGAAATGTTTGGGAACGCTGGCTGCTCTATAAGGAGCTCATGTGGTGTGGAGTTGAATCCACTCAACACCCTGCTCTCAGGGCCTGCTCCTGACAGCGTGGCCCAGCAGGGGTCTCTCACACCAGGATGGATCCCACCTGCACAACCTCTCCCCCTGTTCAACTGCTGCTTCCTGGACAGCTGCTACAACGATCATCAGAGACCTCTAGCATGGTGCTTCTCAAAGCTTAGTCCGGGGACCCCCAGGGGGCCCTGAGGCGTCCCATATAGCAAAATGAGGAACCGTGTCATTTAACCGTTGTTCCACTGACTAAAAGTTATCCCGATGAGATAATGAATTACTATTCAGAGCCAGCTCGACTGTTATCTCCCCACCTGAGACAGTTGTAGAATTCTGTACTAAATCTAATCTAACAACAAAAACCTTCAATTATGGGTGTCACTGGCAAACATCTTTTCAAATGGGTGTCCGTGGCCTGTATGTATCAATTTTAGACTAGAGGTCCTTGACATTCAAATGTTTGAGAACCACTACTCTATAACTCAGAGAGGCCCCTTTTCCACCGGGTTTGAACCGGTTCAGAGTGTTTCCACAAAAAATGAATTGCCTCCCTAGCCGTTCAGCTACAGTATGTCGCCTATAACTGTTGCTTAAAACTGCTGGGAAATTGGGAATGCAAGCTGGTTCACAGCGTTAACTAAATACATTTACTTAAGTACTGTACTTATGTACATAACAGAGTATTTCTACACTGCAGTATTGAAACCTTTACTAAAGATTTTTGTACTTTTTCCACCACTGGTGTATTGGACACTCTCCAACAAGTGGGAATAGGGGTTAGCTGTGTTCTGCTGCTTTGCTGACGGCATAGTAGGCCTACAGTACTTTTGATTCTATTCATCAAGTTAAAGAAAAGGCCTCAATCTGATCACTAGAACAGAAAACCCATGTGAGCCTCCACTTTACACCCTAATGACTGAACACAGTGAGGGTTGAGTGTCAAAGGAAAGGCTTTAATCCTATAGAGTCACCTCTACACACACACGCACACACACACACACGCGCACGCGCGCACACACACACACACACACACACACACACACACACACACACACACACACACACACACACACACACACACACACACACACACACACACACACACACACACACTTCATTCACCACGGGGGACATGGGAGATATACGTTCAGCGACAGCTACACAAAGACGGTGGCACTGACACCTGCATTAAGTTTAAATACCAACAACAGCTGTGGCTCACTGGAGCGGCGTGGAGATGAAACGCTTTTGTTCCCTGTGTTTGCTGTCAGTGGGCGCGCGCGCACGCACACACACACACACACACACACACACACACACACACACACACACACACACACACACACACACACACACACACACACACACACACACACACACACACACACATGCATTCATGTGTGCGTGCAAGTGAACATCCTGAGTGATCATTTCACTATGAATGTGTAAGAATTTACCCAATGTAGGGTCTCAAAGTTAAATGAACACTCACGATTTTGCAGTGTATGCACGCACATGTGCGCACACACGCACGCACGCACGCACGCACGCAGGCACGCACGCACGCACGCACGCACGCAGGCACGCACGCAGGCACGCACGCACGCACGCACGCACGCACGCACGCACGCACACACACACACACACACACACACACACACACACACACACACACTGGAGGGTTGTGTTTCCCCTCACGCAGCAGACAAGCCACAGATATTTAGTCTGTCTACCAGTTTGTTTGCTCACTATCCTCTCTCTTTTGTCTCCTTTCCCGGGCATTTGTTTGATCTACAGTCTGCTGACTGTAGCAAATGACAACTGCAGCTGAATAATGAACACATGACAATTCTTAACTTTAGCTTCCTCTCATTTACTCACACAACCCTATAATGGGCAAGCTGGAAGAAGAGAAGGTACATAATGTTGTGATTTGATATTTTGATCATCGATTTCTATTCACTATAGTACTTAATGCATAACAATATTCACTGTTTACTGCAACTTCAATACAATCTAGATGGCCTCCGGGTTGCTGAGTTTTGTTCTCATTTAGGTTATACTTACAGTAATGCATTTGACTTTTAGCTAAATAAAAAGAAAATGAACAAAAATAATACAATTTACAGGAGGCATGGCAGTGATCACCCCATGTGCACAAGTGCTGTACTGTAAATTGGGCCCGCGCCACGGACACCCCAAGAACAACTTTCCGCTGACCCCTTTTTGATGTGATATTGAACACACGCTACTGGGATGTCTGGCTCAAAAGTTGTCTAGCCTGCCCTCCCCGCCCCCCGTCCCCAGCTCAGTTCCTGGGAACTGAGCTCCAGTAAAGCATGCTTGGCAGCGGAGCAACAGAACGGCCTGTCCTCTCAAAGCTGACCCCGAGTTGACTACAGTAGTTGCTCACAGTCTGCAGGTGTGATGGGTGGGGAGCTGTGTGTGTGTGTGTGAGTGTGTGTGCATGCGTGCGTGCGTGTGTGCGCGTGTGCGTGTGCATGCCAAAGGAAGACGGAAGCAGCAAATGGGGGAGTTTAAGCGTAGCAAGACATCACGGGTGCTGCTTTTATTCTCTGATAATCCAAAGAAGAATACAAAGAATGCAAAAGAGCGGAAGGAGAGTTTAGGCTACCAGTGAGTTGCGGTGTTCTCTGAACTTTGCGCCGTGCATTGTTTTCTAGAAACCTAAGCCATCAGGCCTGCTTGAATGTCCGACATAGCAGTATATCGTCACTGTCGGGCAGAAACCTCGTATCTCCAAGTTTCAAATTTGTACGTTCTTTTCGCAAAGTAAAGCACTGCTTCATCATACAAGACCATTGCACAAAAGTAGTGAAAACAGCTGATCTACAAACACACGCACCGCGAGGCGTTTTGTGCTTGTAGCTCGGCTGTTTTCCCTATAGTTTAAATCATTTTAAAAATGATAAATACAAAACAAACGGTTTTGGACATACAAGGTTTCCACCCGACAACGACGATATGTTTCTCAGGAAGAAAGGCTGGAAAATATTCAACCTCAGAAATGACAAAAATGAGGTCATATACTGTGGCGATGTTGGGCCTACATGTTGCATTAAAGCAGCTTTGGTAAACTGAATTAGTAGCTACATGGGCCAGGTTAGGCCCATGGGGAGATAGTGATATTCAGTGTGTGTGTGTGTGTGTGTGTGTGTGTGTGTGTGTGTGTGTGTGTGAGTGTGAGTGTGAGTGTGAGTGTGAGTGTGTGTGTGTGTGTGTGTGTGTGTGTGTGTGTGTGTGTGTGTGTGTGTGTGTGTGTGTGTGTGTTGGGGTTGGGGGTTGGCGGGTGTTGAAATAAAATACAGCCCCCAACATTTGAGGGTTCACCCTCTGCGTACGTGCATGTTGCTTTTGGAGGTCACAGCTCCTAGCAACAGCCTGGATCAAGCTGTTAAAGAAATGTGAGACAGCCACACACACACACACACACACACACACACACACACACACACACACACACACACACACACACACACACACACACACACACACACACACACACACACACACAACTATACCATAAATCTTTTCATGCTGTGTGATTGACACACATATACGTTTATAAATATACAACACACATATTGAAAAAGAGACCGTGGTGGAAAAAGCACTCACATTTTTCTACTTAAGTAAAAATATCAATACTGCATTGTAGAAGTACTCTGTTACAATTAGGAGTCCAGAATTCAAGATTTGCTTGAGTAAAAGTACAAAAGTATTGGCATCAAAATGTACTTAAAGTACTAAAAGTAAAAGTACAAAATGTTTGAAAATAGCAGATATACAAGCTCACAACGCGTCGCGATGCGACGCTTTGTGAGCTTGTAGATCTGCTATTTTCAAATAGCCACGGTATAAAATAGCTAAAGTGGGTTATGTATTTTTTAACATATTATAATTTATATCAGCAAAGTAACTAGTAACTAAAGTTTTCAAATAATATAATGGAGTAAAAGTACAACATTTGGATCCCAGTTTTAGTGCAGTAGAAGTAAAAGTATTGGAATTTGGAAATACTCAAGTAAAGTACAAATATCTCAAAACAGTACTTAAGTACTGTACAGTACTTAAAGGAGGACTTAACCACTTTTCAACCTGTCTTCATATAATAGGTCCTCATTAATGTTCATAATAAAATATCACAATTTCTTGTTACTCAGTCTGGGTCTCATAGGAGGAATTGAAGTTTGCACAGTTGCTCTGTGAAGGTCTCTCTCTTGCCCAGTCTGAGGTGAAGCAGTGGGAACTTTTTCCAAATTCAGTAATTATACTGCTTGTTCTGTTGAGAGCCTCTCTCAAGGCTGATATCTAAACACAGGAAACTGGAGCGAGGAGGAGAGAGCAGACACTCAGCGCTAGAGACTGCCTGGCAAACAGCAGAGGCCTTCCATTGATTCTGTAAATCCTCCTGACATGTCCATCTTTCAGCGGTGACCACCAATCAACACACTCCACCACAATTTGTACACACACGCACGCACGCACGCACGCACACACCACACACACACACGCACACACACACACACACACACACACACACACACACACACACACACACACACACACACACACACACACACACACACACACACACACACACACACACAGTGCACTGCGCCCATGCACACATTAACAGTACACTACACACATGAATGCACACAGACACACACTAATCTCACACAGGTTCACATTTTGGCAATGCGTCATGAATTCTGTATTCAGTGCACTTTCACACAGTCAGCGCACTAAAAATAGCTGAAGGCCTCTCTGGCCCCCTGCCCGGGCTCCTTTAACTCTTCTCCCTCCCCAACACTGTTTGACAATTATCAGAACTGTTAGCAACAGATGCCTGGGTTTATACTTTATTTAGCTAAATACGCACACTGTTTCTGGCCTGTGATAACATCCTAGGTTTTGACAGAATGCTGCAATTAGGGATGGGGCGATACGCGATATTACAGATCCTTCTCGAAAAATTTGAATATTGTGTGAAAAAGCATTGCAGATGCCCTAGCACCCCAAATCATAACTGACTTCGGAAACTTCCCACTGGACTTAAAGCAACTCTGACTTCAGAAGGTTGACATTTCTCTATTATAAATCCTTGTTTTGTGTGGTCTTGTGTAATATTGTAATATTTTGAAATATGGACTTTTGATATTCATGAGCTGTATGCCATAAAACTAAATATATATCGTTTATCGTGATAAAAAACACTCACGATAATCGTATCGTGGAGTAATTTATCGTGATATCGTCATCCGTCATGCACTGGGATCAATTCACCTTTTATTTGCTGAGCTGCATATCTGGTACCATTTAAACACTCTATTGGTAAAAGGTACTTATAATATGCGTACTTGATACAGTCTCTTTTTCACTCTCTATCAAATGTCTTTGCCCAAAGAATCGCCAATCTACAAGCTCACAACGCGTCGCGTTGCGACGCGTTGTGAGCTTGTAGATCTTCTATTTTTTGGCAAATGTTCCTCCCCAGGATAATGGATCTTGATTATCGCGATAATATCGTAAATCGCAATTTATTTTGCCACAATAATCGTGATATGAAAATGTCATATCGTCCCATCCCTAGTTGCAATTCCTGCCAAACCAAAGCGATGCAGCATACATACTCAACTCTGCCTGATGTTGATCCATATGAAAGTGAAGTAAGATCCACTAATGCAACTTTCACAGTGCCCTTAAAGCTCTTCCTTTAAGGTAGAACAGAGATGGTTATTGTATTGCAAGGAAATGTGCATTCCAGAAAGCCTTATCATACTTATGGTCTCCTCTGTAATGTGCAAACACCAGGTAATGTGGGGGCATCTGTCTCCTGTGCAGGGGCGTCACAAGGGGGGGAAAAGTGGGACTGAGTTACTAAGGAGGTGGAGGGGCCTTCATCATTTTATACTTTAGCTATTGAAAAATAGCAGATCTACAAGCTCACAGCGTGGCACCGAGTGCCACGCTGCGAGCTTGTAGATCTACTATTTTTGAAAAGTCATGAAAATGTGTGCAAATCTTTGAATATGCCTGTATGTATTTTTAAGCGAACTTTTGTAACTCAAGTTTTGCTTCTGGGGGGGTCCCTAACTAAATATTTTGAGATGGGGGTCCGTGGCCAAATACATATCATTTTGGAGGTCCTTCACATGAAAAAGTTTGAGCACCACTGACATAGAAACATATAGTTTTTCAAAAAACCTTAGTAGGATTTGAAATATTCAAAGACATGCACAAATTTTCATGTTTTTTCAAAAAATAGCAGATCTACAAGCTCGCAGCGCTGCACTCGGTGCCACGCTGTGAGCTTGTAGATCTGCTATTTTTCAATAGTTAAAGCACAAAATAATGCGTAATAATGCCAGTTATAAAATAAATTCCCAGTCTAAATGGTTAAACCCCCTCCCCCCCTGTGAATCCTTGTACCCAGGGCCCAGAATCTGGTGCGACACGCCTGCTCCTGTGTCCCCTCCCCTGTTTGTTTCACCTCTCATTTGTTATGTCTTGTACATCTCCCAGTGTTTTTCTGTCTGCTCTGGCTTGTTATCCATCTATTTCCATCTCCTATCTGTCTCTCTCCAGACTGAGGACAACTTAAAATCCCCATTTGGCTTCAGATGACAGACTCAGATAACAAAGCTTACACTATTGTGTCTCTTGTTATCTTCCCTTTTCTCCACGTGGAAGAATGAGTTCTTCTCAAATTATTGTAATACTGTGGTGAGTGGGTTATGGTACATGCCATGCCGAGTTACATAAGTTCCAGGAAAGTTAGGTGGGGTTTTATTGCCATTGTTAGCATATTATTGTAAAGTTTTGCCTTTTCCATTAATTCAAGACAAATCATCGTGGCAATGTGTTTCGTCTTGACGTAGAATTGCTCAAAGTTGCTACTTGTATATGCCTTTAACTCCTGGGGTTGAATTCAGATGTTTTTGTTTGTTTGTTTTCACGTTTTCTATAACAATCACTTGAGGACATCATCAATCTTTCTTTGTTCTCCAAAGACTGTGGCGTCACAATAGCTAGTTAGTGTGTACAGTACACCAGCTCAATATGAATACAGCTGTAATCATAGTTCCTAAACGGGGGCTTTGGTAATAAATCAACAGTGGAGCGTTTATATGCTATTAAAGAAGCCTCCTCTCAACGCTGTACACTTTCCTGAATTGTGAGCCTCTACCTGTTTCTAGCAGTGCCAGTGGACAACTGGTGCGCTCACTTGCTACCAGGGGCGTCAATTGGGTATGGCAGGGGTATGCAGCTGCCATACCCTGGGTCCAGGGGGGGAAATAAAAGTTACTTTTAAATATAAATCCATGAATGTCTCTTTGTCTATCTGCGCTGGTTATTATGTAGTTAAATTACAGTAAAATAACTACAAATGCAAAATTTTACAAAATGGTCACTTTAACAAGGTATTATAATTATATTCTCCACACTTGTATTCTCCCCAGCTTGACAAAATGGTATATTCCCAGGTTCTGCAGGTCAGCTGCACAGGTGCAATTCCTTATTGTTAATTGTGTCACGTTTACTAACATGCTAAGTTTAGCTGCACTTTCCAAACCATTCCAGGCTGCCATGTCCAGCCCAAGAAACCGTAGAAACCTGTGTAAAAAACTGACAAAAGTCTTTTACTTTTTTTTCTGACATTGTGAAATTAGCAGATCTACATGCTCACAACGCCTCGCGCTGCGAGGCGTTGTGAGCATGTAGATCTGCTATTTTCACAATAGAACCGTGTTATCCAAAATATAATGCCTATTTTCCATGAGGACTCCCATCTTTGCCATACCCTAGCTTTTGCTGAACTGACGCCACTGGTCGCTACAATGAAGCCAGGCAAACGGGGGACGGGGGTGCACGAGGGGTTAACTGGGGCCAGAGGGTCATAAGTTGAAGCTGGGAATGTTTTCCCCAGTCTGCTGTTGCCTCTCTGACACAAGCCTCTGTGCCACAGTCCCCGGGAACAGATGTGCCCACAGCCAGGGTTAGAAGACTCCACCCTCATGGAGGAGTCACTAATACTGGTAAACATTGTTCCGGAGGCACGTTTCGACAGGACAGGAAGCAGTGGTGTAAAAGAAGAAACCGTGTTTACTCAAGTACCATATCATATATACATAACATTTTGAGGTACTTCCACTTTTCAACACGTTATGCTTCTAGATCAGGGGTCTTCGACGTTTTCAGGCCAAGGACCCCTTGGTTGAGAGAGATATGAAGCAGGGACCCCCACAACCTTTTCATAGATTCCGTATAGTTTCGTCGTTTGAAAGCATAATCATCGTGTATTTTGGATTCATGTCAATTTGTGTTTTCATATATTTAACCACTTGAACCGTCACTACTTAATAAACTTGACCTTTCAGTCTGCTCTTTTTCCCCTCTACACAAAACCTCTTTGCTGAAAATAGTTTTGGCTAAAGTTCTCAGAATATGGATGCTAGGGTTCAATGGTTAATATAAAAAAGGAGAAAAAAGTTTCTATCACACAAAGATTTGAAGGACCCCCTGTAGTGACTCAGGAGGACCCCCTAGGGGTCCCGGACCACCTGTTGAAGACCCACCCCTGTTCTAGATCTCTAAGGCAAATATTGTACTTTTTACTCTGCTAGCTTTAGTTACTGGTTACTTTTCAGATTTAGATCATTGATACAGAACCATCTTTTACTTTGCTTCTTGAAGTATATTTTGATGGCATTACTGTAAATACAGGCCTTAACAGAGTCTTTTTATATTGTGGTATTACTACTAGGGCTGGGATGCGATTAAAATTTTTAATCTAATTAATTACAGGCTCTGTGATTAATTAATCGCAATTAATCGCATTTTAATCGCACATCGATATTTGACCTGTGAAGCATTTTTTTTTCAAGTAAAACACATTTTGTTGTACGAGTGAATCAATGAGTGAGTTTTTTAAATCTAAATTTCGCATCCACTAGGCCAAGCAAAGCACTCTGATCGGCTACTTCTCCCCGAAACTGAAGGTTCTGTGGTGCAAAAACTAAGTGCGATTAAAATGTGTTAATTTTTTTAATCGCGTTAATTTTCTGTAATTAATTAATCGCAATTAATCAGTTAAAGTCCCAGCCTTAATTACTACACATGAGTACTTCTTCCACCCGTCACATGACCTGGAATCCTATTGTTTTTCTGCAGCATGATATAAAAGTTAATTTGACAGGGCCTGCGATATGAAAAGAGTTCTGTGACATAATGTGTGTGAAGCCAAGGGCACATCATCCCATTCTCTTTGCCATCCTTTTATCCACTTTAACCCTGGCATCCTTGCGTTGAGCATATAGATCTGCTATTATTGCGACCGAAGGTTGCAGTTTACTATGAGAAACGGCAAATCATGTCCGTGTCTGTCCGTCCGTCCGTGTACGCTTTTTTACGGTCTATGGGTTTGCCGCTCTGACATCACAGAATTGTTAGGGGAAACAAATCCCTTTTATGCCCATATATGGAGAATCCCTGTGATGCCAGGGGAACCAAATCCCATGTCCATATATGGAGATATGGAGATCCCTGTGATGCCAGAGGAACCAAATCCCTTTTATGCCCATACTGTATATGGAGATCCCTGATGTCATCAATATTAAGCCCATACTTTCTGTGAATATCTATGGGTACCAGGGGTCTCCATATATGGGTAACTGGTCCAATATACATCACATATCTTACTGGTTATTATTATTATTATTTTAGGACTTAAGTGGTTGCTCTCTGCTATCATATTGCATACATACAGCTTTGCTGTCAAAAACTATCCATATGTGCAACTGGATGTTTCTCAGCAGGAACTTCAGGTCAAGTGGTGCAGTGGTTCAAATGCTCCACAGCAGCCCTATCCCATTACATGGGCCAATGGCCCTTAAACAGCAGTCCTCTGTTCACTAACCCATAGCTCAAAGCTCTCCTGGATCTAAAGAGACAGGCCAGGGTTGGGGTGAGGGGCCAAGGAGAAGCTGGGATGGCTGGATGAGGGTTAAGTTCAATGCTGGACACACAGCCATGACTGAGGAATGCCTGCTTGAGTCATGGCTGGGTCACTGGGGGTAAAGCCCCATTTATACTTCGAATTACAATAGAACATAAATTGAGCAATAGTTTCTATCCTAAATCCTTACTTTGGAACAGGGACGTGCAGAGAATGTTAGAGAGGCAGGGGCTGACATTTCTAAAAGGGCACTTTTGGTGAAAATATCAAAAATCTGACCTCCAAGCTCACAACGCGTTGTGACGTGTTGTGAGCTTGGAGTTCGGCTATTTTCGGTGCTTGACATCACACTGAACTAAGGATTATCAAGTCGATACTGGAGATGTGGCATACATACGGCATGCATGGTTTTCTACAGCCGGTTTTCCACAGGCCCAACTCCACACCACTCCACACCACACCGCCCACTTGTGTCAGGTTTTCCACTACAAGGAACTGGGTAGAGTGGTGTGAAAGTGGTACTTAACGTGGTACTATAACGGCTCCACTCTTGAGGTGGTCCGGCCTGGGCTAAGTGAGGCCAAATCAGTGACGTATACACGCTGCTGATACTGATTGGTCAGAGACAGTCTCACGGCAGAGCTGTGTCTTTCAACACAACAACTTGAGACAGATTTTAGTATGCAGTCATGGCTGCAAATCAAATATAAAAGCAAAGCCTGTTTGTTTTATATATCTGAGGCAGAATTGTGTTCCCCAGCCCTGCAGTTGAGATGCCACGAAGCACCAAGAACATTAACCAACACAAACAGTGGACATAGGCTATATCGTTGCGAGTCGCAATTATCAACGGCAAATGCGTCGGCAATACGTTATTTTATATAGATGAGATGTCAGTGAGATGTCTCCTGTTTGTATTTGTAACTGCATGTGTTGAATGGGGGAACGAATCTACGTAGCCTACATCTACTGTACTGTTGCTGCGCTAGCATAGCCTCTACATTAGCTTACTTCTTTGTGTAGTTTGGCCAATAAAGTTATTATTTGACCATGAACATCCCGACGTTAGTCGTCGCTATAGTTGTAAAGACTTGATGAAGACCTGTGTGAGTGTGTGGCATCTAAAACATTGTCCACCACATCTCCGTGTTGAATGGGGAAAAGAATCTACAGTAGCCTATGTACTGTACTGTAGCTTAGCATGTATGCTAGCGCAACTAGCCTCTACTCTTCTTTGTGTAGTTTGGCCAATAAAGTTATTATTTGACTATGTTCACCCCGACGTTAGTCGTCGCTCGTCACTATAGTTGTAAAGACTCGATGAAGACCTGTGTGAGTGTGTGGCATAAAACATTGTCCACCACATCTCTAAAAATAATTAGCGCAAGTTAGCATCTCCGTTGTGTTTACAGACTGAGAAGATCCGAGTATCCGTATGTTGAAAGGGGCGTCGATTTCTTTCGGGAGCGGAGGGGAGGAGGGGGAGAGGGGAGGAGGAGAGAGGGGGGGGGGGGGGGGTTCTGTAGTGGAAAACCTACATAAAAAATGCGGTGCGGTGCGGTGTCGTGCCGTGTCGTGTAGTGTCGGGCTAAAAAGTGGTATGGAAAACCGGCTTACACAGAGAGGGCAATTCTTTCAACATAAGATGCTGCAAGTTCAGGAGAGTTTGACAAGGCAATTCTCTTGAATGCTGCCTTCAGGTATGGAAAGTGGTCATTTGCATTTCTTTCATAAGTAAAAACTGCATTCATGGTCTGGAGAGGGCACTTTTTACAGACATAGAAAATGGCAGGGGCTCAAGCCCCCTCTGTCTATGTGTGCACACGCCTGCTTTGGAGATGTCAGATGAACTGTGACATTGGCCTGTTCCGCGCACAGTGAAGGAGCATTTCATACCGATCATCTCAATAACACTTGGAACGTGTAGCTGCGTATCGGATGCAACCGCGTAAGCCGAAATTGTGCCGCGCTCCTTAATCACATCAAAGCGATTTGATCAATCATCACCCCGCAAACATTCTAAACAGCAACGTGGTGTACAGTAACCCAGACATGAACCATGTCCATGCAGGAAGCTTCTTGGCAGACACGGTTTCACATCCATTTCTGTTGACAATCAATCTGGTTCACCAACATAAGAGCCTTGCAGCCATGCTGGCTGCAACAGGATCCTGCTGAGGTGAAAACTCTGAAGACACAGAGAGGGAGAGGGAGAGGGAGAGGGAGAGGGAGAGGGAGAGAGGGAGAGGGAGAGGGAGAGAGAGAGATGAGGGGCTGCCAGCACACAGCTCTGTCTCCGATCAACCTGACATGTGTGTCTTGACTCTTGTGTCTATTCTAGATCTCTCCTGGAAACTCCAAATGTCAATTTCTAAAGTGGAATAGAGAGGGGTGGCAGGCAGGAAATGGGTGAAGAAAAAGGGGCAGGGGACAATGCTTTAATTAATACCTCGATCACAAGGGGAGTGGGAGGAGTGAATGACTGAACACAACAATGCGAGAGAAGAATAATGTCCTGATTTGATGAACCAGAAACACAAAGTTCACGATGTCTTTTCTTTATCCTTTAGTCGTCTCTATAGTGTGTCGTTGGTTGCACCATGCCGCCTGAATTATTATACTGAAGCCATCGCTGTTGACTTTAGAACAGACACTTCCTCACTCTCTTCTCTGCCCTGGCTTGAGGCAACCCAGCCTGGCCTGTGCTCCTACTGGGAGGCCCACCAAATCAGTCCCCCATACCCCTGATCCGGAGCCTCAACCTGAACGCACTGTATCAGGTTAGCTTGTGCGTGTGTGCGTGTGTGCGCGCGTGTGCGCGTGTGTGTGTGTGTGTGTGTGTGTGTGTGTGTGTGTGTGTGTGTGTGTGTGTGTGTGTGTGTGACGTGTGTGTGCACGTGTGTATGGAGAATCATGTGTCATCTCCTGGAAACCGAGAGGAGAAGAGGAGGGGATGGAATAAGGAGCAACAGGGAGGGGTGGTGGAGGGAGAAGAGCATAGTAGTGGAAAGACCAAGATATTGGGCGAGACTTTGTCAAAGGAGCTATCTGAGTATACTGAACACAGCAGAATACGGTTAAGTTAACTGTGAGAGAGTACAAAATGGGTTAATTTGGTTAAGTTTGTCTCAGAGTTACAAATCGATACATTAACACACAATTTTACTATTTACATAATCCACATTCTTCTGTTTTTCAATGAACAATAGAGAGGTAGTCAATCTTTGGCAGTCTCCAGCTTTTGGCAAAAACCCTATCGGGGATGTGGACGCGGTAAACTGCTTGCTTTTTCGCAGAAACCTTGCAGCTCTCTTGGAAACCATATATGGAGGGAGGGCTTTTCTCTCCCTATCTTTTTTTCCCCCCCTTTTCTCTCCGTGTTACTGGCGTGGGCCGAGGGAGTGAGCTCTAAAAATAAAACATATGTTTCTTCTGCAGGTCTGTGGGAGCTGTGGGCCCCCAGCATATTGTTTTGGGATATAGGGGGGTGGGTGGGGAAGATGTGGCCCAGAGAGAGACAGTGCAGAGTGGATACAGACGGAGGGAGAGTTGGGGGCAGGGCTGCTGCTGCTGTATGCTCAAGACCAGAGCTCTGTCTCAAAGAGAAATCATTGTACTAAATACACTGTAAAGACCAGAGCTCTGTCTCAAAGAGAAATCATTGTAAATACACTGTAAAATCCTCAGTGTTTTACAGCCGTGTTACAAATGTAACCATTTGGTTGTATTTGTACTCTCCCTGATTTACTAAATGAATAAGGATTTGAAGAATTTACTGTGTAGGCCTACATAATATTACCAGTGTAAGTAACAGCATAACGTATAGTTTACATACGTATGTGTAGCCTAATGAACAAGTTCAAGACAGTTTATTAAAAAGAAGTGTACTTTTCTCTAAGTAATTCAAATCAGAGTAGTCTGTCCTATATCTACACCTCCAAATATACACCGCAAATACACATTCCGAGTTACATTAACACGGAACAGTTCACTGTGCACAATTGCTATATAGTGGTCAGCCATTCTCTCTCTCATAACCACTGAAGACTTGTGCGGTTGTGTGTGTGTGTGTGTGTGTGTGTGTGTGTGTGTGTGTGTGTGTGTGTGTGAGTGTGTGAGTGAGTGCATGCACGCGCACATGCACGCATGCTTGTGTTATGGGAGGGTTAGTCTTATGGTTCATGTCACTGAATACATCCCAGCTGAAAAGGGGCATCCATGGGGCTTTTTTTTCATTATTGAGCTGCACATAATGAGAGCTCAGCCTCTGCAGGCCTCAGGGAAGCAGCAGGGGGAGAGGGTTCACAGTGTGAGGGGGACAGTGTGCTTATGAATGTGTGCACTGCAAAAAAACTACACGCACTATAGCTAGCACACTGTGTGTATGTGTATTCTATGGGGGGGGGGGGGGGGGGGGGTAGAGCAGTGGTTAACTTAACAATGTTTGGCGAGGAATGAGTTAAGGCCAGCTGATTGTGTGTGTGTGTGTGTGCGTGTGTGTGTGTGTGTGTGTGTGTGTGTGTGTGTGTGTGTGTGTGTGTGTGTGTGTGTGTGTGTGTGTGTATATGGGGGGGGTTCTTTGCACAAAGCAAAGAGCTGGGGAAATGAAGGGATGTGGAATGAGTGAGAAAAGAGTGTGTGTAGTGCAGAGGGGGATAGAAATATATCACGTGTCTGGATTTAGCACCAGTCCTCCTGCCTCCTACCACTTGTAGAGTGTTCAGCAAAGTTCACTGTGAAATCCTGAGTGTTCATTTAACTCTAACCCTTGTGTTACACTGGGAGTGTACACATTTCCATTTGGTTACATTTTGAACACTCTGTCTGAGTTACGAAAGTTGAAGTTGAGGATTTTACGGTCTGTGTGCAAGACAATAAAGTGTGTGTGTGTGTGTGTGTGTGTGTGTGTGTGTGTGTGTGTGAGTGTGAGTGTTGTTTAGATTTTACTGTATTGTATTGTATTTTGTATTGTGTATTGTGTACCTTTCTGCATATGTAGGCCTACCTATGTTTTCTCATGCCAAAAAAGCCCTTTAAATTGAATTGAATTGTGTGTGTGTGTGTGTGTGTGTGTGTGTGTGTGTGTGTGTGTGTGTGTGTGTGTGTGTGTGTGTGTCTGTGTGTGTGTGTGTGTGTGTGTGTAAAGTAACTAAAGTACTTTACTGAAGTACAATTTTGAGGTATTTGTACTTTACTTGAGTATTTCCAATGTCCAATACTTTTACTTCTACTCCACTACATCTCAGACCCAAATATTGCATTTTACTCCACTAAAATTATTTGAAAGGTAGGAAATCATACATTAACCACTTCAGCCCTATATAGGCCTATAAACTACTTTTGAAAATAGCTCATAGATCAGCTATCTTAAAAAGAATTTTAGTTTTAAAAAGTTGTGAAATAGGATATATTCTGCCTGATAAGTATTCTACTTTTGGTACTTTAAGTACATTTTCATACCAATTATACTTTTGCACATTTTGAATTCCGGTATTTTTATATTGCAGTAATCGATACTTTTACTCAAGTAAATCATTTGAGTAGTTTTTCCACCTGCACTGATAAAAAGCTTTGCCAGCCCAGGACTGATTATCTTGTTAATCAAAAGGCATGTGACGATCTGTCAGTAAAGGGGGCGTGTCTATCCGGGGCGTGTCTGCGTCCAACCGCTTACAGTTGGTCCTTTGAGCCGAGGGGGCGTGTCGCCCCGCCCCGTTGTGTCTCTCCCAGTCAGATCCTGCATCACGCTTTTGTTCAAACTCAACACTCACACGCACCGTCCCTCCTGCACGCTATAATGTGTCATTAGACGGCTGACAACTACATTATTGTCGCTTTTTGGCTGCTCTTTTGAGGCATCATTCGCTTGTTCTAATTCGTATGACACAGCCGTGCCATCCCGGGACTTCGTAGTTAGCTGTTTTTGTTTTAAGTTAAAAAAGAAATACGTGCGATTAGTGCGATAGCAAAGCAAGGTGTCCCTGTCCTGAGCACAGCGGGGAGCCCTGGAAGCCAGGAGACAAGTTCGGACAACTTCCAGTCAAGCCATTTGCGTCCTCCTGCTGGAGTTGCTCTGCGGCCGCGTGGTTGTGTTTAGACACATACTTCGTCTGGAAAGCCTCCTATGCTGCCTTTCGCACTTCTCCTCGGATATCTATGGCGAGTAGTAGTAGTGTGTCCTGCATGCTCTCACACTGCAGCTCTGGATTTACTCACAGCGAGCCGTTCTTTGCGGGCAGCAACAGTGAATGTTGACTTCACGACCAGGATAGCAGCGATCAATCGACCAACTTCAGCCCATTTGAATGCCTTTGCAGGGTCTCTGCTGGTTTCTGTGCTGCAGGCAGGGTTTCAGTTTGCTCGGACGGGACTATGGGGAGAAAGAGGAGGAAGAGTCTTTTGAGTTGCGCAACAAGGAGGACTTGACTTCCAATGGACGGGTAATAATACATAATAATGTTGTTGACTTTATTCCACCTGCAACCTGAATGATTATCATCACCTAACCCTTTTGATTTTCTGTGTTGAATGATTGCCTGTAAAATACCAGCAATTAAACGCAGAACGTTAGTTTTAGCACCCTAAAATGCAGTGGGTTTTCAACCTTTTTATTGCCAATGTCCATTATGTATTCGGCATTCGAGCAACGGACCACTATGTGATTTAGCCTCTCAGACACAACACTTATTTTGTATATTTGGTTGTCGTTGGATAATATTTTGTCCACAATTCCATGCTGTATTGGTGTTGGTGCCATAACTGCCATAGGAGACAAAACAGGCAAATCGGTAAATATAGTAATGCAGATGTTTAAACTTTAAACGTAACTAATTTTACTTTCTTAAGAGTTAACGACCCGGCCATAAGGGTGCATTTGGTTACCAACTCCATCATTTAGCTGGGTGGGGACCACCTGGAACCCCCTCAAGGACCACTGTTGGTCCCCAGACCACTGGTTGAAAACCACTGGTCTAGTAGGCTTGGAGCTAAAGCTGCTGTATGATTTTTATGAATCCTGCAAGTCACTTTATGAACAATTTGAATCACAGCCGATTTAAAAAAAAGAAAAAAGTTAAACACTAGCCAAACTATTATACACTTGTGTGTTCACTGTTCAGTGTTCACATGATTACATGCAAGCAACTTGCTTTTTTTATGCAAGTTACATGCCGTTTGTGTTTTGAGGTGAGAGAGAGGTTGCGTCAGACAGACAGACAGACAGACAGACAGACAGACAGACAGACAGACAGACAGACAGACAGACAGACAGACAGACAGACAGACAGACGCGTTTGTTGGCTACCGTCTCGTTGCCTTCTGGGAAATGTGTCTGGTCATCCATGTGCCCAGAACACTTTAAAGGCTGCATTGATGATTCAGAGAACAGAGCGCTGTCCAGTGTTTACATTACAGCCCTGCTCTTTGAGGCCTGCGCACATGCACATTATTGAGCAATCCCACACAGTGTGATGCAAGCCACGAAAAAAAAACAGTGCTGAATTGAACTGAATCCTCGAATCCTATGCGTTTTGGCCCCCCTCCACTCAATTGCAAACAAGACTGTGGCCTTGTCTTCTCTGTAATGTTAGTCATCTGATCAGGCAGAGAGTTCAGCATTGTCCACCCACTTGTGAGGGGGCATTGTTGCCTTGAATTGAGGTAACCTCTTTGTGTAGTGTGTAAGACCCAATGTACAGTACTCCATGATGTATGCTGCAATCTCTATGTGCCTCTTTTGCAATTTACTGTCACTGTATCTCAAGTCCTGACGTCAGATTAGGATCACTTCTGGTGAAATATGCTTGTTTTTTTTTATTGTTATTCTTGGTGCACTGTCCAGAAGTTCTGCCCAATTTGGGTGTTACTTGGGTATGTTACTGTAGTTCTAGTCAACTCTCTGCTTCTGAAATAATAGGCTTTTATAATCAACAGAGCATATCTGATTAAAACTATCCCATTCCCAGTTCCCACCTGAACCTACTACATGCATAGGCTGCTTATCTTTGTGTTGGCTCCTGTCTGCTTGCTACCTACCAGCGGAACACCCAGAGATTTGCATGAAAACGTTGAGAGATAAGAATTTCAACTTTTACTATCGCAACAGAAGTAGGCCTATAACGGCAACGTTGTGCGTATAAAAGCAACATCTGTTGCCCGTGGCCGTCCAGAGAGGTGGCGGTGTGTATCGCTGTTCTTCTTGGCAAACATCCCTGTCTTGGTCATTATGCACCATCTGTCTGGCAGCGGTGGGCCAAAGAAATCCAACCGCACTCCATATCCTCAATCAATACGAGATCATAGCAACATGTCCCAGTGGAGACGCCTGATGGCGTTTTAAGTAAGACATAGAGGTCCCATTCTCCGGTAACTTCCTCGGTTCCTCCCAGAGCCCGACCAATGCCTGTTTTCTTGGGGTCTGATGCCGATCCCGATTTTGAGAAGCCTAGACCAGGGGTCTTCAACGTTTTCAGGCCAAGGACCCCTTAGTTGAGAGAGAGAGATGAAGCAGGGACCCCCCCCACAATCTGTTCATAGATATAGTTTCATTGTGTGTATTTTGGATTCATGTTAATGCATGTTTTGACCACTTGAACGGTCAATACTTAATAAACTTGACCTTTCACTCTGCTCTTTTCCCCCTCCAAAGCTCTTTGTTGCGAGGCGTTGTGAGCTTGTAGATCGGCTATTGTTGACTAAAGTTCTCAGAATATGGACACTAGGGTTCAAGTGGTTAACATAAAAAAGGAGGAAAAAACAAGTTCCTATCCGACAGAGATTTGGAGGACCCCCTGTAATAACTCTGAAGACCCCCCAGGGGTCCCGGACCCCCTGTTGAAGACCCCTGGCCTGGATTATTATTCATGTATTTTTTGTTAAAATCGGTAAACAACAACAACAACAAACAAAAAACAACACTTGAGTCATGCTGTGAGTTTGTAGATCTGCTATTTCTTTTGGGGATTTTATGCCTTTTATTGAAAGGACAGGAAATGGGTAGAGAGATGGGGAGTGACACGCAGCAAAGGTCGTCGGGATCGGGACTCGAACCCGCGACACGCTGTCAGTGTCAGGCATCAGATTCTATGTGGTATGCGCCTGGACCGTTTGGCCAGCGGGCACCCCTAGATCTGCTGTTTTTGAGGAATGTTTCAAAACCTTTGAAAAATGTTCAAGTATAATGAAATGTCCAAAATGGGTACACCAGGTTCAATGTGGTTAAAACTGCTGCATAACTGCAGGTAGTAATGTTGTAAACATTCTTCGCCGTAATCTGTTTATTGATCATGTATTACTTCTCCCAATATACTTAAACAGTGCATTTGTACTCCCTAATGGAAAAAATCACACCCAATGTGAATGTGAAGTTGAGCGGTGGTCGTGCTTGCATAACGTCTTCAGATTAGGATTTGAGTCTAGGATGTACAGGGTATGCTACACACACACGTTTTGCTATGAGTCTAGGATGTACAGGGTATGCTACACACACACGTTTTGCTATGGCAAAACGCTGAGGAAAAAGGCTACAGACATACGACATGACATCACTAGACAAACATGATGCTACATACACACATTTTACTATGGCAAAACGCTGAGGAAAAAGGCTACAGACACACGCACAGCCACGTATAGGAGAGAACACTCCTAATGTCCTCGAGTGTTAGGTTTTTGTAGGGATACTACTTTAGTTCGTAACTGATAGCAGTGTGTTATGACATGAATATCGGCCTGTCTGCTCTGTGTCGTACCACATTGGCCAGACAACACAGATTATAATTACTGTATGTCTTTCTTTGATTCCTAGCTGGTAAATGTTCAGATTACTGGTCTGTTCCAAACCACAGGAATTACATGCATTACAGTCTCTTCCTCTTTTGTCTAATCTTCTAATCATGCTACTTCCCTGGTAGAAGGAAGTCATTTTATCTGTCAGAGATTGTTTCTACAGTAATCCAAGGTAGTAAACCGCCCTGTTACTTGGCTATCTCTGTCTGAGGGGGATATATATTGATCATTGGTGGTACTTACCCCAGTGCAAATCGTGTTTCCTCGTTGACCTATGTCACTGGAGTAGGCTGAATATCGTACGCTCTGTCAATACTTCATGCTGAGCCAGTAATTAGACCTCAGCTGACCCACTCTAAGCCAACACCATTAGTTATGTTGCCTGAAGGCCCACAGCACTGTTTAAGCTTTCCACGGTGTCAGTGCTGGTTGGGGGGTGGGTGAAGACCGGGTATGGTAGGGGCTGGAGATGGGTAGAGGTGGGATGGGGGTGTAGGATGAGTCCCAGGGAAAACCCCTCAGGGCACTGTTCCATCGTTTACTCAGAGCCCCCCCCACCATTACATCCAGTGCTTGACAGGCCACATTGTCAGACAGCAGGTCAGACCTCCCTCTGTGTGTGCTTTGGGCTACCTCTTTCTGAAATAGCCATTTAATAGGCATTTGCCTAGCTGCCGCAGCAACCCACCAGTCTGGTGGTGTCTCCCGTGCCCGGGCCATCCAAAATCATCTGCCACAATCTACCAGCATCATTTCCCTCTCTGCTGCCAGAACATGCCATGATTTGTAGTGAGTACTAGCAACCATAGTACCAAAGCTATGGGCAACATGGTATACCCTTCTCCCTGCCAGAACTCTCACTGAGGTTGGAACCGTGAGTCAGTTCTGACGCTTGTGCAGGCTTGGCCCTCAGAGTATGAGGGAAGTTCAGAACCTTTGCTTGCATGTTTACAGTCCTCATTCAAAGAAACTGCTTTCCAACAGCTGCCCAAACAGTCACACGGAGCTGAATGCCTCCAGTGTTGGGACAGCAGGGCACTCATTTTAGGAGAGGACATCCGTCATTCTCTCTTGCCTTTCCATGTTTCCACTGAAACTTTATTCAGCTTTTTTGCAATGTGAGCTGAGCTCAGATTTACCGCCACGCTGCCACCAAGTGCCCAGGTCTGGGCAGCTGTAAGTGTGGAGCGCCGCAATGCATCCTGTTACCAAGAGGAACAAGCGGGCACAGTCCGGCTAACGCTGACAGCGGGTCCTATTAACCGGCACTGCCGCCCTCCGTCTTCAGAGGTGTCACGGTACGTTGGTTTATATTTGGTTTCCGTTGCGTCCCTGCCTCACCACCTCCAGGCCACACATCTGGTCTTCAGGCCGACACTGGCAGAGCCCAAGCATTTCCTCCTGGTTAGTCAGCCTCCCAGGAGAGCTGCAGGGGGAGAGCGAGAGAGAGAGAGGAGGGGGAAGACGAGAGCGGAAGTCTGCCACGGAACCAATACATCACGGCATCCCTTTCCCTCCAGTTTGGAGTGATTCATCCCCCTATCCGTCCAAAGGGGAGAGTCTTTGCCAGAGCTCTGCGTTGCACGCTATTCCTGTTACCATCACATAGCCCATTAACTTGACTGGGAAAAACTCGGCTTTCTGAAGTTTCGTTTTTGTGGAAAGAACTTATTCATAGTGAACTTCTTCCAATTCATTGAAACTCGAAGCTTCTTTGCATTTAGTGGCGTCATTAATTTGTCTCTGTTTGCCAGTGGTCCGTTTTAGTTTTCTTGAGGATTTTGGCTTGGCTAAATCACTGATGCAGGACAGAGCCAGGAGGGAGAGCCTTCCAAACCAACCTCCATTCACAAATGGCTTTATAACACCATTCAATTCCTGCCAGGCTAGTTTAACATTTACAGTACCTCTCTGGTTAAACGTTAACTAAATCTCATTAACCACACCTTCCTACTCTTTTACTTATTTGACTCTGCCCATCTGCCATAAAACCACTGACTCCACATATTCCATACCAGTAGTAGCATATAAATGTGTGCAGTTCATGTTTTCTTTTTCTTTTTTCTTCTACTGTCCAAAAAGAAGCAGCGGGCTGTTTTTGCAGAGCGAGTCCTATACTTAGGCCAGTTTGCCCAGTAGTAAAGTGTGGTGTGTGTGTATGTGTGTATGTGAACTGAGCCGAGCTGGGCCCAGGGCTGACCTGGATAGTGTTTCAGGTATAGGCCAATACCCCAGGTTAGGCTGCAGGCAGCGGCCACAGGACATTGGCTTAAGGTTGCGGCGGCTCACACAGAGACAACAACTCCGGCCACGGGGACACACGGCGCTGCCGTGCACACCGGGAAACCTGTCCAAAGTTGCACACAGGCGAGCTCTGATGTCTGTCAGGGTTTTCCAAGGTCAGGGTGGGAATCTAAGGGCCGGTGCGCTGTAAAAGGAAACCTCCTCCTCTCCATCCCCTGCTTCACAGGGGCATTTTGGAATGAAAAGTTCAGTGTTCTGCCCGTGAAATTTGATTTAGCTCGTCCGCCAGCGGGGGCCCTGTGTGTAGTCAGAAGTTCAGAACACGCAGTCACCCCGATTTCCACGAGAAGCTGGTGCCTCAGACAGCGAGAGGCGATCATATTGGTTGCCGTATAGACTTGATTTGTTGCCATAACGGCGATATCTCGGACAGAATTTCCTACAGATAATGTACATGAGTGATGGCGTCTTGTTAGGTTAGACTGTCAAACCACACTAGTGATCACAATCTGTTGATTTTATATACAGCATATATACACTGTATTTTGTGTGTGTGTTTATACACATACATACATGCAGTACATACTGTACATATCTGTGGTCAGAAAACACATGCAACCGTGTTAGTACTCAACTAAAAATAGGCCTTTTAGTTAACAACCAACCACCTCATAGAACCGACTGTATCTGAATAAAGTGTTTTGGGGGTTCGCCGGTGGGGGGGTTCGGCTAAAGCACAAAAGATTCCTCTGTTCCCCACTCCTGTGTTAAATGGGCCTGTTTTGCATGCCATATTTCTCCTGAGCCGCTCACCCTTGCAAGTGAAAGCCAACCATTACAGGAAAAGGGCAGCTATGTGTTGTGATTGCCAGCAACGGCTGCAGGTTCTAATGTAACATTAGCAATGTGTAAACATGCTGGAGGGATCATTTCAGCTTGAGAGCTGGGACTGGGAACAGACTATTGTTTGTATGACATTATTATACTTTTCCTCACCTTTACATTCTCTCTCTCTCTCTCTTGACAGGGTCCAACTGAAGTGATTGCTACTCAACCGACATGCACAGCCAATGGAACTAATGGGTAATACTCAAATATAATAATAATTTGGTCCTCACTCCTTTTGGGGTGTTGTTTTTGTGTCACAGTACATTTGCACATACTGTAGGTCAAGGGTCTTCAAAAGGGGGTCTGGGACCCCTCAGAGTTACTACAGGGGGTCCTCGGCTCCAAGTCTTTGTTCTCCTTTTTTATATTAACCACGTGAATCCTAGTGTCCTTATTCTGAGAACTTTAGTCAAAAATAGCCGTTCTACAAGCTCACAACGCCTCGCGCTAGAGGTTTGGTGTGGAGGGGAAAAAGAACAGACTAAGTACATAGTGAAAGGTCAACCTAAGTATTGACAGTTCAAGTGGTTAAATATCTGAAAAGACTTATTGACATGAATCCAAAATACACTGATGATTGTGCTGTCAAACAATGACACTATATGGAATCTCTGAAAAGGTTGTGGGGGTTCCTGCTTCATCTCTCTCTCAACTAAGGGGTCCTTGGCCTGAAAACGTTGAAGACCCCTGCTGTAGGTGAAATGATGAGCTCACTACATTGACCCATCCAGCTATTAGGAGCAGTCAGTGCCATTAATACAGCACCAGGGGAGCAGTTAGGGTTAAGTGTCTTGCTCAGTGACACTTTGAACAAATACTGTAGACCTCTACATATTGAGCTATGGCTTCCCAGCCCCTAATACAGTTACTGCGACCAAAGGTCGCAGTTTAGTATGTGAAATGGCACATGCGGACTCTGGACGTGTACACTTTATGGTCTATGGGTTTGCTGCTCTGACATTATGCTCTGACATCACTGTGATGTCAGGGGAACCACTCTAACAGAATGGGTTTGCCGCTCTGACATCACGCTCTGGCTTCCCTGTGATGTCATACTAACAGAATCCCTGTATGCCCATATATGGAGTTCCTTGGTCATCAGTATTAAGCCCATATCTAACTGGACTTCATATGGAAATTGGCACGCCCTGAGGTAGCGCGCCCTGAGGTGTCTTAATAGTACATGATGTGGCTTCGCTCTGGGTTCTGAATGTTAGACCTGCCCACCCACCCAAAAGAGCAATGTTGGTGTAACTCTATCAGGTTAGCTGAAACGTTATATATTGTTCACATGCATGGAGATGGAGTGTCCAACTATGTTGTTACAACTACAGAGTTACAAGTATTGCATTGTATTGCTGGTGTTGGTCCACTGTGTTTTATCAAGATCAGAATCAACACAGCCATCTACCCAGGGATTTTAGAGCACTTTGTGCTTCCGTAGGTTGACAAGCTTTATGGAGATGATGATTTCTTTAGCCAGAAGCTCTTGGTACCTGCCCACAGAGCCAAAACTACTAGTAACTGGTGTACTGACCATGGTATTACCACACCTCAGCAGTACCACAGGCTGACAACCTTCAAGCCATGCCCCATCGATGAAGACATTTGTTCAAAATTATTTCAGACCAAGTACTGCGTGGATAAATTAACATAACCTTTCTGTATTATAAATCCTTCTTTTGAGTGGTCGTGTGGAATATTCTAATATTTTGAGATGTGGATTTTTGATTTTCATGAGCTGTATGCCATAAAAATCAAAATTTAAACAAAAAAAGCTTTTGAATATTTCACTGCATGCACAATTAATCTAAAATATATGAAAGTTTGAAAAAATGTATTACCGGTATATTACAGAAGAAAATGAACTTTTACACAATATTCTAATTTTATGACAAGGATCTGTAGACGCATCTTGTGCAAATATTAAGTGCTGTACCGGTAATGTCACATGGCGGTAAGGCGGGGTGTGAATTTATGTAAATGTCCTACCCGTAAATATAATGCTATACTAGTCACTAGAATTACATTATAACATTATTATTTACGGGTGGGACATGTACAAAAATTCACACTAGAATCTAGTGTCAACACAGCTAAAGAGACATGGTGGGATTTGTGCTTTTTCTTTCATACCCACAAGTTTTTAGGAAGTATCGGTTCCTTGTTTTATACTGTAGAGTTCCTGTAATTTCTACATTTAAAACCAAATTAGTGCACGTGTCATCACCAGTTCACTATATCTTTTACTTCCAGTTCCCTCTATCTGCAGATAACTTTGACTCATAGGGTTTTCACCACATGACACCTCGCCTGACCACACGCATAGATCATAATGTTACTGTACACACACGCACACACAAACACTGACAGATGACCTTATCTTTCTGAGCTGCGCTGGTTCATCACTTGGTGTTTGCTGGCATTCGGTCATTTGTGTAGCGTTCGCATCATCCCAGTGATTCACTCATTTTGTCCTATCTGTGGGGCAGAATTTGTGGGTGCCGTGCCAGCGCTAATGATATTTTCCTCTTGTCAAATCCCAGTGACCGGTCAAGAGTACCAAGGAGTTGATCTACTCACGCTGGTACATGTAAGAACTAGGGATGGGACGATATGCGATAAACACTCGCGATAATCGTATCGTGGAGATTTAATTTATCATGATATCGTCCTCTGTCATGCACTGGGATCAATTCACCTTTTATTTGCCGAGCTGAATATCCCAGTACCACTTAAACCTTCTATAATTGTTAAAAGATATTTATAATCTTTATTCACTTTCTATCAAATGTCTTTGTCAAAAAATAGCAGCTCTACAAGCTTGTAGATCGGCTATAGGCTTCATGCTTGATGATGAGTGTGAGAGAGATGCCATTTTCATGATGTGATTCACCCAACCGGCAGTGGTTCTGTGAAATCACATCATTCAAATAGTAACACGTTCCTTTATATACATGGGAATGCAAAGGTGATAAATGGCTATATACAGTAGAGGGCTGTGATCTCTTACGGTGTTGCAGCAAGGCAGTATATGTCATCTCTGGAATCACATGTCATCCTCATCGCTGGCCTTGCTTGCCCCTCACTCAAAATCACTCCCATCTGGTGGCTGGCAGCACAGACAGCCGATGAGTCACAACGCTGCAGATGAGAGTCCGTAGCGCCAACTCTCAAGGACAAGAAAGCAGTGGGGGGTGCGGGCCTGGAGGGCAGGTCCATTATGCTGTAATCAAATGGGACGTACTGTCTCTAGAGCGAGAGAGAGAGAGAGAGAGAGAGTAGGAAAGGAGACAAGCCCCAGGGTGTAGTTAGGGATGGGACGATATGACATTATCACGATTATTGTGACCAAAGAAATTGCGATTTACGATATTATCGCGATAATCAAAATATCCCCAACATCCAATATCCTGGGGTGGAACATTTGCCAAAAAATAGCCGATCTACAAGCTCGCAACGCGGCGTTGTGAGCTACCAAATCTCTACCACTGAGATTTGATAGAGTGAAAAAAAAAGTCTCCATTAACACTTATGTTGCAATGATTTTTTCTCTTCAATGTCCCACGTTGCCATGGTTACCATAGACTTCCATGTAATTGCGGAATTGTGTAAAAAGTGCACGCCCATGCCTAGCTGATGCACCACGTGTGTGCACACTGTTCACAGCTTTCAAACAAAACATTTTTTTTTTTTTTAAACATTTTTTGGAAAAAAAATAAATAAATAAAAAATGTTTTTTTTTCAAAAACGGCCCAAACTCGGGAAACTCGGGGTTGGCACAGCGTTGGTACCAATACAAACTCGGGAAACTCGGGGTTGGCACCAGATGTGTTAAAGGGCCAGTTCAGCTCTGGGACAACCAGATCTTATTTTATTGTTGTTAGTGCTGAACTGGCCCTTTAAGTGCGTTATTTCCAGGTTTGTTTTACCAATGAGGGTTTAAATGGTACCGGATATGCAGCTCGGCAAATAAAAGGTGAATTGATCCCAGTGCACGACGGAGGATGATTTCACGATAAACCTAAATCTTCACAATACGATTATTGTCAGTGTTCTTTTTTTTTTTTATCACGATAAACGATAATAACGAATATCGTCCCATCCCTAGGTGTAGTTCTGTAGTCCTTCTGACTGGACTGTGTGACTCGCACTTCGCACTTCAGCAACACTCCAAGAAAAGGTGTGGCTGGCTAGGCGCGCGCGTGGGTGTGTGCAAGCATGTGTGCATGCAAATATTTGTCTGCGTGTGTGTGTATGTGTACGTATGTGTCACCTACGCAGCAAAGTGCGGGAGGCCTCAGGGCATTCACATGGCTTGATTTACTACTGGTTTTTTGAGGGAGTGTGTTAAAAGTCTGTGTGTAATCATCCACACTGAGTGGGGAGATTAGAGAGCAGTCTGCTCGGTCATTACCTGGCCTACAGCTGGACACACCCAGCTGTAGGTTGTGTGATGTAGAGAAGTGGTTCTCAAACATTTCAAGGTTTCCCCTTAACTCTGGCAGTGTACAAATGGAACCAAATGGACCCGTTAGGGTTCATTTGTACACTGTCAGAGTTACAGACTTGTATGGGTCAATTTAGACCCCTCTAAAGGAACCCACAGAGTCCCTGGAATCCACTTTGAGAAACACTGATGTAGAGAGTAGAGAGTGGTGCCACGCAACAGCAGCTCTCATTCAATCTGGACTTTAATTTGGCTACTGGGTTGAAGAGTCATTCATCATCAACTACAGTATGAGCTGGAATAATGACAATGGTGATAATGGCGTGACATGATTGTGATCAATTTAAGTATTCTTGTTTGTCATCAATGGTAAATGGTGCATTTATATAACGCTTTTAACCAATGCACGTTACAATGTGCATTACATTCACAGACGTTACATACACACATACGGTGGAGGGAACCATGCAAGGCACCAAACCTGTTCATCTGGAGTAATTAGGGGTTCAGTGTCTTGACACTTTGACACTAATTCTGGGGAAGCCCACGATCGAACTGGGGACCTTACGTCCTTTTTTTTTTGGGGGGGCTTTTATGCCTTTATTGATAGGACAGTAGACTGACAGGAAATGGGGGGAGAGATGGGGAGTGATGTGCGGCAAAGGTCGTCCGGATCGGGAATCAAACTGGCGACACCGCCAGGCATCCATGCCTATGTATGTGGCAATGCCTGGACCAGTAGGCCAGCGGGCGCCCCTGTGTTTTTGTTTTCATGGACGTTTGTTTGTTTTATTTTAACCCGCTGTGAGCTTGTAGATCTGCTGTTTTCTCAGAGTGGTTGATTTTCTTTTTCTCGATTGTTATTTCTCAGCTCAGTTGACACTTGACAGCCCTATTAGCACACCTAATGACTGCACCTTTCAACACCATGACACAGATATGGTGGTTGGGTAACAATGAGTGGGACAGAACATGATAAATCCCAGACAATCCGGGTTGTCTGTTCAAGGCCTGTGGTTATGTCAATGGTCAGCATTGGCTGGTTTTGTCTTCTGGTCAATCAATGGTCTCCTTTACTGGTATTTACTGGTCTGGGGTGTGATACTGTAAAGTCTTTTTCATATCAAGGACCATTATTTATTCTGCATTTGAACCACGGACCACCATTTTAGAATATTTCTAGTTTCTAGTTAGAAACTAGAAACGTAGAATATTTTGTTTCAGTTTTCCTGTATACATTTACATTATTATAATTTTTTTAAATTAAAAATTCCCACAACCTTTCATCAATAAAAAACAATTCATGAATAAAATGAAAAAAATCAAAACAATTTCTAAAGATTCACACCGCGTTGTGAGCTTGTAGATCAGCTAATTTCACTAGTTTGGGTCCCGGGCAAACGACTAATTTCTCTTTTGGGTCTTGAGCTAAAACGTCTGGGAACCCCTGGGCTGAAGACAACCAGGAAGCACAGTGAGTGGACACCAACCTTCTCGTTCGCTGTTCCTTATCTGTGTTCTCATTACACCCCCACCTCCACCCCCACCCCCACCTCCTCCTCTCTGATAACTCATGACATTCTTTGTGAAAAAAAAAAAAAAAAACGCGAGATCCCAGACAATAATGACTGAAAGCCTCCAGTGTTTGTGTGTGAGTGAATGTGTGTCTGTGTGTGAGAGAGGGAACGTGTATAATATGTGTAAAACTTCTTAGACGCCAGCTCCCTGGTAATAAATTGCCTGTCTGAGAGTGTCTGTTTGTCTGTCTGTCTGTCTGTCTGTCTGTCTGTCTGTCTGACTGACTGACTGACTGACTGACTGTCTGTGTCTGTCTGCCTGCCAGCAATCACAAAGCATTTTCATATACAACTAACATACGGTATATGAAGATAAAGTTTTAACCCATTTAAGATCTGAAGATTGAAATGCCTTCTAAAGCAGGGGTTCTCACACTTTTCGTACCAGGGACGCCGATTGATAACTATATTTGGCAGTGGACTCCCCTAGGCTTGTCACGATACTGGATTTCTAACTTCGATACGATATTTTGAAACATTTTGATACTCGATACCATTTTCGATACCATGCAACCAAAGCGATTTCAGTGCAAAAATGATTATTTTTATTTAAAGAAAAATACAGAACTTCTTGGGGTAGATGGGTAGTGCACTTTTTAAAGGCCTGCCTTTGATTTTTGAGCGGTGGTCACACCGTCTCCATAGCGTGGCCGTGTGTGTATCCGTGTGTGTCTGTCTGTCTGTGTGTCTGTCTGTATGTAGCCTGTGGTGTATGTAGCCTGCTATACATTTTTTGACCACACATGTTAAGGGAGGGGCGCTGTTGTTCAGGCCAGGCACACTCACACTCACATTCACACACACAAATACACACACACGCACGCACACACACACAGCCTCCACCGCTCAGTTCACACAAGTGTGATTTTTTCACATTCTAAGTACAAATAGGCCTTTAAAATAACTAGGAATACAGGTAAAAACTGATCAATATTATCGATATTATTGAAACTATGGAAAAGTCATATTGAAAATCGATACTATATTCAAAATCGATACTTTTCGATAAATCGATATTTTGGACAACACTAGACTATATGAAAATGTTTTGTGCCAGGGACTCCCAGAAGATCAGATTTGTGTTCAAAAAGGATTTCTAAGTTCAGACACTTTGTTCCAAAATAGCAGATGTAGAAGCTTGCTTTGAGCTCGTGTTTTTAGAATGTTACTATAACTATATACATAACTAAATTCTAAAAGGACGCAGACGCTTTCCCCGGTTGAATTCGCATCAATTCGATTTGCCGGTAGACTTCATTCAATTTTCATACACTAAACGTGGATCCAGTTGTGTTGAGCTCCCTCCCATCAGAAGTTTTTTTTTCTAGCTGATAAATGCACTCTTACAGAGTAACAAACTGTGACTTCCTGCCCCCCCCCCCCTCTCAAAACACCCCCCACCCCCCCTCTCCTCTCTGCCTAGTCCAGAATTCCTTGGCAGTGGTCTTGAGTAAACAGCGTATTTTTAGCTGGGGAGGTCATATAGGCCCACTCTTAATCACCACATTCCCATTTTCCCACCAGTCCAGTTTCAGCCAGAGGCCCATACATGCAGCAGGCCCACTGTGGAGCAAGGAGAGAGAGGGAGGGAGACTGGTACTAGCGAGAGGTGCATTTCTACAGAGAGACACTGTGTGTGATTACTAGTGCTATTACCTACTGTATGCCTTGTAATGGACAGTTTCCTTACTGGCTGATCTTTATCCTCCAAGCATTATCGCAGACAGAGGATTGGTGTGGCCTGCTCCGCTCGGTTGTTGTGCAGGCACGTGCACACATAGACATCAAAGGGGGCTTGAGCCCCTGCCCTATTATCCCTCTGTAAGAAGTGCCCTCTCCAGACCCTGAATGCAGTTGGTACTATGGTGAAAGAAACACAAAATCAAAAGAAATGCCTTATCCAAACGCTCAGTATTCACTTGATTATGCTTAGTTTAGTGTGGTATCAAGAAGGCCTACCGAAAATAGCCGACCTCCAAGCTCACAACGCGTCGCAGCAGCGCGACGCGTTGTGAGCTTGGAGGTCTGCTATTTTCGATATTTCCACCAAAAGGCCCTTTTAGTAATGTCAGCCTTGCCTCTCTAACATTCTCTGCACGTCCCTGTTGTTGTGTCTAATGAACTCTCTGGGCCAAATATAGATGACTGTGGGCATTGGTGTCTAGAGGCCACGGTGATGCTTGAACAGTGGTCTACGAGTTCTGCATGCGTCAGATTGAACTCATTCCTGTGATAAACCTTTTGTAGACTTACTAGATTCGCCTGTGGCTTACGTTGGCTTAAGCCGACATACAGTACAGTACAACTTGTCTGTGCTGCTGATGTTCCCTGAAACCCACGAATGTGCAGCGGGGCACGTTTTGTGATCCGGTGACCGCGGGACGTGGTCCGAGGCACGAGGACACGCTTTGCACGCGCTACATGTCTCCGCGCGGGGTTTTCACTGCGGTCAACCCGGCCCGGGAGCAAGGACACTGCCTTTCTAACTTTTAATTAGCGTCTCGGCGATTTGATTAGACCCTGACTGAAATCAATTACTCATCGCTCCAGCAGCTCCGGCCGCGGCCTAATCAACACACTTTGTGACGCTCATAAGCTGTGGACTTGACCGTGCTGAGAGAAGCATAGCTCTGACGGAACTGCTCGTCCATGGGCAAAGGTTACCATGGCATGCATTTTTGAAAAGCTCTATATATTTTGGTATGATAACCCTTTCTGAGACACAGCTAAATTGGTGTTATCAGCCGCTAGAGTTGGTGTCCCATTAACTTTACTATACAGGGGGAAAACGGCAAAAAAATAATCTGCTTTAAGTAGCATATGAGGGGTCTAACTAGGGGTTTTTCATGATTCTGAATCCATTGCAAGCATCTGTTTTGCACAAAAAACATTCCTTGGGCTAAAAACGGCCCCACAAGACTATGGTTTAATGGTTTAGTGATGAAAAGTGATGAGTCATCACTTTTCACACACTTTGGTGGGGGCTGTTTTAGCCCAAGGAATGTTTTTCGTGCAAAACAGAAGCTTGCAATGAATTCAGAATCATGAAAAAAACATAGTTTGACCCCTCATATGCTACTTAAAGCAGATTCATTTTTTGCTTTTTTTCCCTGTATAGTAAAGTTAATGGGACACCAAATCTAGCGGCTGATAACACCATTTTAGCTGTGTCTCAGAAAGGGTTATCAAACCAAAATATAATCTACAGATATAGAGCTTTTCAAAAATGCATGGTAACCTTTGCCACCTTTCGGATACCGACATCTCGTATGGCCCATGGACTATGCAGGCTGGCTAAATATTGTCCTCTCACCAATAACTCTGTGTTTTGCTGAAGCCTATGTTCTATTCTTGCATTAAAGGGATATGCAGCTTTTACATTCATATTTTCGCGAGAGTTGGAAAAATGAAAGTGGGCCACACACAGTCACACACACACGGCACACACACGATGCGAGAAGTGGTGGTGAATATCTGTAATAGATGGGTATTGAGTAATGGACCTCTCACTCTCAGCCACGTGAACGGAGTCTGTAGACAGTGGCTTGATGGCTTTACCAGGATCCACTGTATAAGCAGTCTCTCTTTCTCTCTCTCTTTGCTCCCTATCACTCATATATACTGTTAGTGTGTACACACACACACGCACGCACGCACGCACGCACGCACGCACACACACAGTCATAATATAACATTTTATTCTCCAAAGCATTTCTTTAGTTCTTTCTTTCTAGCAACTTTGTCAAGGTCCAGAATCATATGGTTGAGAATAGCCGTTTAGAACAGGGTTGGGGTGTACAGCTCACAATGGTGTTATTAGACTCTGTCTTGTTGTCATGAATTGCTGTTTGCTGGTGGTCTGTACAGCCACGTGACCCCCTCCCCCCCCCCCACACACACACTCTGTATTTTATAAAGAATGACAAATACAAAAACAAATGCAAAAGTTGTGTGAACTCGTCCATGTGCTCCTTTCCACTTCTGTAAACAGAGAAGCCCAGTGGTATTTGCCCTTTTCCCCATGTTGAGCTTTCCTCTTTTGAACCCAAAGTACAAAACCACCAACATTTCAAACACACACAAAAAAAAAATGTCCAATTTGAACCAGACTCCAAACCGCCACTGCACAATACAAAACAATATATATATATATGTATAATAATAATACCTGCCTTCCATTTTCCACACATCATTTGAAACTTTGAAACATGAGCAGTGTAACAGTAAAGTGATGTGCTGCTGACCCTCCCCCACTTTCCTTCAGCAGTAGGTGTTGTGGACAGGGGCGTCACAAGGGGGGCAAAAGTGGGACTGAGTTACTAGGGCCCAAGGCCGAGGGGCCTTAATTATTTTACACTTTTGCTATTGAAAAACAGCAGCAGATATACAAGCTCACAGCGCGTGCTGCGAGTTTGTAGATCTGCTATTTTTGAAAAGTCATGAAAATGTGTGCAAAGTTTTGAATATGTGTATTTTTAACAGTTGTAACTGAAATTTTGCTTCTGGGGGGTCCCTGGAACAAAATATTTTGAGATGGAGATCCGTGGCCAACGACATATAATTTTGCGGGTCCTTCACATGAAAATGTTTGAGCTCCACTGACATGGAAACGGGCACGTACCTTTTAGGCGAAGCCCGAACTGGCGAAGTGGGGAAATGTCCGATACCGTAGCGATCTGGCGAACGTCTTCTGGACAGGGCGTTTATCGTGCGCTTGCCCAGGCCTTACGGCCTGGGCATAAATATAACGATTGCATTCACCACGGCATTCGCGGCCACTCGCGCCTGCGGCGCTCGGGGGCGAAGAGCAGGACCAAGGTCCGCTGGCCTTCGCGCCGCTTGCAGTGTCGTGGACAATCGATTCGCCAGATCGCTACGGTAGGAGACAAATCCCCACTTCGCCAGTTCGGGCTTCGCCAGAACAGGACTTTCCCCATGGAAACATAGGTTTTTCAAAAAAATATTTGAAGACTTGCACAAATGTTCATGATTTTTCAAAAATAGCAGATCTACAGCACTCTGTGCCGCACTGTGAGCTTGTATATCTGCTATTTTTCAACAGCTAAAGCACAAAATGTGAGCGAATCTTTGTACCCAGGGCCCAGAATTTGGTGCGACACCCCTGGATGTGGAGTCTGGTGAGGGGAGAACGAGAGAGAGAGGGAGAGACAAGGTGCTGTGACTGGATCTGGGATCGCCACTCGTTCCACTCTCCACGCTGTCTAATCCCCGTGTCAAATTGTTTCCTGCTCTCCACAGGAAGTGAGCACTCAAGGCCCCACCGTCAGGGCCTCTACTGGGGCTTCTGGGAACGCAGGGGCACTAGCTTGAGAGAGGAGGGGTGGGGGGGGGGGGGGGGGGGTATGGCTGCTGGACAGCTGTGGAGATCCCAGAGCTGTGTCTGTCTGTCTGTCTGACAGTGTGCTAACATGTGGCCCCAGCTGTAGTAGAGGCTGAATCCACTCTACTTTCTATTCTATTTTAACCACTTTTAGGGATGGGACGAATGACGATATGAAAATGTCATATCACGATTATTGTGACCAAAGAAATTTAGATCTACGATGTTATTGTGATAATCAGAATCCATTATCCTGGTGGCGGAACGTTTGCCAAAAAAACAGCAGATCTACAAGCTGCTTGTAGATCGGCTGCTTGTAGATGAGCTTGTAGAACGGCTATTTTCGGGGAGACAGAATTCATAGATCTAGAACACATAGAATTCATAGATATAGAACACAGAATATGTACAGTACAGTACAGGGTTGGTGGGTAAACCACCGCTCAGTTCACACGGGTGTGATTTTTTTTCCCTTTTTTTCTTAGTTCTCAAAAAACTAAACAAAAGACTACTACAGTAGCAGATCTACAAGCTCACAATGCGTCACATTGGGAAAACCTTGGGAAAATCCCTGACACTGCAGACGTACTCTGGCTGCTGGAGTGGAACTGGGACAAGCTTTCAGACATTTAGCTTCATTTTCACCACTATATTCCACCTGAAGCTTTTACATGTCGTTGTGCTTGGGTGCTGGTCCCAAAGTAAGACGCACTTTAGTTGCCCCCCACCAAAAAAAAACAACAATAACCACAATGTTAAGGGACACAAAAAAAACGACTTCCTCTCTTAAAGTTGATAGAATGGGGGCCTTTAATGTAGCAAGTCAGGACTTTGATGTGGCGCTGCCTGTCTCCGGTCGGCCACAATGGTAGATTGTGTGTTAGACGTTAGCTGGGGCCGAGGCACACAGATGGTCTCGTCGATTCTGTCTGGAGGCCCCCCGTTTTAAAGTGAAGGTCAGGCTTGTTTGTACTATGAAAGGTCAACACTGGTGTTTTGGGCCCATGCGTCTCTCCCCAGTCCCTCTCCTCGCCCTCTTTACTGAGCCTGAGTGAGATCTGATCAACCCTGCCAGAGCTGACTTTGAAGGTATTTCAGGTACAAGGCAGGGCCCAGACCGTTTTAAGAGGTGAAAATCCTGAATCCTGTTTTGTTCTGGCGGTATGGCCACATGCCAGCGTTTCTTAGAAATCCGCTTGCACAGCAGAGCCAAGAGGATGATTTTAAACTCTGAGAATAATTCCTTCAACTAAGTGGGACTGCCTTGCGCGCCGCATAGCCTACTCAATAGACTATAAAAATGAAACGTACCAGTTTTACGAGCCTGCCAGTTCAAGTCACGGACAGCATTGTTTTTATGCCCTTGAGCAAGGCCAAAACTAACTTTGGGAGTCTCATAACTGGTTCGTATTGGCCTCTGAAGTCTGGATGCTGGCCCGAATGTAGACAATAGCAAAAAAAGAAAAGAAAAAAGATCCTAACTAAGCATTGAATATCAAGACCCTTGTCGTTCCCAGTGTGCACAAGGCTGTATTCTTCAGTTGTGGCTGAGTTTCCTATAGACCAGATCCCGTTCTGGGACTGACTGGACTGGACTTCTCCATGTGAAGGCTCCATATAGGCCGGCTCTGTCTGTCAGCCTGCATGTCGAGGTTAAGTAAGCAGGGGGTTATTAACAACCTCAAATAAGAGACGTCCTCACATTTCTCGGTTTATTTTAATGCCTTTAAATGGGATGCTTGAATGCGTGGACGGCTGGGGGTTCTGTCAGACTGGCTGCCGGGGCGGGCGGGCAGGCTTAGTTATATAGCCAGACGGAGTATAATGTGACGGGTCCCTGACCTCCCTCTCTCGCTCTGCCTCCCTTTCTCACCCTGGGTTTATGACGATGCCTGGCCTGTACTCTGTACTCGTACAGAAAGACGGGTCTGCTATATGGAGTTTCACTCTGCGGGTGAGCGTTCGCTTAACTACCCGAACCCTAGCGTCCCTCCCTATTCTGGGGCAAACTTCCTGCGAAAATAGCTGATCTACAAGCTCTCAATGTGTTGCAATGTGCTGAGACTTGCGAGCTTGTACATTGGCCATTTTCGACGAAGAGATTTGGGGTAGAGGGACACAAGGAGGGGGCCTATTATAGACCTCTGGGGCACTCGGGTCAACTAAATATATAGGATTTAATTGGTTAAATTGGTCTGATACCGAACTAAAGGTGAGGGGATGAAAATGGAGAAAGACAGGAAATGGTAGGAGAGAGATGGGCAAGGACAAAGGCCGGGGCTCGGTTTAGATATTTGAAACCCAGGTTGGCTGTGCAAGGCCTGAGCCTTAATGGTATGAGCTCTACCAGGTGAGCCACAGCAACACCCCATATATTACTGGTTCCCAAACCTTTTCATGTCAAGGACCCCCAAATTGACAGTCATTAGCCCGCGGACCCCCATTTGAAAAGATATTCAAAGGACCCCGTATAAGAGAAGATTTTCTATGGCTCTAGCAGTGATTCTGAACCATATATAATGTCCTAATGCATGTCCAGTTTGACATTCATTAGGCTACAGAGGCCCATTTAATGGCATTTCTATCTCTGGGAGAGTGTGCAAATTGAAGAGGACCCGTTGGGGTCCATTTGTTTCCATTTGTACGCTCTCTGAGTTACATACGCATAAGGGTACATTTGGTTCCTAACTTATCATTTAGCTGGGGACCCCCTGGAACTCCCTTAAGGACCCCTGGGGGTCCCCGGACCCCACTTTGAGAACCACTGCCAAATATGATGTTCATGGGGGCGCCGGCTGGCCTAGTGGTCAAGGCGCATACCACATACTAGGCTATGATGCCTGCTGGCGTCGCCGGTTCGATTCCCGATCCGGATGACCTTTGCCACATGTCATTCCCCATCTCTCTCCCCATTTCCTGTCAGTCTACTGTGTCCTATCAAATAAAGGCATAAAAAGCCCAAAAACAAATCTTTAAAAAAATATATGATGTTCATGCAGGCATACATACAGTCTCTCTCTGGCTCTCTCAACACAATATTGATGCAGAGGCGATATCACAAAGGTCAACTAGAAGAAGAACAGTAGAGATAAGATAAGGTCAGAGCAGTATAGGAGCATGGAAGAGGAAATGGTTTGGGCAGTCAGTGTAAGCCGAGTCATAGCAGATAGAGTAGGTCTATATTGGGACCCATTGATTGTTTCTGCCTTCCGTAAGGAGGAGCCCTCCCGAATTATCAGATCAATAAGCGCATGAATCAGCCAGTGGAAGCGGTGTGTAACTATAGGTCAAATATCCCAGGAGGCAAGAGAGGGCCAGCAAGTAGAAGTCATTTCCTCTCGGAGGAGCGGAGAGCGAAGGAGGGAGGAGGCTCGTCGCCCATACCTCACAATGCTTGTTAGGCGCAGGAAATGGAGAAAATAAACGAGTAATTAGATAAATAAATGAGGAGAGATAAACCTTCTAAACAGTGTAATGGGCTGGAAATGGGCCTTGGCCAGAGATAACACGTCCTCAGGTTGTCCACAGCCTTCTTGACCAGATGTTGAAGAGCCTCTCCATGGCTTTGTGTGTGTGGTTGTAGCTGCTGTGACAGAGAGAGAGAGGAGAGAGCAGCATTTTCCACTGGGATTTACAGATGTTTTTGATGTTGGTTTATGGTTTTAAGTATCCAAGGCTGTGTGTGTGTGTGTGTGTGTGTGACCTTTTGAACTCTCCGTCTCCCTCTGACCGGTGTGAGTCGACTGGCTGGGAGTCAGAGTGGCGTCGCTCCTGTCACGTTTATTTTCAGTGCCGTGGTCGGCCTGCCAGCCCGAGTGATAAAAGAGAGACAAGCTGCCCACAGTGGCGTGGTATGTGTGTGTGTGTGTGTGTGTGTGTGTGTGTGTGTGTGTGTGTGTGTGTGTGTGTGTGTGTGTTTGTGTGCACTCGCGTGCTGCTAGGGAGGGAAAGTAGGAACACGCAAGAGATGAGATATTCATGGCACTTAAGCCGGATTTATACTTTGTTGCGTTTCGGTGTTGCTCCCCGAAAATAGACGATATACAAGAGTGACACGGTGCGCCACTGAGTATATCAAGTCCTTTCAAGTTTCTTCTAGTTGACCCCCCCCCCCCCCCCCCTCCCTCCCTCCCTCCCCTCCCCCATATCTCTAAGCAAGGGTGTTGGAGGGGTGTTCTGGAGTTGGCACGGAAACATAAGACTCACCCTGCTGTCTCTGGGCCAATTGGCCCTCGTATGGGAGGGATTGCTCCTGTTGTTGGGGGACTGGCCGGGGGTTATTTACATTCTGTCTCTTTCTCTCTCACACGCAGGCACACTGTGTCACAAGTCTCTGACGAGATGAAGAGTCTGATCATTGAGAAGAGCAAGATGGGCCAGGAGGAAGACGCTGAGCTGCTGGTCAAAGGTGAGTCACCATGTCATGATGCCTGCTCATTATTATCACACTCATTCCATTCTGTTCACTGTTGCAATGTTTTGTACGAGCTGTAGCTGGTTGTGTGTTTGATCGGTTGATAGATACAGTACAATCAGTCATTGCTGTGATGAGCTATAGCATAACTCATTCCAGTGCATGTTTATTTAGATTGGAGCGATTATGTCCCACAATCTCACTGTGTGCTACTGTACAGTACTGTACCCAACACATGTGGTCCACAGCCCATTTAACTTCTTATTCTTCTTTTTTCTTCTTTTTTTTTCATGCCATGTAATGAAGCCAACCAGCGTTGGCAAGACTATCGCGCGTGTGTAATGCTTTTGAGGAATGACCTCATAGGCTATTCCTGTGTGATTTAAAAATATATATCTTTAGCAGTAAAATGCCAGCGCTTGGTATAAGTTACATCTTGTTTGGGATGGCGGCAGTCTGATCGGCTAATTCTGACGGCAGTTACCATGCATCCTTGGCTAGCTGCCCCCAAAACCCCCACGTTTCCCCATCCCTGGCCTCCTCCTGCCCTCTGTCCCTGTTCTGCTGTCTGGGCTAGGGGCATAGGGGGGGCGCGCATTCCTTCCTAGGACAGCACGGCTTCCCCACGGGCCCAGAACGAGATGATCATCTTGGCTTAATTTCTACACTGCAAGATCCTGAGAGTTAATCTAACTCTTCCAGTGTAGAAATGGACCCTGAACGGCGTTCAGTATTTTGCAGTGTACGCTCTCCTACCCCCCACTCCTCCTCCATCGCTCAGCTACAGTAACGGCAATTCCAGTTGCGTCATGTCGGCAGAAATCCCTCTCCCTGTTTTCTCTCCGTGCGCTGGGCCCTGTGCGGGGATGTGTTTTCAAAAGCATCTCCATTAAGGCCATCCCTTGTTCAGCGTGGCTTTTCAGTGGGACATCCTGAGGCTACCAAGGGCACCAATGTCACCTTGTTGTGTAAACTAGGCCACCAACGTTGCAGAGAGGGGGATAGAGCAATAAATCGATGATGCGGTTATAGAAATACATGCTGACTCTGCTATTGTATTGACATAATTACTGATGCATAGTTGAATTGAACGGCTCGTCTCATATCTAGATGCTCTGGTGTCTCTAATAAGGTATACTGATACTCCCTGTTCCAGTACACAGTGATAACTGTAGGCCGTGTCTGCGCCTGGTTCTGTTTGACCACTTTTAAATCAAAACATTCTTTTTTTCTTTTTATGCTTTTATTGATAGGACAGTAGACTGACAGGAAATGGGGAGAGAGATGGGGAATGACATGTGGCAAAGGTCGTCCGGATTGGGAATCGAACCGGCGACGCCAGCAGGCATCATAGCCTAGTATGTGGTATGCGCCTTGACCACTAGGCCAGCGGGCGCCCCTAAATCAAAACATTCTTAATGTTCTTTTTATTTTCTATTTTGCATGCAAAGGTCGGTAGGTTTCAGTATGGTGGAACATACAGTACTGTATAAGCGGAGTTGAAACCTCAATTTGACGTTTCACTATTGCTGACTGCAATGTCAGCTTCTCCGTGAACAATTTGATGGGTCATGCCATATTTCACCTTATCCTTGAGTGCCATCATGCCTGTTTTGGACAATGATCATCAAATTAAAACAGAATGACATCTAGGGCTGTCACAATTATTACATAATCGTCTAATCGTGTTTATTTGACATAATCGTGATTATTTTTCATAATCGTCATACTCGTTTCCATGTCAAAAATAGTGGAAATAGCAGATCTACAAGCTCACAACGCGTCGCATCGCATGAGCTTGTAGATCGGCTATTTCCACTATCATTGTTCTTTTTTAAGTATAAAGTTGTCAAATATGTCAGTAATTTAGGTTATGTGTCATATCTACCATGTGCAACTTCAAAGCCTAAAAGCCAAACAGAAACGTAATTGTCAACGACAAAAACACAATTAAATCGTTAATCGCAATTATTTGAGAGAAAATTAATCGTCATGTAAAATGCCATAATCGTGACAGCCCTAATGACATCGCTATAGATTCCTCTGTGCTGCTGCCAGTTATTGTGGTTGGATATTCCCAAACTTACATACAGTATGTGGATTTCACTATCAAAAGGGGAAAAGTACAACATGACACATCATGCATTCAATTCCATGAAACAAGCATTTAACCCATTAAAAGGAAAGCATCTGTGTCATTTTAGGTTTTAGCGTTGGCAATTCAAAAAATTGGCTAAAGATTGGCTAATTTTCAAATAGCCCAGTTATAAAATAGGGCTAAAGTGGTTAACGTACGTTTTTTTGGTATTATAATTTAATAATAATTTATATCTGTAAGTAACTAAGGTTTTCAAATAATTGTAGTGGAATAAAAGTGCAATTTTTGGATCCGAGATGTAGTGGAGTAGAAGTAAAAGTATTGGAAATTGGAAATACTCAAGTAAAGTACAAATAGTTCAGAATTGTACTTAATATTGTACATGTACTTAGTTTATGCGTGAACTATTGGAAAAATAGCAGATATACAAGCTCACAGCGCGGCACCGAGTGCCGCGCTGCGACCTTGTAAATCTGCTATTTTACTTTTCCACCACTGGTGAGGAGATGGTAGTGGAGGACAGAGAGTCACAGAACCTCTCAGTGTTTGCTCAGTCTGTGTTTGAGAGGAGAGAGGGGGCGGGCGTTGGAGTTCAGAGGTCACAAATGAAACAAATTAAGGGCGAGCCGTGGCCCCCAGGGGAGACATTAGCGGGCCACAGAGATGGGATCCAGATGGAGAGGACCATGGGAGGGGCTGTTGCACAGGGGGGTCCCTGGACTCCCCCCTCCTCCCCTCCTCCTTCTTCTTATCTCCCTGCATGAAGCTCCCAAAACCAGCAGCTGCAGGACGTCCTGTGTTGTAGCGACAGAGAGAGGTGTCGAGGTAGCACTCACAACAAGCCTCTCTTCTCTTCTCTTCTCTTCTCTTCTCTTCTCTTCTCTTCTCTTCTCTTCTCTCACAGCCTGGTTCCCAAACATTGGGTCGGGACCCATTCGTGGGTCTCAGACCGATTTTTATGCGTCCCTTTTTTTGGGGTTTCCTGCATTTCGTTTTTTAATTATTATTATTATTCAAAATATTTTTCAAAAGACATTCCCAAAAAAACGTTTTTTTTTTTTTTTTTTTATGAATTAAAAACAAAAATCTATGATTTAGTTTTTCTCAGTAAAACCATGAAAACAAAGAAAAACGTAAGACATTCCATACATTTGAAAACCAAATGTTTTAAGAAGTAGTGGAAATAAGTGTGTTTTCACTAGTTTGGGTCCCGGGCAAACGTCTTTAATTTCTATTTTGGGGTCTCAAGCTAAAAAGTTTGGAAGCCGGTGTCTCTCATAGCGACAGAGGTGTCGAGGTAGCACCGTCTCTTCTCTCACAGCCTGCCTGTCTACCTCCAGCCCCACCCCCCACTCGCCACCCGCCAGCACAGCCAGTCTGTCAACAGCCCCGGCCTGATGTGTGCCTCATAGGTTTTATTTATCCATTTCACGTTGGGAGCTTTTTCTATGTTGCGTGCCTCTGATGTGGTGCCGGGTACCTCCACGGTCTCTGCTGCTGGACTATATTGGGTGGGTTTATGGTGGGTTCAAGCCTGCCACTTATATCGTCGTTGCGTCGGGGTGAAAACATTGCATGTCCAAAACCGTTCGTTTTGCATTTTTCTTTTTAACAATGATTTAAACTAGTGAAAACAGCCGATCTACAAGCACACAACGCCTCGCGCCGCGAGGCGTTGTGTGCTTGTAGATCTGCTGTTTTCGCTACTTTTGTGCGACGGCCTTGTACGATGAAGCAGGGCTTTACTTTGCGAAAGAACTTACAAATTTGAAACTCGGAGATACAAGGTTTCCACCCGACAACGACCATATAGAGAGGCATTCTCAAACAGGAAACCCAGCCTGAGTGGGTGAGCTGGTCCACTGTACTTGTTACACCAGCTCTTAATTTGGGAAGGAACGTAGGCGGCTGTAGCTTTTGCGAGCGAAGCTGCCTGAGAAAACCACTTTTGAGGCAAAAAAAAAGAAAAGAAAGAATTGGGGTGGTGGGGGAGGCAGGGTGGGAAATAGGAGAGAAATTGTGAGATGAAAGTGAATTGGGGAAAGAAAAGAGGGGCCGGGGGAGAGGGATGTTGGGAAAATGAGCGCTGGCTGACAGGTGGCACGCAGCTTGCTAACCACACAGGAAGCTGTGATGCAGGCATGGCGTCAGAGGGGGTAGGTAGGTAGGTAGCCCATGCTGCATGCTCTGCTCTGCTCCTGTACAGCAGTGCACCGGTATGCATAGGCCTGTCACAATTATTACATAATCGTCTAATCGCAATTATTTGACATCATCGACATAATCATTTACGTGTTCATAAATGTTCATATATTTTCAAACATGTTCAAAAATAGTGGAAAAAGCAGATCTACAAGCTCACAACGCGTTGCATCGCGACGTGTTGTGAGCCCGTAGATTGGCTATTTCCACCATCAATGTGTTTTTTTTTAAGTGGTCAAATATGTCATTTCTTTAGGTTATGTCATATCGGGGGCACGGTGGCGCAGTGGTTAGCGCTTCGCCTCACAGCTAGAAGGTCCTGGGTTCGATTCCCGCCGGGGGACGCTGTGGGTGCTGGGGGCGTGTTTCTCCCTCCGCGTCATCAGCGCCCACACCCTAGGTGGGGTTGGTGATAGGGCCTTTCTGTGTGGAGTTTGCATGTTCTCCCCGTGTCTCCTAGGGTTGATACCCTCACAAAAACATGCAGTAATCCTGGTCTCAATAATGCCTCCCCCTGGCCAGCCGGGGCGCTTGATGGAGGGGAAAGGAACCGGTTGGAATAACGTGTTCCTTCCACGCGCTACGTCCATCCCGGGGAAATCCCCCCTGTCAGGTGAAAAGAAACAACTTGGACTACTCATGCATTGAAGGAAGCATGAGGTCAGTCCGTTGTCTCCCCAGGCGCGGCAGAGGGAGAGCAGAGCCCAGGATTACATAGGCAATTGGCACTGGGTGAAAAAGGGTTGCAAAATCGTGGGATAAAAATTATAAAAGGAAAAAAAAAAAAAGGTTATGTCATATCTGCCATGTGCATCTTCCAAGCCTACAGCCAAACCGAAATGTAATTGTCAACGACAAATCGATAATCGCAATTATTTGAGTGACAATCATCATGTAAAATGTCATAATCGTGACAAGTATGCATAGAACCATGCATGTTTGCACACAACTAAAAACTAAAATGTAGTAGGAAACCAAAAATGAAGGGACCCATAAAAATGTGTCCGCGACCCACAAATGGGTCCCGACCCAGTGTTTGGGAAGCAGTGCTCTAGTTCCAGGTGGCCTCTAGTCCGTCCGTCCTCAGGCTGACCTCTGACCCTTCCACCAGGAGGACTGGGCTCCGCTCTTCATTGGTCATCCAAACCCCACTTCCTCTCCTCTGTCATGCCCCTCTCCTGCCCTCTGGGCAGTGTCTGGACCAGAGTGCTGCCAAATTGCTTTATTTATCTTTGTGTGTGATCAAATATTTATTAGGAACAATTTGGCGAACACTTGAAGCTGACAGGGGAAGGCGAGGGTGTTGCAGTTCCCCCTCCCCCCCCCCCCCCCCTCCCCCCAAGGGCCCTGTGGGCTCAGTAAGAGCTGTGTTGGATAAGGCCATGGGAGGCCAGGCAGTCTTACTGGTTGCTAGTATGGATGTACTGTGGGGTAGGGATGGGACGATATGAAAATGTCATATCACGATTATTGTGGCAAAAGAAATCACGATTTTACGATATTATCGCGATAATCAAAATTCATTATCCTGGGGCGGAACGTTTGCCAATAAATAGCAGATCTACAAGCTCACAACGCGTCACGTTTTGACGCGTTGTGAGCTTGTAGATCGGCTATTTTTTGGCAAAGACATTTGATAGAGAGTGAAAAAAAAAGACTATCAAGTACGTATGTTATAAGTACCTTTTACCAATTAGAGGGTTTAAGTGGTACCGGATATGCAGCTCGGCAAATAAAAGGTGAATTGATCCCAGTGCATGACGGAGGACGATATCACGATAAGTTAAATCTCCACGATAAGATTATTGTGAGTGTTTTTTATCACAATGAACGATTATATGGCGTATCGTCCCATCCCTAACTGTGGGAACGGGCAACAGAGATACTGTACTGTAGTCGGTCTCTCTTATCCCTCTGAGAGCTAATAAAAATGATTTCTTGCAACCTCTCTCTTTCAATCTCTCTTGCGCTCTCTCTCTCTCTCTCTCTCAACCTCTAAAGTGGTAATTACGCTGGTTGCGTGCAGGCCTTAATGTTTTTGCCTTGATATATATGCCATTAGCTGACAGTATTTTTAACTTGCTCCCATGTCATGGAGATAATTAAGGTCTTGTGTGATTATGTTTAGCCCAGTCTAATTAACTCCACTACTAACACCAACCGACGTTATGGACAATTACATGCAATAGGGATTACTCTTAGTTCAGACCTACTGTAGTTAGTAGATTCTGAGCTACATGTTGTATTTCTACTGTATCCCTCCTTTCCTAGAAATGTCAGTTAATTTCCATAGTATGGCTATGGGTGGGTTGTCACACGATTTAATGCAATGTCAAGTTTGTTCTGTGATTGACAGCTTATATTGACCTGCTGGCAGTATAAGCCATGTCCTGTTGTCCAGGACAACTAATACATCTTAATGGACAAGTCCATTAAAAAATTTACTCCTAGCAGTTTTGTGCTGTATGCAGACTATGGACTGTGGAGTGGAAGGGGCCAAGGGGGGTCTTCTTTATTTGTAAAATAAATAAAAAACAAAAAAAGAAATGACAAATTGATGGCAAATTTATATCCGGACAAGTGACTTTTGTGCCTGGACAAGTGAATGGGAAATGTCTCAAGAGGTTAATGTCAAGCCCTGCTGGGGTAGATTCAACCCAAGAAGACATACGGTAGCTTAAAATTATTATTAGTTTATGTTGAACATCTAAGCTCACAACGCATTGCGTTTCGACATGTTGTGAGTTGTAGATCTGCTATTCTTTGGCATATGTTCCGCCCCAGGATAATGTATTTTGATTATCGCGATAATATCGTAAATCGCGATTTCTTTTGTCACAATAATCATGATATGAAATTTTCATATCGTCCCATCCCTAATGAAATCGTTGAAATGTCATAATCGCGACAGCCCTATTGATCCGTGTGTGTGTGTGTGTGTGTGTGTGTGTGTGTGTGTGTGTGTGTGTGTGTGTGTGTGTGTGTGTGTGTGTGTGTGTGTGTGTGTGTGTGTGTGTGTGTGTGTGTGTGTGTGTGTGTGTGTTGTGTGTGTGTGTGTGTGTGTGTGTGTGTGTGTGTGTGTGTGTGTGTGTGTGTTCATAGGATGGCTCTTCAGGGAGGTGCGAGGCAGCTGGATCAAGCAGCGGCGCTACTGGTTCGTGCTGACACAGGACTCTCTGGACTACCACAGTGGAGCAGAGAAAGGAGCCCGCAGGCTTGGTACCCTGGTCCTCACCAACCTCTGCTCCGTCATCTGGCCAGACAAACAGACCTACAAAGAGACGGGTGAGCCACACACACAACGAGGGCTGTCACAATTATTACATAATCGTCTAATCGTGATTATTTGACATAATCGCAAATATTTCGTCATAATCGTCACAATCGTGAATGTTGAAAAGTGTTCATACGTTGGCAAACATTTTCAGAAATAGTGGAAATGGCAGATCTACAAGCTCACAACGCGTCGCGACGCGTTGTGAGCCTGTAGATCGGCTATTTCCACTATCAATGTTATTTTTTTAAGTAGAAAGTTGATAAATATGTCAGTAATTTCTTTGTATATTTAAGTTATGCATCATATCTGCCATGTGCAACTTCAAAGCCTAAAAGCCAAACAGAAATGTAATTGTCAACGACAAAAACACTGGCCTGTGCCTGTGCCAACATTGGCACAGGCGAGGGTGATCAGTGATCACTGGCACATTAGCAGAAGTGTGAGAGTGGATTTATATTTTAAAATCAAATAGTGTTTTAAACGTGGTCAATTACATTAAAGTCACCCAATTTGCAGCAAATTACATCCTGTTCATATTTCTACATTCATTAAAATTCTGAACTTTGACTGGGGAGGGAGTCGGGGAGATAGGTGGGTTATTGCTCTTGAGTCTAATGATCGTTATAACAATGTCCTGACAATCAAAATATGTCTGAATTTTGATGGGCTGTCATTAAAATGAATGTTGACATGGCACCCTGACTATCTAGAATATAAAAAATACTGCACTTCATTTCAAAAACGGTTGCTGACCTCTGCAGTACACAACTTGGTACACATCAGCATTCTGACATTATCGATTCACGCCCACTTCATCATTGCCCGTAATCTCTTGTTTAGGTTCCAGGAAAGCCAAAGTTAAGTTTCCTATATTCATGCGGTGTTTGTGGGGGTTCAAAGAATTTGAAACGGCCCAGGGAAGTATCCTCGGTTTCTTTTTGGCCTGTGATGACCACAAGCAAATCCCCTCTCCCTTCCCGGGAGCGCTGTAACTCTGACTAAGTTCGGGGAAGCCCCAGACGCGTCTTGGTCCAGAATGTGGGCTTAAGGTTGGTCTGGAAACCTCACATTTGGAATAATCGGCGTGACCATCTCCCTTTCCATCCTGGGGGATGCGAGGCACAAGAGACGGAGAGAACAAAGATTAAAGTACATTGTTGTGTATGGGCAGAGACATGGGAATGACTGGCTCTTTGTGTCTCTCTATTACAGGCCTCTCTCTCTACGCCTGTCTGTCTGTCTGTCTGTCTGTGTGTCTGTCTGTGTGTCTATCAGTCAGGGGAAGGGATTACGTCGCGCTGTCTTCAGCCAAACCGTTTAAAATGTCCCCAAATACAAACCCCAAACCCAAACATAGCACTTACTAACTCAATATGCCCAGGGACTTTCCTGGATAGGAGGAGTGTACATTTCAACAGTGGCTTTGTCACAGGCTTTCATGGGCCATTTCACCACTGAATGGTCGTGTGTTCCTCTTTAAAACCACCGAGAAATCTGTCACAGACGAATGGCATGAAACGTACTTACTTCCTCTCAATATGTCTCGGGATTTACCATGGAATATCAGTTCCCTTCCAGGGTTGCATTCTTAACCTCGCTGTCCTTTTAGAGGCCCAGTTTTTGACGGAGTGCTAAATGGATTTGGAATCGGTTGGTGGCTTTGACCACCATGGCTGTATCTCGACCCCAAACACTCTGCGGCCTCACTTTTTGCATTTGAACTTAACCAAGGAGCTAAACAAAGACGGCATTGGCGCCAAGTCACGTAGCAGGAAAGGCAGATAATAACGGTCGGGGCTTTGTGGATCTGTCCTGGCTGCCTGGGGTATGTCTAATACTTCCTCTGCCTGGAGGTATGTCTAATACTTCCTCTGCCTGGGGTATGTCTAATACTTCCCCTGCACAAGGGGGGGAAGCGTGACTTTTCCTTACTTTTATTACAGGTCGCCCGAGGGTAGACTCACCGAGGGGCTTTGACACTTGTGTCCTAACTCATCTGTCGAATGGCTTTTTTCTTGTTTGGTTTTGGCGTGGTCCGAGGCTCCTCCCCGGTTGAACTTTGCCCTTCAGTGAAACTTAGAGAGGAAGTCGCGGGGGGGGAAAGGGGGAGTCGGCCCGGACAATGGTGGGTGTCAAGACCCATACCACTGGGACAGGGTTCCCTGTTTACCTTAAAATCGCACAGTCGTGAGTCATTCTCCACCAAACCAAAGTCTACATGCAGTTTGTTTTTCTCCTTGTTGCATTAGTTTTTCAGGATGACATCATAGTCTAGCTTGAGCTCATTCAATATTCATGGGTACTTTATTGTGTGTGTCTCTCTCTCTCACACAGGTTACTGGAGCATCACGGTGTATGGGCGTAAGCACTGCTACAGGCTGTACACCAAGCACTTCAACGAGGCCGTGCACTGGGCCTGTGCCATCCAGAAAGTCATCGATACCAAAGCCCCGGTGGAGACGCCGACACAGCTCCTGATCCGAGACATTGAGGTGCGTTGAGACCTCTCTCTCTCTCTCTCTCACTCTCACACACACACACACACACGCACGCACGCACGCACGCACGCACGCACGCACGCACGCACGCACGCGCACACACGTGCGCGCACACACGTGCGCGCACACACACACTAGGGATGGGACCATATGAAAATGTCATATCACGATTATTGTGACACAAAAAAATCACGATTTACGATATTATCTCGATAATCAAAATCCATTATCCTGGGGCGGAACATTTGCCCAAAAAAAAGCAGATCTACAAGCTTGTGAGCTTGTAGATCGGCTAACTTTTGGCGAAGAAATTTGATAGTGAAAAAAAGACCAACTAAGTACTTTTTACCAATCAGAGAGGTTTTAAGCGTTGTACCGGATATGCAGCTCGGCAAACAAAAGGTGAATTGATCCCAGTGCATGACGGAGGACGATATCACGATAAATTAAATCTCCACGATACGATTTACGTGGGTGTTTTTTATCACGATAAACTATAATATCGCTTCTCGTCCCATCCCTAGCGCGCGCACGCACGCACACACAGCTGCTGCCAAAACTGCCCCATTGCAAGGGTCACAAAACACGAGCAGCGGTTCTAGTTAACGCCCCCCCCACCCCGCTCTATAACCATGGAAACCACACGGGGCACCTGGCCTGGAGTCCAAAGTTTCCTCTGTGCACCAGGTCTTTGTCCGTGGGGTTACCTCATGTTGTTCCACTGTACCGTCCGGGGCCCATAATAGCTGCAGTTGAACTGCTAAACCTCCCCTGGGCTATTTTAAGCAGCAGCTCATTTTCAGGTACAGAACACGTGGCCAGCCAAGAAATTACTTGGTATGTGTGTGAGAGAATGTGTGATTTGACCATGAAAGAAATACCAACCCCCAAAAAACGGACATGCCCATCCCATTGCCATCATAAATATCCAGGCTTGGTTGGTAGCTGAATTTTAAGGGCACCTTTTGAAATACTGCAAGATTTGGTGCTTTTTCACTAGTTGGTCGAATAAAGGAATGTATGTATTTACAGTATTTACAACACTGATAAAAAGTTGCAAATAAAAAAGAATGTGTAACTATAGTGCTTCCATCACTATTATCACTTTAATTCCTTCCTTGTCAAAAGTGTGTAAAAAAAAAAACCTTTGGGGGACTACATCTACATCAGGTTTTTCTCCGTCTTCCAATTATCTTCTCACAACCCGTCTTTAGTTGCTCCATATCACCACAGCCTGTACAGTTGAATTTATCTTTATCAACATGAAGTTTCTGTGAAGTCCCTTGGCTAAACAAATACGCACTGTTGAAGTATTTGGGGGGAAAAAGCGTCATAGTGTTGTTCTATGGGATGAGTGGTGGAAAGCCAGGTGGATCGTGTCAGTGGACAGGGATTATTTTCCAATTCCAGGACACCCGTGGGCATCTTTTGACTTTGAGAGTTACAAAAAAAAAAAGATTGGCGATTTCAAAATTGCACCGGAGTTTGAGTATCACTGAAATAGACCATTCATTTACAAAAAAAATAGCAAATTGCAACATAATTAAGATGATACAGAGATATAAGTCCTCTGGCTGACAGCAAGGATGTTTTTTTGCTAGAATCACCTAAACCTAACCTACATAACATACCATAACCTCAGTGGGGGTATTTCTGAATGGGGATGTTTCTAAGTGGGGGTGTTTCTGAATGGAGGTCTGCCCCCGGTAACAAGGCCATATTTTTAGAGCAGGGGTTGCTGGTGCACACGTTGTGAAGGAATGCCATTGAGCAGAGTGATGATGACTTGTCTTGCATCACTCTGCCTCCGGGGTGGAGAGAGAGAGAGAGAGAGAGAGCGAGAGGGGGCATTCTGGCAGATCTGCAGGGCCTCTCAACCAGCAGGGCCAGATAAGCACTCCTCTGCTCGGCCTCCAGGCTCCATAATCTCCCAGCGAGAGTCTCTAATCTCAAACGGAGTGTTTAATCTGTCTGTCTCCGTCTGCCCCCATGCGCTGTGCCACGAGAGGGGAAGAGAGAGGCCCTCGTTAGGGATGGGACCATATGAAAATGTCACATCGCGATTATTGTGACAAAAGAAATCGCGATTTATGATATTATCGCGATAATCAAAATCCATTATCCTGGGGTGGAACATTTTCCAAAAAATAGCCGATCTACAAGCTCACAACGCGACGCGTTGTGAGCTTATAGATCGGCTATTTTTTGGCAAAGACCTTTGATAGAGAGTGGAAAAAGACTGTATCAAGTACGTATATTACAAGTACCTTTTACCAATTATAGAGGGTTTAAGTGGTACCGGATATGCAGCTCGGCAAATAAAAGGTGAATTGATCCCAGTGCATGACGGAGGACGATATCACGATAAATTAAATCTCCACGATACGATTATCGCGAGGGTTTTTTTTTATCACGATAAACGATAATATCACTTATCGTCCCACCCCTAGCCCTCGTTCAAAGCGATCCTCCTCGGTCACACTCTCTGCGTTTTCCCCACAAAGTCTCACTGTCGCTTCCTTTCTGCGCCTGTCTGACTGTATCTCTGTCTCACACGCACCTTTCCCTGGTTTCGTTCTTGGTTGCACACTGTGTCGCGTAGCGAAAATAGGCGATCTACAAGCTCTCACAGCGTTACAATTTTCAGTGCATGACACCGGCATGTAGCCAAATATAAATAAGGCTTTACCTAACATCGATTTTTCCCTCATCAGTGTGAGATTAGAACAAAGGATGGGGCAGAACAATGAGAGCGAGAAAGGAGAGAGTGAGACTTTGTGTAAAGGACTACCTGCTTATCTTTGAGTGTGGACGTGTGTCTGTCACAGACGCAGGAGAGTGAGCCGAGATTGCAGCTTTCGCCACGGTGATCCAAAGATCCGTGGCCATACGTGAAGATTAGAGAAGTAGGAAGAAAGCGAGAGAACGGGTATTGGTGCCAGCTTTACCTCCCATCCACTGCCAAATTGAGATTCTATACTATCTAAATGGTACATTGGTAAATGGTGGATTTACGGTATATAGCGCTTTTATCCAAAGCGATTTACAATGTGCAGTTCAAATATGTTTATTTTGGGGGTCACGGCCTAAAAAGTTTTGAGAACCCCTAGGTATAGAGCATTAACAAATTCATCCACCAGGGGCACTGACAACTCATTCTTATGACTTCCTATCTAGCCAAGCTTTATAAATTATACATGTTTTTAAAGAGAAAACAAACAAAAAATAATAATAATAAGCGAATATTCGACTTTGGTGAACAACGTTGAATAGTGACTTTGATATTCGAATATTCGAATATTTGGTGAATGCCCTAGTAGTGAGTACACTGGCCACGCCCACACGGATGGTGCCACGGCGTGGTGGCGTTGTGTTGTTGCCTGGCTCCACGTGGCCCCCACAGAGCAGCACGTCTCCGTTCCCTGCGGTTCAAACAGACACGCCGATCTGTCAACCAGCGCGCACCAAACACTTAAGAAGAATGTGTCAACTTTGTCCCACAAAGGCGGGCTGAACCCAACGCTTGTGTTTTAGCCAGAGAGGAGGGAGAGGGAGAGGGGTGGTGAGAGCAGTGGCAACCAGGGGCGTCACAAGGGGGGGGGGGGGGGAGTGGGACTGAGTTACTAGGGCCCAAGGTGGAGGGGCCTTAATTATTTTATACTTTAGCTATTGAAAAATAGCAGATATACAAGCTCACAGCGCGGCACCGAGTGCCGTGCTTGGGGGTCCTTCACATGAAAAATGAGAAGAACATTCATGGGGGGTGGGGGGGGGGGGGGGGGGGGGGGGCCGCAGGGAATCCTTGTACCTGGGGCCAGAATGTGGTGCGACACCCCTGGTGGCAACATTACTAATGTCTAACAGGTGCCGGAGGGCAGCAACGTCCATCGTAGACGCTTGTCTTTGCAGCCCCAAAGGCAATCTGCAGGGAGACGTACCGTACGTACCCAGCAGTGGAGCAGCACGCACAAGCACATAACGCACACGTTGTGCACGGCTGCACGCTAAACTCTTTGACACCGGCCGGCGCGTAAAATATAATCTGTCAGTCATGCTGGTGTGGTTTGTTGGGTCATCACTTGACCTCCCCGCTTCTTTGAAAGTTGCCAGAGTGGGTTCCCGCTTAAAGTTGACCCGACTCACCCCCTGGTGTTGCGCACACACACACACACACACACACACACACACACACACACACACACACACACACACACACACACACACACACACACACACACACACACATGCACGCACGCGCGCGTACAAGCTAGCCTGCTCAATCACCCTTGCTCAGGCGGGCTTGAGACATCTTAAAGGAGTAGTTCACCCCCAAAATGACTTTATTTTTCTATTGATTACTCACGCCATGGAGACTTGAGTTCAATAATAAAAAATTAAAAAAAGTACACTGACGGTTTCCCCATCCACTGCCATTCATTTGGGTCCAGTGGGGGTAAATTTACTATAATCTAATTTTTGTCTTAGGAATGCGCCCAATAAAAAAAAAAAAAATAAAAAAAAAAAAAAAAATATATATATATATATATATATATATATATATATATATATATATATATATATATATATATATATATATATGAACTCAAGTCTCCATGGCATGAGTAATCAATAGGAAAAAAAGTCATTTTGGGGGTGAACTACTCCTTTAAAGGCATTTGGACAGTTTGTTTGTGTTTTCCCCCCCCCTTTTCTTAATGTTTCCATTGATGTTATTTCTACCATTCTTCTTCCCTTGTGTCTCCTTTTGCAGGAGAACAAGTTTAACCCTGAAGTGGTGGAACACGTCTACCAGCACAACCCCATCCTAAAGTACACCCAGAGCCCTCTGTATGCTCCCCTGCTCCCCTTCCCCTACGGCAGCCTGGAGCACACATGTAAGTACTTCATCTGAACGCAAATCTGTGTCACTTTAGATCTGAACCGCCTTAACCATTATTTTATGCTTTAACTATTAAAAAATAGCAGATACCGAGTGCCGCGCTGCGAGCTTGTAGATCTGCTATTTTTTTTAAATCGTGAACATTTGTGCAAGTCTTTGAATGTTTTTGACTCGATTCTATTAAGCGTCTTCTAAATCCTTCTTCTAAATCGGTGGTTCTCAAACTTTTTCATGTCAAGGACCCCCAAAATGACATGTATTTAGCCGCGGTCCCCCCATCTCAAAATATGTTGTTCCAGGGACCACCCAGAAGTAGAGATTTGAGTTAAAATGTTCGCTTTTCTAAAGATATATTCAAAGACTTGCCAAAAAAAATCTAGATTTAAAAAAAAATAGCAGATCTACAAGCTCACAGCGCGGCACTCGGTGCCGCGCTGTGAGCTTGTATATCTGCTATTTTTCAATAGTTAAAGTATTAAATAATTCTTGGCCTAAACGCGGGTTAAAGTACACCCAGAGCCCTCTTTATGCTCCCCTGCCCCTACGGCAGCCTGGAGCACACATGTAAGTACTTCGTCTGAGAGCCACGTCACATACTCTCATGTCAAGTTTATGAGGAGCGGTGCCTGACAGGGTGGCTCGAGCCAGAGGAACGCCGAGGCGCGCTATAGCAGCCGTTCCTGTCTTTCCGCATAGAAATAGTAAAAAAATCAAACCTCGGTTCGAAGTGGAGCGGTGAATCTGTGTGTGTGTGTGTGTGTGTGTGTGTGTGTGTGTGTGTGTGTGTGTGTGTGTGTGTGTGTGGTGTGTGTGTGTGTGTGTGTGTGTGTGTGTGTGTGTGTGTGTGTGTGTGTGTGTGTGTGTGTGTGTGTGTGTGTGTGTGTGTTTGTGCCTGCACAACAGCGCCCCTCCTTTAACTAGTGTGGCCACTCAAGGTATTGCCAGGCTACAGACATACCCAGCCAGCCAGCCACATAGCCAGCCAGCCACAGACATACCTGTCTATTGGGAGCGCTTTCACCGCTCCAAAAACATAGAATGGACTTTGCTGTTCTTCTGGGTCAAACGTGAAACGGGAAGTAATCAATCTGTGTTCCGTTTGACGAGGAATCGTTCTGAGTGCCACGCGTCGCTGTGTTTCCCAGCAAAGTAAGCAAATGTCCAACCTGTATTAATCAATAAAGTGCCTTAAAGCGCACACGTGTGCACACACACACAATGTGGACAAAAATTAAACGAAGAGTCAAAATAGTCATAATAAGATAAATGTAATGCAGTAGGACAGAATGGGAAAATGTATATTATTTTTCTCGGGGGTTATTGAGTAGCGTAAAGCAGTGTTTCTCAAAGTGGATTCCAGGGACTCTGTGGGTTCCTTTGGCGGGGGTCTAAATTGACCCTGACTAGTCTGTAACTCTGGCGGTGTACACCGCCATTTGTACACCGCCAGAGTTAAGGGGAGACCTTGACATTTGAAAGTTTTAGAAACACTGGCGTAAAGAGATAAGTAGAGACATGCAGGCATTGACAGGTGAAGTTTGCTTTCAGGTTGTCCGATCGGGCAAGTGCTCGTTTGAGAGGGGACGCAACTGTCTATACACAAAACAGGAGATGTCTGTCTAAACACCTGAACGTGGCCAGAGCACTCTGTTTTCTGGACCGTGGAATGTAAAATAAAAGCACTTTTCACTGTTGCTATGTAGGTATTTGGATAAAAATGTAGGTACTGTATGATTTTTTTTTTTGTATTTTTTTTACATTAGCCCCAAAAAAGTAAATTTTTTTTTATATATATGTTAAATTGAACGGTAATTAAAATGTACCTATCATTTTATAATGGACGTTTTACTTTTCGGTCGCAAGTGGCATGACCTTTGGGCAAGTAGAACATGACCTGGACTTGCCCGACGGGCAAGTGCTTCTGAGACCTTAGTGTCAACGCCTGGACATGGTATTGGAATATGTTGGTGACTCTTCCATCCCCCTCTCCTCCTCAGACCACAACGGGAAGGGCTACGGCACGGTGCGCGAGGAGGCCGTGCGTCTCTTCCACTGCCTGCAGCAGCTGGAGCACGCGCGGGAGCCCGTCCCCATCATCCAGGGCGTGCTGCAGACGTGCCTGGACCTGCGGCCGCTCCGCGACGAGGTCTACTGCCAGCTGGTGAAGCAGACCAGCGGCACGCCGCAGCCGCACACGGCCGCGCACCTGCGCTACTGGCAGCTCCTCACGTGCATGAGCTGCACCTTCGTGCCGGGCCCGCCGTGCTCAAGTACCTGCGCTTCCACCTGAAGAGGTGAGACGGAAACCTGAACCCATGCGTTGCGGGATGCCAGGGTATATTTGTGTGTTAAGTGTGTGTGTGTTGTGTGTGGGGGGAATTGAACCATATTGGAGAGAAGTTGGGTCTCGTCTCATTTCCTCTCAAAGGTGTTGCCAATGATACTAATGCAGCCTCTGTTCCATTCATGTAGCACAGTGGTTCTCAAACCTTTTATTTCAGGACCCCCATAAGGGGTCATTTGGAACCTCCAACCCTGGACCACACTTTGAGACCCACTGGTGTAGCAGAGTGTTTCCAGTGAGCCAACATGCACAATATCAGCACCCTGTCTCTGACTGACCAGAATGGAACGTGTGATATTTTTACACAACTAGATTCTCCCAAGCCCCACCCTGCCAGCTTGTGATTGGCTGAAAGCCTTGCAGTACCTTTGAGCTGCAGTCGGACGCGGAAGCAGTCCCCAGGACAATATTTACTATTCTGTCCATAACGGCGCATAACTCGGTAACGGCGCTGAGTCGGCTCATGCGACCTTCACGCTCGACACAGCGACTGGCTCGCTAACGCTCGCTCGCCGGTGTCTCACAGGGCTCAAGGTCGCCTAGACGGCGCGCCTCCGTCATGGATAATAATTAAACTTTATTGCCACAAAAAAAAAAAATTTCCACGTTGGCAGAAAAAAGTGGCATGAGCGGGATGCGAACCCGGGGTGCATGGATTGGGAGCACCGTGAATAGTCCACTAAGCCACTGAGGCCGGTGCTGGGAAGGGGCATTCGGTCTGTATTAGCAGAGGAGGAAAAGCTTGATCGCGTAGGGGAGGAGCCTCGCGCGGTTGTCGCTCAAATGACGCCTGCGCGACGCCTGGCCAATCACGCCGCGTCTTTTGCGGGACTAGGCTAAATCTAGTTGCATTTAGATATCATGCGAATGGAACAGAGCCTTCATTAGTATTATTGGTAACACCTGTGAATGACGTGAGAAGAGACCCAACTTCTCTCCAAAACGGGCCGCTGTGCATATTATAGCCTATTGGTATGCGGCCGGGGGGCGAGCGGGGCTTATGAGGTGAAAGGCTGTGAGCGACCCACACATGTACAGCAATAGTCTATAGTAGCAGCGCTGACAAGTGTCCAGACACGGGACGGAAGGCTGGCGCCGTCCCTCCTACCACCGCCAGTTCAGATATAGTTGCGTGCTAGTATTCCCTCGCTTTGTCAGTGCACTGCTGCCCCAGACAGATCCAGTGTTATAGCACTATGGATTTGCAGCTCCGAATTAGCCTTCCATCGTGTCCGGCATGTTAATCTGAGTTATATTAGCAGTGCTAATCTTCCTCCCCGGGCCGGGAACCTCTCTCCAAGCACAATGTCATAAAACACCCACTATAGGTTTCTGTCTATATGTGTCTGTCTGTACTCCGGATCGCCCACCATGAACTAATGGAACATGTTGCAATATAGCAAGGCACTCCTCGGAACCTGCTGCCTGTGCATTTGACATGTCTCGCCCCCGACAGTCTCTTGCCCTCCCTCCCTCTCTCTCTCTCTCTGTCTGTCTCTCTCTCTCTCTCTCTCTCTCTCTCTCTCTCTCTCTCTCTCTCTCTCTCTCTCTCTCTCTCTCTCTCTCTCTCTCTCTCTGTGTTGGAACGGTGCACAGTTCAGGGTAGGAGCCGGGCACGGTGCCCAGAAGCCCACCGCTCCACCCTGCCCCACACCACCCCCTCAGTGCCCTGAGAAACCCCCAGGGAATGTCCACGGTCAGAGAGAGGTAGAGAGAGGGCCATGGCCAGCAATGCAGAGGGGGCAGGAAGAGTTAAGGGAGAATATGGAGGGAAAAGAATGATGGAGAGAGGGGGTGAAAGTGGAGTTGGATGAAGTGAAGAGAGTGGGGAGGGTTTGGGCTTTCACTGAGTCTCAGTGGAACATTCCTAATTATGTTTCGTCAGGACAAAAGCCACCCTGTGGCGAGTCATACATACATAATGTCACTGTCGGGTAGAAACCTCGTATCTCCAAGTTTCAAATTCGTGATTTTTTTCGCAAAGTAAAGCATTGCTTCATCATACAAGACCAATGCACGAAAGTAGTGAAAACAGCTGATCTACAAGCACACAACGCCTCGCACCTGTTTTCACTAGTTTAAATCATTTTAAAAATGATAACTACAAAACAAACGGTTTTGGACATACAAGGTTTCCACCCGACAATGATGATAAGATATAAGAGTCAGACAGAGGAGGGAATGACTCTCTCTCTCTCTTTCTCTTTCTCCCTCTCTTCCCCCCCCCCCCACCCCCCCCCCCCCCACCCTGTGTTCACTGCTCTGTTTATTTTGGGAACAACAGAGCAGTATAATTGTTTCCTTCCTATTTTTCCCCCCCCCCCCTCCATGTTTATACTGGGTTTAAAGCTCGTTGCTCCGTCAGGTTGGGTTTCACACCTCGCACTCTCTGCAAGGTGTCAGAGACTTCAGGCCCCATTCACATTGTATTATGCACTCATTTTGTGTGAGACGTGCATAGTGCACACACACACACACACACACACACACACACACACACACACACATGCATATGCACACCCTCCTTTTCTTTGTCCGTTCACTGGAGGAAGTAACGGGTCACTCTGGTTCACGTGAGCGGAAACACCTTTTCCTGTTTCGTGCGCTGTCCAAAATCAAACATGTTTTCTTTTGGCTCTCCGCTCTGTCTTTGAAGGATGGAGAGACGCTGAGCCCTTTTTTAAGTCCCCTAAGAGCTAAAGTGAGAACATTTGTCATTCCTCGGCTCATTGACTCGCTCACATCGCCAGCCCAAAGCAAATAAAGAACGCTGTCCCGATCAAACGGATGACGCAAAGCCTATAATCACAGCATAATATTTTACAGACATTTGACCAGTACAGGCATTGGCGACGCAAACAGGTTTTGGCACATCTTCGTCTTGGCTGGCGAACGTGCGGTGGCATTAAGCGAGGATGCACACAACGCGTGCGGATGCGTTGGACGCGCGTTTGCACATGCATAACCACACACATGCACAGAGCACTCTCTCTCTCTCACACACACACACACACACACACACACACACACACACACACACACACACACACACACACACACTCTAGGGCATTCACGAATAGTGATTTTTAGTATTCGAATTATTCGACCTCAAAGTATTCGAATAGTCGAATATTCGACAGGACTGGCCAAACTGTCAAATATTAAGTAAGCAAGAGGCGAACATTGTGAAAATAGCTGATCTACATGCTCACAACGCCTCGC
>NC_137813.1:41452594-41682205 GCF_963921795.1 Nannobrachium achirus
CACGAATAGTGATTTTTAGTATTCGAATTATTCGACCTCAAAGTATTCGAATAGTCGAATATTCGACAGGACTGGCCAAACTGTCAAATATTAAAGGACAATTCCAGAATAAAACATATTAATCCTTAATCAGCCTTTTATCACGTCTGTACATACCTGGTATGATGGATTTTTATCATAGTCCTTCCAGTTTTTACTTCTCCTGGACTCCTCAGATCTCTCTCCCACAGCCAAAACGGCGGTAAATTGTGGTCCTCCAAAAGCGCTAATTTTCACCGCTGCAAAGTTACTTTTTTCTTCATAAATCTGCTATTTATAGTTCCAAGAGAACCAGTAATCCACTGTTTTATCGCGGGTTGAGGGAAATGGCCGTTGTTGACATGATCCCAATAGTACTCACAGAAGAAGAATGAAGTCTTGCGTCTCGCGTGATTACCGCGTTTCCTTTAGCTTTTTCTTTAGCGCAAAAGAAAGCTTTCTCCTGGAGTTATTACAGCCAGTATGTACACAACAAGGCATCGTGGTATATATATAAAAAATAAGAAAGCAGAAGAATATAATCTAGTTAGTCTATTGATCGCTAGAATCTAGTAATATGACTGAGAAGGATTCATAACAAAGCATTTTAACGGACTTCCTGTAGTCATAAGGTAATTCTATTACCTTTATTTATTTTATTTTTTCCTCAATACATTTCTTCGATTTTATTTATTATTTATTTATGGAATTACTTATAAAATAACTTTGACGTGTATTATTATTTGTAAACAATGTAGGCTACAATATAATCACAAAATAATCGTATTTTCCTCAAGACATTCTGCAATGCCTCACCAAATAAACTTTAGGTAAAAATTACCTCATGACCACAGAAACGTGTCTTTCATGAGGTACTTTTTACCTAACGTTTATTTGGTGAGGCATTGCAGAATGTCTTGAGGAAAATACGATTATTTTGTGATTATATTGTAGCCTACATTGTTTACAAATAATAATACACGTCAAAGTTATTTTATAAGTAATTCCATAAATAAATAATAAATAAAATCGAAGAAATGTATTGAGGAAAAAATAAAATAAATAAAGGTAATAGAATTACCTTATGACTACAGGAAGTCCGTTAAATGCTTTGTTATGAATCCTTCTCAGTCATATTACTAGATTCTAGCGATCAATAGACTAACTAGATTATATTCTTCTGCTTTCTTATTTTTTATATATATACCACGATGCCTTGTTGTGTACATACTGGCTGTAATAACTCCAGGAGAAAGCTTTCTTTTGCGCTAAAGAAAAAGCTAAAGGAAACGCGGTAATCACGCGAGACGCGAGACTTCATTCTTCTTCTGTGAGTACTATTGGGATCATGTCAACAACGGGCCATTTCCCTCAACCCGCGATAAAACAGTGGATTACTGGTTCTCTTGGAACTATAAATAGCAGATTTATGAAGAAAAAAGTAACTTTGCAGCGGTGAAAAATTAGCGCTTTTGGAGGACCACAATTTACCGCCGTTTTGGCTGTGGGGAGAGAGATCTGAGGAGACCAGGAGAAGTAAAAACTGGAAGGACTATGATAAAAATCCATCATACCAGGTATGTACAGACGTGATAAAAGGCTGATTAAGGATTAATATGTTTTATTCTGGAATTTTCCTTTAAGTAAGCAAGAGGCGAACATTGTGAAAATAGCTGATCTACATGCTCACAACGCCTCGCAACTGCTATTTTCACAATGTTTATCTGTGGAAACGAGTCACATTAATACCTACAATTCCAAGTGCTTGTCAGGGTGGGGGTCCCCAGTTCAAATATGTTTATTCTAGAGGTCACTGCCTAAAAAGGGGTTGAGAACCCCTGGTATAGAGCATTAACAAAATTCATCCACCAGGGGCATTGACAACTCATTCTTATGACTTCCTATCTAGCCAAGCTTTATAAGATATATATATTTTTAAAGAGAACACAATAAAAAAAAATAAGCGAATATTCGACTTCAGTGAACAACGTCGAATAGTGACTTTGATATTCGAATATTTGGTGAATGCCCTAACACACACACTCTCTCTCTCTCTCTCTCTCTCTCTCTCTCTCTCTCTCTCTCCGTCTATTGCTGGGTACTTGGTTCTCACTGCAGTGTGTGGTGCTCCTTGCAGGGTCCAGTGCCAGAGCCAGAGTCTGAGATGGATAACTATGCGTCATTCATCGGCGAGGCCCTGGGGAAGACCAAGTGTCGGGAATGCGTGCCGTCCTGGGAGGAGATCCACATGCTGATGGGCAGACAGGAGATGCTGTGCACGGTGCACTACCCAGGGCCCGGATCCTGCCAACTCTACATTAGCTCCCACACCACTGCCAACGAGGTTGGGACACAACCTTTTTTACACCAGCACCTTCCCGTAAACACTCATGGCCTATTTTAGAAAAGCATTGGTTTTCGCCTATAATGACCGCCCCCAAAATGTTTTTTAGCGCTCAATATATTAACCCATTTAGACCTGAAATGCATCCGTGGAACCACTTTAACCATTTATTACATTTTTAACCTACGATTAGTTTTAACCCGTTTTTCACCCAGTGCCAATTGTCTAATGTTATCCTGGGCACTACACTCCCTCTGCCAACCTGGGGAGAGCAACAGACTGACCTCATGCTTCCTTCTATGCATTGAGGAGTCCAAGCCGCTTCTTTTCACCTGACAGGGGGAAGTTTTCCCCCGGCTGGATATAGATCTGCTATTTTTGAAAAACCTCTGAAAATGTGTGCAAATAAAAAAACATTTGTTAACTCAAATATTTCTTCCTCGGGGTCCCTGGAACAACCTTCACCAGGTGGTGCGGAGGATGCAGGAGAAGCTGGGTCTGCAGAGAGAGCAAGAACACCTTTGCGTTGTACGAACAGAATGCACTGTGGGAGCATCCGGTGCCCGGCGCCGCCCTCGTCGCCGACATCCTGACCAGGTTTGAAAAGTAAATGTCACTCTCCGAGACTCTCAAACTTTTCAAAGTTCAAGGTCTCCCCTTAACTCTGACTGTGTACAAATGAACGGGTTTAATTTGGTTCCATTTGTACACTGTCAGAATTACAGACTTGCATGGGTCAATTTAGACCCCCGTAAAGGAAACCACAGAGTCCATGGAATCCACTTTGAGAAGCACTGCTAAAAAATACAACACGGCAGGGATCCAAGAGGGTTTTACCTGTCACTCATACGGGTACAAGCAGCTTAACACATAGGGTGCCCAGGATTATTCAACATTTAATCGGCAGGTGCCCATGGCAACCCGCCATTTTACCTTCTTTTGAAGTCCTGTCAAAAAAGTAATCGGAGTAAATGTATTCCAAGTATGTCCTGTTTACTTTCACGATAGTATTTTCTTTCAGTCAGGACAGTTTTCGAACAATCGCGGGCATCAGTGCTTTTGTAACGGCCGGTAGAGAAGGCCGCGTTTTAAACATGAAGGTGATTTAAAAGTTTGATAAGGAGAAAAATGCATATTTGTGCAGCAGCGTTACACTGAAGTGAATGTGATCTCGATCTGGCTTCGAGTCCGCCGAAGTGCATCTGGCTTTGCGGGCGTCTATGCGAACACAACTGGCCTGCGTTCGGGGGAGGGAAGCCTAGGCGGGGAGGGTGATATTTGTCTCTGCACGTATTCCTACTGGCTGGGGTAGCACCTGCCGGCAAGGAGTAGGACTACACGATATGGACAAAATGTCATATCTCTGTATTTATGCCAAATATTTCAATATCAATACGATATACAATATTACCGTACACATTTGATATTCAATTTTTTTAAGTGTTGCAACGGTGAAAACTAAGCATAACGGGTGTAAAAAATGATTGGCTACAGTTTGGCAATAGCAGTAGGTAAAAAAAACAACACTTCAGCAGATTTAACCCCAAAACAATTGTACAGGTAAAACCATGACGAAACACACAATGTTGCTTGCCCAGATGCAAAAAAGAATACCTCTAGGTCTGCGTCTGTGCTAGGAATCCCAACTATCTGTCGTCAGTAGGAAGAATGTCACCAGAGTGGTTGATGGTGTATTCATCTTCCTCCCAGTTCAAACTCTCATGCCAGGTTAGCCAGGATAGGTTAGGGTTTCTTTTTTCTTTTCTTCCGTTAGTCAAACATTGGCGCCCTGCTGGGAAACTGGACCTGTGTCACCGTTGTCTATCAGCAGCAGTCGCACGTCGCTGCTGCATGGCCCAAGGTGACGCTGATGTCATTTGATTGTGAAAGGCAAAGGCTCCAGTGTTGGCGATAAGGGCCCCTGGCTGGAATGAAAGAGATCAGTGTTTTTCTAAGGGGCGTGTGTGTCTGCGTCCCAGCGGCGCTGAATGACAGGGCAAACATGAAACTCAGCAAGCTGCCTCGTTACTCATCGGCCATGTTAACACACAGCGATGACGTACTGTCAGGAAGTTATTTATACTCCTTCGCACAACCCGACTGAGTATAAATTAAGCTTTTACTGTGCATGTTTGACATTAGTACAGTATCTTAGTGGGGGGTTCCTTGAAGGGGGTCCTTAAAAGTCTGTAACTCTGCGAGTGTACAAATGGTCCATTTGGTTCCATTTGTACACACTCAGTGGTATTTGGGGGGGGGGGGGGGTTGAAATGTAAAGGTTTTGAGGAACACTGCTGTATCCAACCCTGTGGGCCCTCAAATTATTTTGGGGGGTCCCCAGATGATTAACTTAATGTACAACATTATTTTGGGGGGTCCCCAGATGATTAACTTAATGTACAACATTATTTTGGGGGGTCCCCAGATGATTAACTTAATGTACAACATTGTTTTCTCACTCAACATTAAACAAACCAACACGTGTATAGAGGGTATCAGCACATCTAAATGACAAATTAATCATTGGCCAAATTGTCAAATATTAGAGGCAGAAATTGTGAAAATAGTAGATCGACATCATGCTCACAACGCCTCGCAAACACAAGGCGTTGTGAGCATGTAGATCTGCTATTTTCACGATTGAACCGTGTTATACAAAACTAGCCTTTACCCGTTCAAAGATATGAGCTCCAAAATGATGTGCAGTGTGTGGGTTATGGGATGTGCACTGTGCACACAGTATATGAGGGATGGAAAGTAACTTTAACTGGTGCTTGCATGATAATATGTAGGAGCATCAATGTAAGAAATACCCGTTTCGTTTAATGGCTACCCCTCCCATTCCCCCCCCCCAGCCCACCCACCCACCCACCCGCCTGCGCACACACCCGCCTGCCTGCACACACACACCCGCCTGCCTGCACACACACACACACACACACACACACACACACACACACACACACACACACACACACACACACACACACACACACACACACACACACACACACACACACACACACACACACACACAGAGAGAGCTGGTTAAACATGTTGCCTCATGCTAGATGCAGAATAGATGTGCCTCATGCTAGATGCAGAATAGATAGTAGATACACCATAAAAATGCTAATATACAGTATACGATTTGTGAAAGTGACAAACGGGCTTCACAGTTATGTTAGGTGTGTTCATATGCTAATGGTGATGCGATTTCAGATCAATTGCTCCAGCCACTGAGGAGAAACGCTGTTTCAGACAGACAGACAGACAGACACTCACTCACTCACTCACTCACTCACTCAGACATTCGCAAAATTATAGTATAGATGTAATGCCTCAACTCTGGGGGTCCCCAGTTAGAATATGATTATTTTGGGGGTCGCGGCCTGAAAAGGTTTGAGAACCACTGATTTAACCCTTTCTGTCTCTGATCACCAGCTCCTCCAACAAAGAGTCGGAGCCCAGCTCCCAGTGGAAGCTCTGCTTCAAGCTCTACTGCCTGCTGGACACTGACGGCATCTCTGTGGACAGCATCGAGTACCTCTTCCTCTTTGAACAGGTAAATGAGGCAGAACCAAACCCCCAGACACCAGGGGGAAGGCTGAAGCCAAATTGACATGGTGGAAGTGCTCGTTCGTAACTTGGAGCCTCAGTGCGTCCACGAACAAACTATGACGCAAAACGCGCCACTTAGGCCTCGCTACGTCACATTTCACAACCGGAAGAAGGGGTGAAATGTGGCTTCATGTGCTGGGTGAGCAACTCGATACAAGTGGACGGGCGGGGATATCTGATGCACTCTCTATATTTATTATAACTCTGTGGGCAGAACACGCCTCTTCCTCTGTGAACAGGCAATGAGGCAGAACACCGCTTCTCTTGTCTCTGCGGATTTGAGAGACGGAGGTCTCGCAGCACAGGCGGTTGTTCCAGTGCCGATAATACGTTTTAATTTAACGGCCAATGCCGCCAATGACTCAATCCTCGTATTTCATTGCGTTGCTTGTTTTCTTTTTTTTTTTTGTGTGTGTGTTTGTGTTTGGTTTTTTCCACACTTAACAATGATTAAAGTCTTATGGGCCATAATTGTAATAAAACACAATGCTTTAAAAGCGTGACTAAGAGCACTGGTTGTTGCAGTGCAGAGGTGCAAGAGGACGCCAGCAATGGCTTCATTAGGCCTCTTTTTACTGAGGACTCCAATAAAAGAGTTATGGGACGGTGTTAAACAGGGCGGGGGAGGATGTATGGAGGCTATTACTGACAGACTGCTTTATTCCATTCTCTTCTCTCGCTCGCTCCTTCCCTGTCTTTTCTGTCCTTCTCGCCTCGTCGTGTGTGTGTGTGTGTGTGTGTGTGTGTGTGTGTGTGTGTGTGTGTGTGTGTGCTAAATCGCAAGAAAACACCAAACGTATAGTAGAATAGAGAAATAGACATTGTGAGGATAAGTTTCTCCTGGTCCTCACAACTACAAAAACGGCTGTTTTTATGGTTAAAGATTCAGAGATTGGAAAGATTCAGGTTAGTGTTAGGATTAGGCTTTTAGAGGTTAGTGTTAGGATTAGGCATTTAGAGGTTAGGTTTACAGTTTGGGGTTTGAGTCGATGCTGATTAAAGGCCCATTCCCACTGGGCGCGATAAAGATAACAATAATTATCTGACGTCATGGCACGATAGTGCGGAAAGTGATCCAAACGATATTGTTTACGGCTATCGCTGTCTTTATCTTTATCACTCCCAGTGTCCTCACAAGTAACACCTAGTAATACAGATGTCAGTGGTGAAAAAAGTACTCAAATGTTTTACATAAGTAAAAGTATCAATTCTGCAATATAGAAATACTCTGTTAGGTCTAGAGTTCTGGAATTCAAAATGTACTTGAGTAAAAGTACTATAGTATTGCCATAAAAATTTACTTGAAGCACTAAAAGTACAAAATGTTTGAAAATACCAGATACAAGCTCACGTGTCATGGTATAAAATATGGTGGTTAATGTATGTTTTATAATATTATAATGTATATATGCAAAGTAACTAGTAACTAAAGTTTTCAAATAAAATGTAGTGGTGTAAAAGTACAATAATTGGATCCGAGATGTAGTGGAGTAGAAGTAAAAGTACTGAAAATTGGAAATACTCAAGTAAAGTACGGATACCTCAAAATTGTACTTAACTCATTGAGTGCCTATCCCGAATTAGTTCGGGATATATGATCGTATCACAGGGTGCCTATCCCGAACAAGTTCGGGATATAAAAAAAAAAAAAAAAAAATTTTTTTTTTTTTTTTTGAAAAATTTTTTTTTGAATTTTTTTTTTTTTTTTTTGGACCCCATCAAATCTGGTGAACATGATTTCAATCGCGATTTTGCATGTTCCACCCCCATACAACCCCATCTAACATACAGGGCAGCCATTTTTGTTTACATTACATGTAAAACATAAGGGCAATTATCTCAAGAATGCCTGAACGGATTTCCAATCGGATTTTTTTGTTTGAAAGCTGTGAACAAACTGCACAAATCCACTCTGGATTGCATTGGATTTTTCAGAGCTCATTCTTCTCTGTTTTTTTCCCATGCATGAGGTGTGCAAGGTTTAATCATGGCTAAGTTGACGAAAATAAGGCTTCTAAAATGCTTGGTAGCCAATAGCTAACTTCAAGCTAACTTCATCCTCTTCCTGTACATGCAGTCATGCACAAAGGAAAGTGTTCAGGCAAGTCATGGCTGCAGGGCTTCTGCATATACCAGCATATCTCTATGGGATTTTCTCTGGCCACTGGGCGCCCTCTAGTGGTGAAAGGGGTGGCACTAAATGAGTTAAGTAGTACTTAGTTTATGCTTGAACTGTTGAAAAATAGCAGATATACAAGCTCACAGCGCGGCACTCTATGCCGCGCTGTGAGCTTGCAGATCTGCTATTTTCAAGTACAGTACTTACTAAATGTCCTTCACGTCCCACCACTGACTGGATGTGCGTGTGCATACCGTGTGCCCACAGTGCCATGAGATGGTGGTGCGTGGCCAGCTGCCTGCCTGTGAAGAGGACCTCCAGGCCCTGGCTGCCCTGAGGCTGCAGTGTGTGATCGGGGACTTCGGCACCCACTCCCCCTGCCCGCCTCTGGACGAGCTCTTCCCCGGCGACATGGTGGAGGCCCGCGTCCTCATGTCCCTGTCGGCGCCGCAGGCCCTGGCCCCGTGCCAGGTGGCGGCGCTGCCGAACGGGTGCCCGGCGACGCAGCGCGGCGGCTTCCCCTCGGGCCTGCTGGCGGGGACGCTCTGGAGCCACACGGCCACGGCGGCGCACAAGCAGAAGGTGGAGCAGGACATGCGGCTGCGCAGCCGGCTGAAGGAGGAGGGGGCGGCCATCTTGAGCGCCATCGTGGAGCGATGGAAAGGGCTGGCCGGCTACAGCCGCAGGGACAGCATGGCCGCCTACCTCACCATCGCACGGCAGTGGTCCGGGTTCGGCTGCACGCTCTACGAGGTGGACTTCTACATTGTGAGTATTAACCACTTGACTCATTGGTTGTTTACAGCCGAGGAAACCGAAGATTTTTCTATGTCTTTCACTGCTGGCTGCTTCTACCTGTTAACGCGGGCGCTAATCCTGTTCCCATTGTGCGAGATCGGACACTGCTATGCATCGTGTGTTCGCGTATTCCATCAGCTTCTCATATCCATAGAAATTTTGAAAATTGATCAATCCGTTCTCCATCTGTAAGCCGTGGTGTTTACACAGAAAGCTAACGGACCGGAATAGAGGACGGACCATCCGCTTCCGGTGTGCCACCTCAATGTTAATCGTCCGCTCCATAATGTGTCCATGTAGAAACCGATCCCGGAGCATTAGTTCCGGCCTATAAATAAAGCCCTACAAAGGGGTATTTTTTTGGGCAGCAGTTGTGTTAAAGGGATAGTTCATTACTCACCCCATGGAGACTTCAGCTCATGGATAGCTTTAGTTTTTGTCACATTCCTAAGCCATTATTTTGATGACCAGCAGTGGTTCCCTATGGAGACACAAAGAGCCTCCTTTGTTGCCTATGGTGACACAAAAAGTCTCCTCAAATTATTGGCTTAGGAATGTGACAAAAACTAATATCAATATCCATGAATTCAAGCCTCTATAATTGGTAAAAGGTACTTACAATATACGTAATTCATACAGTATTTTTTCACTCTCTATCAAATGTCTTTGCCAAAAAATAGCCGATCTACAAGCTCACAACGCGTCGCGACGCGTTGTGAGCTTGTAGATCTGCTATTTTTTGGCAAATGTTCCGCCCCAGGATAATAGTGTTGATCATCTCGATAATATCGTAAATCGTGATTTCTTTGGTCACAATAATGGTGATATGACATGTTCATATCGTCCCATCCCTAGTTGAGATGGACAAGCTAACGCCTCTGTTCTCCCCGCCCCTCCAGAGTTCGACGGGGAGTTTTTCCCAGAAGCTGTGGCTGGGGGTGGCTGCTACGTCTGTGTCTCTGTACCGCCAGGGAGAGGCTGAGGCCCTCGAGTCCTTCCCGTACGGCCAGATCTGCTCTTACGGCGTCTCTGACAGCAACACCTTCAAGATCACAGCTGGAGACCGCGATCTGCTGTTTGAAACTACCAAGGTACAACATAGTGGTTTGACCACACCCAACTTCCCTTTTCTGGGCAATAGGCGAACATTCAGCAAAAATAGAACACAATATTGTCCCTGTCGGGCAGAAACCTTGTATCTCCAAGTTTCAAATGTGTATGTTTTTTTGTAATGTAAAGCTCTGCTTCATCATACAAGACTGTCCCACAAAGCTAGTGAAAATAGCAGAACAACAAGTACACAATGATGCAAGGCGTTAGGTGCTATGTTCACTAACGTAATTTTCAAAATGATAAATACAAAGCGAACTGTTTTGGACATACAAGGTTTCCACACGACAACAACGATATACAAGCTTGAGCTTGTAGATCGGCTAAGTAAGTGTAACTAAGTCTAACCCTAACCCACTATATGAATGAAATCGCTACATTACACCCTGTTCCATGATCACAGAGCACAGAAGCAACAGATAATGGTGATCAACAAATATGTTGAGTTTATAGCACGCCCGGTTACCTATACAACTCAAGGTACTGACATTCTTTGCTTTAAGTTATGCAATGTTGACGATAGAAGTGAGGTTAGAATATAATAGAGGCTCAAGGACAAACCAGAGGTGACAACAGGTCTAACATTGACCCCCGGTTGCTTCGGTCCATAAGGCACTGGTTCTTGGGGTACGGGAACCCCCAGGGGTCCTTGAAAGGATTACAGGGGGTCCCCAGCTAAATCATTGATAGTTAAGAACCAAATGGAACTTTCTTAAAGCTCTGTAACCCAGAGAGTGTTCAAATGGACCCGTACTCTCTCTGAGTTGGTCCATGACTTGATGCATACCAAAAGAAAGGGAGAGAGTCATTGCACTCTGCAGTGCACTTTGCAGGCAGTGTTCTCAACCTTTTCAGGCCGCGACCCCCAAAATAATCATATTTGAAATCGGGGACCCCCCCACCCTGACGAGCACTAAGAGTTGAGGCATTCCATTTTGTATAACATGGTTCTATTGTGAAAATAGCTGATCTACATGCTCTACAGCATGTAGATCAGCTATTTTCACAATTTCTGCCTCTAATATTTGACAATTTGGCCACTGTTTAATTTGTCATTTTAGAGGTATCTATACACTTCAACTTTATGTTGGTTTGTTAACTGTTGAGAGAGAAAACAATGTTGCACATCAAGTTAATCATCTGGGGACCCCACAAAATAATTTGGAGACCCACAGGTTGAGAACCACTGCTCTAAAGGTGAGGTGACTCTGCACAGTGAGCACTGAGTGTAGTGTAGTTAGCTGCGTGGCCTGGAGGCCTTATCACCACACTGACTTCTGCACAGTCACTGAAAGAGGCACGCTGTCTGCCGGTGATATTTCACCCCCGGCTCTGTGACCCACTTTAAAAACACTCATTAATTTGGTCTAAAAAAGAGAGCACACAACCTGTGCTGCTCTCCTAACCGACCTTAACCACCAAGCATCTCACTTCCTGGCATTAAATGGCAACTGGGGGTGAGTTTTATTGCAGTGGTAGGATTAGAATATCAGCCAAAACATTTCTCAGAAACCCGGATATTCTTCCAAACAGACTTTTTTTTTTTTTCTTCAGAGGAGAACAAATCATCCCTTTCACTGGGCAGATTTGCTTGCATCGTCCCACGTGGAACAAAAATCCCTCTGTGATCTCTGGCTGGCACAAAAGTAGCTTTTATTTATTTATGGGTGCAGACGGACAGGCCAGTCGAGGGGCAACGCAGAAAGGCACCCAGCTTTAACCACTGGTGAAAACAGGCAATCTACAACGCATTGCATCGAGAGATGGTATATCTATTTTAGAAAATTCTGGACAATGACACCTAGGGACGCTAAGATTGAAAGTGGTTAATGAACTTATGGACTCACATAGCTCGGCCGGGGAGGGGGGGTGTTATGTCCTGAATGAAGGGTGAGGGGAAGGTTAGCTGTAGATATAATGTTACAAATGAAGAGTAGCTGAGGGTCGAAGCTTGGGGTGAGGTTTTAACACAAAAGAAAAGATAAAAACAGAAACACTCAAAGCAACAAAAAACTGAGCTAGCCAGGAAGAGCCTGTGTGTTACTCAAAATGTCACTGCATGAACTACGTAGAATCCTCTTAATGGGATCTATTGGGTGTGCACAGAACATTCTTCTCTATTTTATTCTATTCACTCATGTTTAGGGCTAGGGTTGGTGGGCTTTGTGTAGTTGATAACCTGCAGTGTTCTCTCGGGATCTGGTGGTGTGAACACGCAGCCAGAGACTCTGCAGGCTAGTGCTGGGATAGCATGGTGTAGCAGAGACTCTACAGGCTAGTGCAGGGATAGCATGGTGTAGCAGAGACTCTACAGGCTAGTGCAGGGATAGCATGGTGTAGCAGAGACTACAGGCTAGTGCAGGGATAGCGTGGTGTAGTGCCGAGAAAAAGAACTTCTGGGAACTCAGATTGGCGTGGTGTAGCAGAGACTACAGGCTAGTGCAGGGATAGCATGGTGTAAAGTAGATTCCTGGGACTCTGTGGGTTCCTTTACAGGGGTCTAAATTGACCCATACAAGTCTGAAACTCTGACAGTGTACAAATGGAACCAAATGAACCCGTTTCGGGTTCATTTGGTTCCATTTGTACACTGTCAGAGTTAAGGGGAGACCTTGACATTTGAAAGTTTGAGAAACAATGGGTGCGTTCGGAAATGCGCACTCAACACACTGGTGTGCCATGTTGTCATTCGTTTATTCGGTGCACTTGGTGCGTTGTCGTTCGGAAATCCAGTGCGCACTGAACGACCCTACTCAGAAGATGGGGTTTGGTGGTGTGGTGCGTCTGTGCGGTGTTTTGATTGGTTGGTTTTCATGGCCATGTCTTGAGCGCTTCTCAGCTGTGAACAATGGCGTAGGAAATAATAACAAAATGCACCATTTGCTGCTTTATTGGTCCTTTGGGCTTTATTGTTACACACGCATTAACGTGTAAACTAACAGCAGGTAGGGCAATGTGATGAATTAAATTACCTATCAATAGCAACGTTACGTTAGCAACTGCTGCTTTTCAGAAAGTTCTCAGACTGAAAAAGCGCACAGCTGCCTCTTAACTGGTTGTTCGTAAATAAGCCACACTGAATGCACTCTACAACATCACCGACCACTGCACTCACTACACTGACCACACACCCTGTGCGCATTTCCGAACGCAGCCAATGGTGTAGCAGACTCCACAGACTAGTGCTGGGATAGCGTGGTGGTGTGTTGTCGTGCAGCAAGCATGGCATGACGGATAAACAAATTAAATGGTTTGCAATGGACCCTCCATGATTTACACAACAAGCACGATAGCATGGTAACCACGCTAATGTAGAAATGCACTCACGCAATGCTACGTTTTAGTTGATTGTGTGTGTGTGTGTGTGTGTGTGTGTGTGTGTGTGTGTGTGTGTGTGTGTGTGTGTGTGTGTGTGTGTGTGTGTGTGTGTGTGTGTGTGTGTGTGTGTGTGTGTGTGTGTGTGTGTGTGTGTGTGTGTGTGTGTTCTTCAGAACGTGCCATGACACATCATCACATGATTATTTCTAGAGCTCTCTTGTCTTTTCCAGCAGCTGGATGACATCACAAGCCAGACACTGAGATGGATAACCATCTGACTTCTCTCTCTCTCTCTCTCTCTCTCTCTCAGTTGACTGAGATCATGCAGCAGATGAACGCCTATTTCAGCGCCATCCGTCGGCAGCGAGGAGGCAAAGGGGAGGAGGTGAGCCTCTCCATCACGGAGAGCACGGAGGTGGGCTTCCGCCACCTGGGGCCGACGCCCACCCTGCTGGAGCTCCCCTCGCACCAAGTGTGAGAAGCGGCGCACGCCGCCGCCGCCACCGTGTATACCCCTCTCTAGCCCCGCCCGCCTGCCCGCCAGCCTCACCAACACCCAACAGTCCTTCCTATATCCCTCCACACAAGCCCCCCTCAGGACCCCTGCACCACCTCCTCCTCCGCTGGGGGAAACGGCACAGCAGCCAAAACAAAGAGAGGGCTGTTTTCACTCCCCCCGCCCACCCACCCACCCCCCACCCGTGAAAATAAACCTTGGCGAGCTTTCCGACTGAAGGAGCCCGGGCGAGGAGGAGGAGGAGGAGGAGGGAGAACGAGGGGTTTGTGGGGGGCAGGGTGGGGGGGTTTTGGGGGGGGGGAGAGAGGGGTCTTGTTTTGCAAAGCGAGTGAGGCCAGAAAGCCACAGAAACCAATGTGGCTGCTGATGAGGTGTCACACACACCCCGCCGCCCCCGTCCTGTCACGCAAGCCTCCGCTGCCACACATGGCAGCCTCCTCCTCGCCCCCCCCCCAAAACCGACAGCAAACCCCCGGGACAATGTGAGAGATTGGCACGGACCATGATGCATTGGGGTAGGGGAGAGAGAGAGAGAGAGCGAGAGCATTTGCCGTGTGAAGGTATAGCTCAAGAGTGAACACTGAACACTACTTCTTCCCATGTCTCTTTCTGTTTCTCAAAGGGTGCCATGTTTGCTGTTTTTTTTTTTTCACCTCTCCTAGAACAGTGGTTCTCAACCTTTTCAGGCCGCGACCCCCAAAATAATCATATTTTAACTGGGGACCCCCCCCCCCCCCCACCCTGACGAGCACTAAGAGTTTAGCCATTACACTTTGTATAACATGGTTCTATTGTGAAAATAGCCGATCTACAACGCCTCGCAACTACATGTGAGCATGTAGATCGGCTATTTTCACAATATCTGCCTCTAATATTTGACAATTTGGCCAATGTTTAATTTGTCATTTTAGATGTATTAAAAAGTCCTTAAACTAAATGTGCAAATTCCCTCTATAAACCTAAACCGTATGTTGGTTTCGTTTACTGTTGAGGGAGGAAACAACGTTCCACATTAAGCTAATCATCTGGGGACCCCCCAAAAAAATAATTTGAGAACCACTGTCCTAGAAGGCGGTCCTTCATGCGCTGCTGGAAGAGCGGTGAGAAACGCTCTGGTGTCACGCACCCCGTCCATGACTCTTTCCTCTCTGACACGCTCACTCACTGACTCACCCACTCGCTCACTCCCACACTCGCACGCCCTCACGCTGACACGTTTGTCGGAGAGAGAGAGAGAGAGTGAGCGCTCCGTTTTCATAAGACCCCAGCCAGGGCTTCTATTACCTGGAACTGTTGATGCAGCAGAGCCATGTGAACTTGAACTGGAAACAGATGTTGAGTTTCTGTAGCTAAGTCACTTTGGCTGCCACGGCCGGTCATATGGACTCTTCCCTCTGGGATTATCATTTGTGTGTGTGTGTGTGCGTGCGCACGTGCACGCATGTGCGTTTGTGTGTGTGTGAGAGAGTGTGAGTGAGATAAAGGATGGGAAACCGTTTCTTGGATGGGACATTCAGGATCTGGGATAATTCTGTTTCACAGAAACCAAGGGCTTTGGGGCTCTGTCTGCGTTGTTTCCAGCAAAACGCTCCGATCGGTCCCTCATTGTGCTGCTTGTCTGTCTGAGCTGTAATCCTCAACATAAAACTGTCTCTACTTTGGCTAACACTTGATTTGCTCAGAGCGTTCATATGTCTGTCTGTGTGCATTTATCAGCTAGTGTGGTGATCTTTCACTTGAAAACGACAGGTGCTTTCCCCATTCACTTCTTGTTCCCACACGTTACGTATTTTGGCGTAAAATGGAGCTGTTTGTAAGCAGCCTGATTTATACTTTGTTGTACGATGGTGTCGAAAATACCCGATCTACAGTAGCTTTTAGATTGGCTATTTTAGGCGAGCGACCCTGAAGCCTGCTCTACAGAAGTCTCGGGATGGGTGCTAGACCACTGGAGGGCTCGTCTGATGACGACCTAGAGAAAGAAACCGACGTACGACAAAGTATTAATTCATTAAACATTTAAAATGACTATATTAGATCCACATCTCTCCATGCCATTTACACACGATATTCTATTAGGCCCATTGATGTTCCGGTAGTGTTTATTTATGTAACACTTTGTGACATTGTAAAAAAAAAAATCAAATTTCTTTTTTGTGTCCTTTTTTAAGTCTTAAATGCGGACCTAGGTGCATTTTATTTGGGGTTTGCTTTGTTTGCCTTTTAGATATGAATCCTGTGTAGCCCCCCCCCCCCTCCCCCCTCGTCTGTGAGGAAATGGTAGAGTGCCTAAATGTGTGTTTAAACTTTTTGGGTGTATGACTTTATGGTTGGTTTATTCATGAAGCCAAAGTTTTGCCATGTCATTGGTTTGAGTATGGACCAAAGATGTTTTGTATAAGCTTTTATTAACAAGAAATGCCCAAAGCAGCTAAGAGCCCCGAATAGCCATTTTTACGGAATGGAATCTGTCATCACTTTTTCTTTTTCATAGACTCTGGTAAGACTTTCTGCAAAAACATAAAGACGGCCCAGTCTGTTATTGTGGTAGGTGATTGTTTTGAATCCTCAGGACTTTCTAAGGATCATTTTGTAATACAGTGAGTTTACTTCCCCTGAACCAGACTGACTGTGGTCTTCTCAGCATTGAAGGTCTTGACAAGTCGTTGCACAGCCAGCCCTGTCTACTGCCTACACGCAGGCCCTTTCTTTTTCTACTGCAGCTGCAGGCAGCTCTGAGCTACATGTGAAGCCCAATTTACACAATGTTGTATGACCATGGCACTCGCCAATTTTTTTTTTCTTTTTTTTTCATAATCGAGTTCATACAATGAAGTGTAAACTAGGCTTAAGTGAAATAGAAATCAAACTGCAGATGTTGTTGCTTTGTATTAAGCTTTGTTTGTACGTTGCATGGTACCTTTTTACGTAACGTGTGTATAGTTAATTGCACTATTTTTATTTTGACTAACTTGGAAGTGCAATAAAAACTATAAATACTGTATTAAAGTCAGCACCATTGTACCATATTTATCCTTGCTACTATTATTCAGATTCATTCCTTGTTTTTTTGTACAAAAAAGGGTTTTGCATAAGATGAGTCGTCGTACGATGGTGTCATGGGCCGTAAATAGCAGATCTAGAAGTACACAAGGCCTCACATCAGTGACCCGTTGTGAGCTTGTAGAGTAACGACGGCGTGCAAATCTGATTAAAATCATTTTGTACTCGCTTCAATTGCGTGAGTTTAGTCAAAATAACACTAACAGGGTATTTTCACCCGTTTGCCATCAGCCATGTCCACGGGGGGGACTGAGTTACTAGGGCCCAAGGTGGAGGGGCCCTAATTATTTTATACTTTAACTATTGAAAAATAGCAGATATACAAGCTCACAGCTCTGCAAGCTTGTAGATCTGCTATTTTTGAAAAGTCGTGAAAATGTGTGCAAACCTTTGAATATATGTATTTTTTAAGCGAACATTTGTAACTCAAATTTTGCTTCTGGGGGTCCCTGGAACTAAATATTTTGAGATGGGAAACATACGTTTTTCAAAAAACCTCAGAAGGATTTGAAATATTCAAATACTTGCAGCACTCGGTGCCACGCTGTGAGCTTGTACATCTGCTATTTTTCAATAGTTAAAGCACAAAATAATGCGTAATAATGCGTTCCCAGTCTAAATGGGTTAAACCCCCTCCCCCTATGAAGAACATTCATGGGGGGCCCACAGTGAATCCTTGTACCCTACCCAGGGCCCAGAATTTGGTGCGACACCCCTGATCACAATGGTGCATGTCCCAGTCTGAAAACCAAACGCTGTTGTGTTTAGGTCCATGACGCCATCCTGAGGCACTCTCAGCTGAGAGCTCTGTGAATATCTTGTCAATATTTAATGATTTGGGATGAGAATATGTTGCAATATCACTGCCTTATCCAAGACTTGCACCTGGTGACTGCTACTTCAGTGCTAACTGAGACTGACCACATCTGCTTTAGGATCCCAGTTCTTCAACTACAAAAGAACATTGGCTTTGAAGTATCATGGTCGGTATCATGCTGATCGGCATGCTGAAAATATCCCATTTACAAGCTCACACCGCGTTGCGCTTTGACGCGTTGAGCTTGTAGATCTTTCAGAGTGCAAGACCCGAGCCGAGCGCAACCAAACATAAAATAATTTTTAGTTCTGCTGGATCTCTTCTCGACTAGTGTCACTAACATTTTAGTCTTGTTTTTATTTGTTGACGAAAAGTACAGTATAAATAGTCATAGTTGTAGTCATCAGCTTTTTGAGCGGTGGTCACAACGCTCCTATACATGGCCGTGTGTGTGGGTCTGTCTGTCTGTCTGTATGCGTGTCTGTATGTAGCCTACAGTACCTTTTGTGACCACACATGTTAAGGGAGGGGCGCTGTTGTTCAGGCCAGGCCAGACACCCACTCACACTCTCTCTCTCTCACACACACACACACACACACACACACACACACACACACACACACACACACACACACACACACACACACACACACTCTATATATATATTTGTTTTGCTGTTGCGCAGCCTCCACGACCACGACTCAGTTCACACGGGTGTGATTTTTAATCAACTCTACCACCAGGGTTAGGGAAGTCTTTGAATCCTTCTTTTCTGCAGAGGGACTGCCCCATGGCAACACAGTCCATCCACACACACACACATGCCCAAAATTGTTTGGCCCATACAGCATAGCTGCCTCTCTGAATGGCTTTTCTGGTTAAAAAGAATAGCTGCTTGAGCTAAAGTTGCTAATTGACTCAGCATTCCCCAGTGGTAATTGAGCCTTAACCAAGTTAGGTGAACAGCTGCAAGGCCACTGCAAATCCAGGTGTTAATACTATTGTGTTGAACTACTATAAAGGAAACAGGCTGTCTATCTTGCTGATAAACATACAATCCACCTCATTAATATCCACATGCAGTATATAACACTAAAGACAGGTTAATAGAAAACATCTTTATTAATATTTCAAACAGGTCCAACAAAGAAACATGTAATGCTATATACATTTGGATGACTGAAGAGAAGAACTTTTGACTCTTGAAGGTGTACATACAGGCACAAGGTTGAAGTCAAACTAGTTTCATTTTTGTCTGTCTGTGCAAATTCCTTCTTTGAACATCGGTTCATTTGAATGCTCTTGTAGTTTGACGGATCCAACGTGAAATTATTACAATCATGTTGTAATTGCATGTACAGCAACAGCCAACGTGTACAATATATATTGTCATGAGCACTGATTGTGTTTGCATTTATGTACCAGAAGAACACAGCAGCAGACAACATACAACACACCATGTCAGCAATGTCCGGAACGTGGGCTATGTCATGTCACACATTCCATCCGTTATAATGTAATTACCTGTCAGGATGTGCAGGCTTATGCCACTGTAAACGAACACCGCTAAAACTGAACTATTGAACTCAATAGAAAAATAGACCAAAACAATGGCAAGGCAATGTATTCTCTTGCATCGTGTTAAAATGGAGACGGGAAAGGCAGAATGTTGGAGGGAAACTATACACCAGTGTTTCTCTAAGTGGATTTCAGGGACTCTCTAGGTTCCTTTATTGGGGTCTAAATTGACCTTTACAAGTCTAACTTTGACAGTGTAGAAATGGAACCAAATGGACCCTAACAGGTCCATTTGTACACTGTCAAAGTTAAGGGGAGACCTTCAAATTTCAAAGTTTGAGAACCACTGCTATACACAAATATTGACGACCATAAGTAGAGGTTGTATACAGGCACAGAAATGTAGACGTTGATGTCTCCCTGTTTCAGCACAGACTGAAACCTCTTACCTCACAGGGCTCACCAACATAGTGCAGGTTCGGGTTTAAGTGGAGTTTGGTTCTTGAGAGGATACTAAGCCCCAGAGATTTGGTTTAATGGTTATGACAATCCTACACCCTCAGGTTCAGTGGGAGATTCATGCTAGATCAGATCTATTCATGGAACATGGGAGGGTTCAAAAAGGTTTACATTTATATACATAATATATTTACTTGGGAGTCCTAAATGTGAAAATTGAGACCTGGCACGAAGGTAAACAGCCTAAAGATGCTTCTTAGGCTGTAGTTTAGGTACAAGACAGCAGTGTGTTGGGTTCACTGGTCCTGTGTGCCCCAGGAGATGTAGTCGGGTCGCGTGGCTGCTTGGTACTCGTCAATCAGTTGCTGGACCACTTCCCGAGAGTTGTCCAGCTCGTCAAAGTTGTCCTTGAAGATGTCCTCCTTACGGAACTGCTCCAGGAAGGCCTCGCGCTTACGCAGTTTGTCGTACTGACGGCACGTCCGTTCAAACAGCTGCGGGAAGCGAACAGAAGCGTGAGTGAACAATCGCGAATGCCCTCAAGTGCTGCCTCAATACAGACTAAGACTTGACTTGATATACGTAACTTTATCCTGTAAATCAGTGGTTTTCAACCCTTTTCATATCTGAACCACAGACTGTGTAATGTGTACTGAAATTTGATGAGATTTAGCCTCTCCCAAAACTTGAAAATCGGATAAGATTCTGAACACAGTTCCATGCTGTGGTACCATAGGAGAGATAACAGGCAAACGTCGATCAAAATTCTTCTACATTCTCTAATTGTGCAAACTTCTTGTAAATGAAGTAATGCAGATGTTAAAAAATAAATGTACTCTTGAGGGTTTAAAATGAAAACAAAATCACCTGTAAGGGTCCATTTGGTTCCATTTTACACTAAGGTTTCATTTGGTTACCAACTCCATCATTAAGCTGGGGACCACCCGGAACCCCCTCAAGGACTACTGGGTGAGAACCACTGCTGTAAATAACTAATTGTTACAGAATTGAACCGAACAGGTGTATATTGTATAGTGAGACAAATGTCTTGTTTGCACGTACAGATGATATGCTGGTGTGATTGGCCATCATGAGGCCACTGACTCGGTGGGCAGACGGCAGGTACGGGGACTTCTTTGACAAGGCCACCTGGATGCTGGCAGGACCCCAGGGGATGAAACTGGCCAGCTTGCGTTCTCGGATCCTTTGGAGGCTTTTGTGCACCTACAGTGAGCGGAAACATGCTTCTAGGAACAACATAGATACAAGGTAATGGATATGATATAACGCCTTAAGCCCTTCTAAAATCTTCAAAAAAAGCAGATCTACAAGCTCACGTCAAGCCAATTTTATTTATACAGGGTTCCCACACATCTACCAATTCATTTCCAAAACTTTTCCAGAATATTTAACACGACTATATAACAATAATTCAGCTCAATAACGAGTCGCTTACTCCTATGCACAATGCCCAAAGACAGGTAGTGTATGGCAGTGGTTCTCAACCTTTTCAGGCCGTGACCCCCGAAATAATCATAGCCGTAGTCTATTTGAACTGGGGACCCCGGCACCCTGAGGAGCACTAAGAGTTGAGGAATTTTGTATAACATGGTTTTATTGTGAAAATAGCCGATCTACATGCTCACATGTAGATCAGCTATTTTCACAATTTCTGCCTCTAATATTTGACAATTTGGCCAATGTTTAATTTTTCATTTCAGAGGTATTAACAAAATCAATAACCAAAGACAATGCATAGCTATTTCTTTTTACCTTCCAGGACCCTTGATCAATTCCAAAACTTTTCCAGTATTGGAAAAATATTTTTCTAATTTCAAAATATTTCCAGGAATTTCATGACCGTGGGAACCCTGTTTATATAGCGTGTTTAAAAACAACCAAAGTGCTGAAGTTGCATTGCAATGTGTTGTGAGCTCATAGATCTGCAATTTCTGAGAACTATTTATAGTTTTCGCCTACTGTAATCAATGTCATGACATGGATGCACCGACACCACATACCTGTGTGGGATCCACCTCTCCCTGGATGATGTTGAGGATGGCGATGTAGCAGTGGTTGGCCTGTCTGTCTCTGCCCGTGGAAACCATCACATTCTTGGGTTGCAAAAGCCTTCTCATCACATCCAACACCGTGGTTTTTCTCACACTGGCCACCTGAGAGACAGAGGGGAGAGGGAGGCAAAAATATATATATTTGTAACTACTGCCACAAAGTCAATTTGAATGCCTAGGATTATTGACTGCTTTAACTATACGAGCGCCGCGCTGTGAGCTTGTATATCTGCTATTTTTGAAAAAGTTGTGAAAATGTGTGCAAATCTTTGAATATATGTATTTTTAAAGCGATTGTTTGTAACTAAAATTTTGCTTCTGGGTGGTCCCTGGAACTACATATTTTGAGATGGGGGTCCATGGCCAAATACATATAATGTTGGGGGTCCTTCACATGAAAAGGTTTGAGAACCACTGACATAGTAGTCTCTCAAGAGACTAACTGAGCTCCATTTAAGTGAAAAGGACCTTTTCTTTGACGATGGCCAGCCAGATTGCTGACATAGAAACATAGGTTTTTCCAAAAACCTTAGAAGGATTTAGAATCGGGTCAAAATTCTAATTTTCATGATTTTTCAAAAATAGCAGATCTACAAGCTCACAGCGCAGCACCGAGTGCTGCTGCTATTTTTCAACAGTTAAAGCATAAAATAATGATACACAATAATGTGTACCCGTTATCTGTATTCTTTAGCAGACTATTAGCATGCAAGTAGAAAGATAAGGAAAAACACAATCCGCTCTGTCACTAATAAAAAATGCAACGCAGGAGACCAGCTATCGCTAAATATTTAAAAACTGCACCGCACGCAACACTGCACAATGTCATTAAAGCGTAGTGATTTTTTGCTGCGCAGTGCAGGTTTTTAAAATATTTTGTTGCATTAAAATGAACACAACTTACAGATTGGTCCGTGGTGAGTGGAGTGTAGCCCGTCATAAGGAAGTGGAGGCGGGGTGTGGGGATGAGGGAGGCAATCAGACCAATAAGATCGTTGTTCATGTATCCTGGATAACGTAGGGTGGTTGTGCTGGCAGACATGATGGTGGAAACCTGTATGTATAAAGTTTAAGTTGACAAAATTAGGGTGGGAAAACAGCATTTTGGAAGGCTCTTGTAGTTAACTTGCAGATGAAGCCAAAATTCTAACTTAATCCAACATCCAGTGACACACCCAAATATGCTTTGAAAACTACACACGCTTGCTGCTGATTTCAGAGAAGCTTAAGAAAGATCCCGTCTGACGTGTGAGGGACTTGTAAAACTAGTTCATATATGAGCATGACACCTCTCTTCTAAACTTTCAAATTGTTTTTCATCAAATACAGGCATGCTGCAAAGTACAGTAGTCCTTTTTAAAACGCCTTCTGATGAACTGCGGAGTGACATTGTTCACGTACCAGCTGATTGATCTGGGAGAAGGAAGGGTTCTGGATATGCAGCCTGTCTGTGGCGATTCGATTTAGAGCCGTATTATCCAACACCACCTGACAAAAGCAAGAACACACAAAGATGAGGGGGAACCTTAAACAAGTGAAGATAGCTCAAATGTCTTTCCAATGACCATGTAAGAAAGGCAATATGCTGCTGCAATGTTGAAGAAAGACTGAGAGTGCCTTTGAATCATCAAGTAGTCAGGGAACCTCTTGAAAAGCAACACAGTATGCTGTTGTTTGGGTGAGGGGGACATAAGAGGAACACTGTGTGGCTGTAACAGGGGGGCCAAGTCTTGAGCAGATTCTATTAGCTTTCTGGCTAATTTAATCAATATGAGGGACTTATATAAGATGCTGGAGGAAGTAGGTATTAGAGGGGACACACGCAGTCAAATCCTTAGTGTTAATTTAACTCCTAGGAGTGGACAAATGGACTTTGGTTCCATTTTGTACTCTTCCAAGTTAAATTAACACTGGGATTTTACTGTGCACTGCTTAGCCTGTCAGGGCATCTCAGTCTAATACGACATCAGTCTAAGACTGAGATTTAATAAGCTGGATTTGCAATGACTTAATTCTGGCACTGTAATTTGCTTCCTCGTTGCCCTGTTACAGAGGCAGCCTACAAAAAGAGCTCCACAAACCTATATGGTGAATATTAGGCCAGTAGTTCTCAAACTTGGGGTCGGGACCCCAAGTGGGGGTCCCCAAATTATTTTGTGGGGTCCCCAGATGATTAGCTTAAATGATTAGCTTAAAGTCATTTTAATTTCATTCATTCCACACTCAATGGTAAACAAACCAACACACAGTATAAGTGTATACACTACAGGGTATCTGCACATTTATAAAGTGACAATTTAAGGACTTTCAAGACCGTTTTAATACCAAACTGGCAAATATTAAGTAAGCAAGAGGCGAACATTGTGAAAATAGCCGATCTACATGCTCACAATTTTCACAATATTTATCTGTGGAACCGAGTCACATTAAACCTACAATTCCAAGTGCTTGTCCCCAGTTCAAATATGTTTATTTTGGGGGTCACAGCCTAGCAAAGGTTTGAGAACCCCTGCATTAGGCCTACTTACAACACAATCTGCATTCTGGGTGAGCCTCTTCAGTGTGAGCAGCGAGTTGTACGGCTGGACCACCACGTCACTCATCTCATCCTGGTTGGGGAAGACAGAATACGTCTGCACCAGTTTCTTTGGGTACCTGATGATCAGAGGGACAGGGGGGGGGGGGGGGGGTGAGCAGGGTTCAGAAAACATGCTAGTTCAACGACTGCGGAAATCTCAGCACTTAAAAGGGAAAGGGCACATGGTGAAAAAGGTCAACACTAGGGATGGGACGATATGAAAATGTCATATCCTGATTATTGTGACCAAAGAAATCGATTTACGATATTAATCAAAATATCCCCAACATACATTATCCTGGGGCGGAACATTTGGCAAAAAGAATAGCAGATCTACAAGCTCACAACGCGTCGCAACGCGACACGTTGTGAGCTATTTTTTGGCAAAGAGATTTGGTAGAGAGTGAAAAAAGACTGTATCAAGTATGTATATTACCAGTAAGACTCCCTAATCGGGAGATAAGCGACCGTAGGTGGCTTATCTCCACAAATAGGGCAAAAATTTGTTTTTCCCAAATCTTCCTGATCCATGTTGATGACATGAGTGTAGACATGCTGTGTAGTGATATTCGTGATTTTAGGGCAAAAACTGTAGGAGCAGTGTCCAAAAATGTGTTTTAAAAATCGGCCTGAAGGTGGCGCTAGAATAGGGCCATGTGAGAAATGAGGGGTGGGGTCTCCGCGTTGCCTTGGCGGACGAATAGGTACCGGCCCCGGCTCTCCCGGACGCTCCTAGCCCGAGTTACGGCATTTTATGTGCGCTGCAGTGGCAGGGGGTCCTCCACTGGGGGCGCCACCACTTTTGCATCCGTTCTGGAGCACCAGGAGTCGGTGGTCCCCGGGAATTCCCCGTGAGCAGCCCCGTTGGGGTGGTCATTTGGTCATTTTTGCACATTTGGTCATTTTTTACATCTGGGGGTCCCCCAGGGACCTGGGGCTCCGGGGGTCCTTGGAGGTTGTAGTTTGGCAGGCAAGGAGTGTGTGTGTAAAATCTGGCATGGATCGGGTCAACGGGTGCGGAGATATAAGCAGGGAAAAAGTGTGACGTGTGACATGTGAGCACATTAGGGCTGTAATCTAGCCCTGTTTTAGGGATTCGAACTTCGGGGGGATTTTCCGAACGAACCATCGAACCTTAGATGGTTCGTTCAATTGAATAAAAACCGAACGTTCGGACAATCGAACCATCGAACGTACTGTACCTTTAACCAGCTAAAACAGTGTAGGAAATGTTTTAAATGCGCTGTTTTATCCATTGAAAACGCGTGGATGCGTGGCCGCATTAACACGTAGGCTAACACTTGGAAAATCCAACCCAATCGGAGAAAATGTTGCGCAGTTTGTTGACCAACAGGCTCAATGTATGGCGGAGTTGCACGGATGATGATTAGACTTGGTGACAGCGTCGGAGCGCGTCGCGTTTGGGCTGAACTGGTCTCGATGTAACAACCCCAGAAATCGCATTATAGATCCTTTAGGGGGTTGCAATAAAATCCATCTTTGCTCATGCTTAGGAGAACGGCTGTTTAATCTTTGGGTGCATGGATGGGTGTTCGCTGTCCAGAGCACACACACGTCTGTCTCTGCCCAGCTCGGCTGCTCTCACTCTACTGTAATCAAGCGTGTGTCAGCGAGGTTCACACAGCGTGGTTCGCGGCCCCAAACAGGAGCGGAATTGGAGCGAAGCACGGTCCTTGATCGCTCCAAGCTGTTCTGGTGCATTTTATAACTACTATAACGGTCACCATTAACTGTTAGTGTTTACCGGTAGGCCTAAGTTATTTCGTATTTGGCTATCTCTACTACTGTGATATTCTGAATAGGCCTATCACATTCTGATAATTATTTTTCGTGTAAAAAAAAAGAAGAAAAAAAAAAGAAAAAAACCTGAACCCATTAATTTCGAACTTCGATTGCCAACGTAACGAACGAACGTTCGAATCCCCGAAGGTTCGCTTGCAGCCCTAGAGCACATTTGGTCATTTTTTACATCTGGGGGTCCCCCAGGGACCTGGGGGTCCCTGGGGCTCCGGGGGTCCTTGGAGGTTGTAGTTTGGCAGTCAAGGAGTGTGTGTGCAAGATTTGGCATGGATGGGGGCAACGGTTGTGGAGATATGAGCAGGGCAAAAGTGTGACTGGCTGACTGACGCACAGACAGCCCGTGGAGGTTTTGGTAGTAAATGCGACCTACGGTCGCAATAAGTACGTTTTACCAATAGATGATTTAATGATTTAAAAAGGTGAATTGATCCCAGTGCATGATGGAGGACGATTTCACGATAAATTAAATCTCCACGATACGATTATCGTGAATGTTTTTTATCACGATAAAACGATAATATCGCTTATCGTCCCATCCCTAGTCAACACTAGAAGAGTTCAGTTATTGACCATATTCACACGGTGGCCATTTTGATGTCATACTCGAGGGCCGTGTTGTCAAATCTGTGCACGCGCTGACCTGTCATTGAGTTTCTCCAGTAGGTAGGAGCCCAAGCCTGAGCCCGTTCCCCCGGCGATGGAGTGGCACAAGACAAAGCCCTGCAAGGACAGAAGGTGACTTTTAGTACGTGCAGCGCAAGACAAATTCACTGTTCCTGCACGTGCCACGTTTGTGTTTTGCCTATACTATAACTGTGCCCGATGCAAACGTCGTCTCTATGTGTGTGGGAGAGCAGTTGCCTCCCTCCCTAGTAGGCAGTTATATAAATGGGAGTGCAGCCCCACCTCACAAATAGGCTCCCTCTCCCCGAAGACGGGCCTGTAATACCTGCCTTCTACACTAGCCCAGCTATTATCACCCGACATCCAACAGGCCACACCCTGGCAACACATACATACACACTACCACTCAACCTACCGTTCCAGCCCAGCACACACACACACACACACTAAATAATAATGTGGGGTCATAATGTGAATGAATAACAGAGCCCAGACCTCCAAGGGGAGGTCTGAATGTTGTTTTATGGGGAGGCTGGCCGTTGAGGAAAGTCTCAGAATAATACGGAGCATAGCTTGGGCTTTACTGGTTTTACAATGACATGTGTGAGCACCCGTTTTACATGGACTTTCTTCCACTAAGTTGGTCATTCAATGCTCAAGGAAAACATTCTACCAAACCACTATTGCAAGAGGTATAAGTTGGGAGAGAGAAAAAAAAAGGCCAAGGACCCCTTAGTTGAGAGAGATGAAGCAGGGACCCCCACAACCTTTTCATAGATTCCATATAGTTTAATCGTTTGACAGCACAATCATCAGTTTATTTTGGATTCATGTCAATTTGTGTTATCAGATATTTAACCATTGAACCGTCAATACTTAATAAACTTGACCTTTCACTCTGTACTTAGTCTGCTCTTTTTCCCCTCTACACCAAACCTCTTTGGCGATCGTGATCGAGGTGTTGTGAGCTTGTAGATCGGCTATTTTTGGCTAAAGTTCTCAGAATATGAACGTTAGGGTTCAAGTGGTTAATTATAAAAAAGGAGAAAAAAAGCTCTTTTTCCCCTCTACACAAAAGCTCTTTGCCGATCGTGATCGAGGTGTTGTGAGCTTGTAGATCGTCTATTTTTGGCTAAAGTTCTCAGAATATGAACGTTAGGGTTCAAGTGGTTAATTATAAAAAAGGAGAAAAAAAGTTTGTTGAAGACCCCTGGTCTACCCCGTTTCATAATTTTTCATCTCAAAGCTGCTCCTTAAAGGCCCAATCTGCAAGTCCAAAACAACACCATTCTTCCTCTCCATTGTGTGTTTATTTGAAACACAAACTCTGCTGTTGAGTGATGCAAGCCATGTTCACAGTCTAACAGAGAGTTATTGTCTGCTGGTGAAGTGGTACAAAAACGATCTATCTGCTGTTGGAGATGACATGTTATTGTAACATCTGGCCTTTCATGTCTGACTGGCTGTCAACGTGTGAAAAAGTATGAAGGTTGCAGATATTCCTTTCATCAACAATTACTATGTCACCAACAGAAGTCAAACCAGCATAACCTCTCTCTAATTGTTGTAGTGTTTATGCAGGCACAGGTTATCATATGCCAACCCAACCACAGTTCAAAATGAAAACCTCATAAAAGCTACACATTTTAAAATTGCTTCTGTTTTTCTGTTTGTAATGTTTTGTTGAGGCTCTTATTGAGGCGATGCATTGGCAATACCAATTACAAATGAGGTCAGCTGACTACAGCTGCTGCACTGTAAAGAAAGGTAATTTTGCACACCTACTAGGACAGGTGCATAGGAGCAGGTTCAAACAATATAAAAAATGGAAGTCCCAAACACCGTCTTCACTCACATTAGTATAGTTTATTACAATGCGTCGGTCTAAACGACCTTCATCAGGTATCGACCGGGACTTCCATTTTTACAACCGTACCTGTCACGTAATGTAAACCTGCTTTTGTAACCCCTCATGAATTCAAAGGTACAGTGACAATGATGCAAAAAAATTAGGGCTTGCCTCCAAACTGTCGCTGCCATCCGCCTCCCGATCAATGATATCAAAGATGTCTTCGTGGATTTTCTCTCCCTGGAAAAATTAAGTACAGCAATTGTTTTTATTTTATTTTAATATCATTTAACATTTGTTAACTTAAATCAAGCAAAGATGGAACAGTGACTATTGTATGATTATTACCTGTGAGAATCCACTGGCCCAGTTGTTCCCTGCACCTCCGCCATGTTCAGACAGGTAGATGTTCTCTGGATTGTACAGGTTGGCGTAAGGGGAATTGAGGATTGAGTGGATGACCCTGGGCTCCAGGTCCAGGAGAACAGCGCGGGGGATGTAGTGTTCATCGTCGGCCTGCGGTTCACATGGGAAATGGAGGGCTTAGGACTAGGGTTGGACAACATTGAGGGAACGGAACCGTTTCCGAAAGCGATTTTTTTCACAATGTCAGCGCTGGTATGTGGACTTCACGTCTTTTATACAATTACAATACCGGTTGTTCTCAAACTTTATCATTTCAAGGACCATCATGACTCCGAGAGTACACTCTCACTCTTTTTCTGAGAGTCTACTCTCAGAGTTACAGACCTGTGACTGAGGGTCCATTTGGAACCTCCCACCGTTCTGAGGGAATCGGACCGTTTAGAGCAGTGGTGGTTCCCAAACGTTTCAGGTCAAGACCCAAAAGCGAGATTAGACGCTTGCCCCGGACCCAAACTAGTGAAAATAGCAGATCTATACGCGCACATGTGGCTTCACGCCGCATTGAGAGCTTGTAGATCACATATTTTCACTACTCTTTAATTATAATATTTTTTTTTTCATGGGTTTTCTTCGATTTGTTTCTTTGTTTTAAAACGTGTACAATTATTAGGAAAAAAAACATATTAAAGAAAAAACGTGTTAAATATATATAATATATATATATATATACATATTTTTAAATGTAGGAAAAAGAAAATGGGATTTTTACTTGAGTAGTGACCCATAAAAATTGGTCTGTGACCCACAAGTGGACAGAATCATGATCTACATGGTGTACTGTATGTGCCTGTCTTTTAACATCCACCGTACTCCAGTTTACACTGCAACTACTCCATCTAGTGGCAGATGAAGGCGCTGCAGTGCAGATGTGGGTATGATTGATTATTGCAGATAAATGGATGGATGTATTTCCTACTCAGCTTTATTGAACATTTGATAATGCTTTATATAGCAATAAAAGTCCTGCCAAGGTAAGTTACAGCTGGATGAGAACAACAGGATCCTGCTGTCATTACTCATTAATATTACCTGATAGAAGAACACATCCTTTCTGTCATTTCCTTCAGTTGCAAACTCCTCCACGATCCCCTCCGGACTGATGCCGTGTTCCGCACACAGCTGCTTCCAGAACTCGAACCCAACTGGAACATGGAGATAGGATGTCATGTTAATAATAACATAACAATATACAGAAACATAGGCTGTATGCCTCCATCAAAGTTAATTAAACCGTTAGCAAGCACATAGTTGGACACAGTAAGGGGTACTAGGCAACCTTAGGCATGCATAAGTGCTAAGTCTGCCAAATTTGGCACAGGGGAGGGTAATCACTGTGAGAAAGAGCGTGTTTGCTTTGAAATAGAATGTATATTTGTAGTCAATTAAAGCCTGCATATAATTCTACATTCATCTTTCATTCAAGATCTGCTGGAAATATTTAGAATTAAATATTATATTATTATTATTATGTATTAATTATAAATACATCAATAATCAATGTATCTATATTACGTTAAGGACTAAGGAGTAGGACATCCATACACACCAGCAAACACACCTTGCCATCATCATCACTCAGTTCAACAAGATGCTACTAATAGATAACAGACAGTTGCCGTTGTCTTAACGTTTTGATGATCAGTTTGAGAGAGCTGTATCCAGCTGATCCACATACAAAACATCTTTAGCCCAGTTAGCTACAGCAGACACTCACTTTACAGTCTACAGTGACTACTAGCCAGTTGGCTAGCAGCAGGCTAGCATCAGGAAGGTCCATAACATACTTTGATTGCCGCATTGTCCTAGTTGGAGAGTGATGATTTCTCGCGGCATGTTCCTTCCTCTTCGTATGAGTGTTATTTAGCTAGCCAGCTAGCTACAAGACAAACAGAGATCCAGAGAGATGTCAGTCTGTCTCTCAATCAGTCCGCTACAACCCGCTGCTTCCCGCTGGAAACACAACACAACAGCAACGCACCAGTTAACGACGTGGTTGCGTTCCAGGTCTGCTGTCTGTTGGAGACTGCGTCGTGTGTGCGCCACGGCCCCACGGAGTGGTTGTGTGTTTTTGACAGGTTCACCTAAAAGACAGAAAAGAAACGATTATTGAGGAACATAATCCACGTTGGAGTATTTAGATTTTTGAATGTATTTATTATTAAAATTCCGCATTCATAACGGTTGAATGCTTTGCATTTGTTTTTTTAATTTGGAATATAACAATATCCCTCTGTCTGTGCTGAGGTTTCGGTATTATTCTTTACTAGTTTTCTTGATGCTGTATTACTAGTATTTGTATACATACATATTATTATTTGTTATTTTATTATATTATTATTACATTGCTATTACATTATTATAACTAAACAGTTGTCTGGAACGTCTCCTTCAGGCTGAGCGCGCAGGAAGGAAGTGCAAGCAAGCGCTGCGCTGTCCCGGATTCTGATTGGACGAGCGCAATCCCTCACGTGCTTCCAACCAACTAACCGTGTTCGAGTAAAACAAAAACAGGTTACGCCATATTGTCTAGTCATTAAAGCTACGCGACGGGGACAGTTTCTGCCAAAATGTCAAGAATAGACATTTAAAAGTCAGTGTCAGATGTTGTTGCGTGCGTTTCCCTATCATCCCCCTTCCCTGTGATGATCTGACACGTAGATGTCAGAGCAGCGTGTTTGACGCTAACTAGCCTAGCCCGGCGTTTGCACACGGGTTGCTAACGTTAGCTTAGCAACCGTCCTGTGGTCCACGGTGTGGTCATAGCGAGCCCTACCTGTCCAGTCAGACTCAGTGACTAACGGTCTATTTACAGGCTCCTTAGAATCAATGCTACACGCTAAGAAGATGGCGCAGGCCGCCGGGGCGATGGAAGGAGACGCCGCCGCCTCGGGTGCAAAGCAGCAGCAGCAGCAGCTCGGCCTGAGGAGTCGCCCCGGCTCCAGCGAGAGGGACGGCCAGGTGCGGGCTGTCAAAGCCGCCCTCCAGGCGAGGCTGGGTCCCTACGAGCGGCCGCTGACATACCTGCAGTCCGTCCTGGTGTGGGAGAGACCCGTCCAGTGTGTTCTGGCGTACATGCTGGCCAACGTTGTGTTCTGGTGAGTGAGTGACTTTCAGTGCACTGTCTGCTGCCATCTTCTTATTATAACTCTATGGCTGCCATGCATGAATGGTGTTTTTTTTTTTTGCACAGTAAAAAGAACAGTGTACAAATGGATAAACCAGTGGTTCTCAGACTTTTAGATTTCAAGGTCTTCTCTTAACTCTGACAGACAGTATACGAATAACCGGTCCATTTGGTTATATTGGTATAATGTATAATGTCAGAATTACAGACTTGTATGGGTCAATCCACTTTGGGAACCACTGTGATAAACTAACTCTGAATTCTCTTTTTTTTTTTACCATGTCTGCTCTTGTTGAATTGCCTAGGATGAGGCAACCCAGATTCAGACAATACAATGGATTGGCTGGCCGTTATAATGCTTACAATATAAGGCAGCCAACGTGACTCCCAATGCAGCAGATGCTTGTGCACAATGCAAGCGTGAAGCATGTCACCTTTCAATTGAATTCAAGACAAGACAGATGGCTCTCACTAGTAGTGTGGCTATTTATAGTGACAAGTTCAACATATAAAGTGCCTGTATCTAAGGCCTAGACTAGCCTAGAGTGCTGTACACATACACAACACCCCTAACCTAAATGCGGTGTTTTGACATCTGTTTTAATGATCAACAAACACATGAGCAAACACCATTGGCATTGATGACCACAAATTGACAGGATAACCTACCATATCTATCAATAATAATACATACTTAATGATATCATGAATGTGCTGTGTTTATGTGCCTAGCTTCACATTAGGTCTTTAAAAATTATGAACACATGCAGTCATGAATAAAGTCGTTGCCCTGTGACATAAATCACTGACCTGCAGCCTGGAGGGACATGGACTCATGGAGGCCTGCTCATCCAGTTCAGGAATGCACCCTTTATTTGATTAGACCACTGGGCATATTAGGCACTCCACTCTCTCTCTCTCGGTTACTTGTGCTTCGGTGAACATGAGTTTCAGCCCAGATTGATACAGTATCCCAAACAAATGCAAGGAATAACGGGGAAAGCAAAATCACATGCATTATGTGGAAGTGTTGGGAATACTGGGTACCTTATCTCAGCCTTCCTTAGAGCAGTAACAGAACCTGTGGCCTTAGCTAAACATCTGGATATTGTCCTTCCTTACTCTGAAAGTATTAACTATTTTGAACCCAACTCTGCTGAGAAATATGCTAGTATTTTCTTAGTTTGCTTCTTATCTCGTTGATGTTAATATTATGTAATCTAAAATATAACTTGCTCGCTAAACAAGTTATTAGACCTTTTTTATAATAGTGGTGAGATGACTTAATCATGTGACTCTGTTGGTCTGGTGGTTAACTTGTGAAGCCTTGTGGTCTTAAAGAGGCACTGTGATGATATAGAGTCTGATGAGTCCCACAGGGCATATAGTATTCCTATTGTTAGGTTATTCCTAACTTTCTCCCAGAGCTAGAAACCAAATAACCACTTCTGTGATCTTTGATCTGCTTCCCGATCAGACAAATCTTCCCGATCTATAAGCTCACAACGTGTTGTGCACTTGTAGATCGACTCACATGGGTTCACTATGCCTAAAAATGATCACATGCTATTGGTTCATTATCCCTAAAACAATATCACTTGCAAAGATATGATACACATGAGTAGTACCACAAAATATATTTTTTGGTGGTTGGTGATGACGATAAGAAATGTCAGTTTATAAATACTTAAAGTTGTACCATGTAACTTTTTTTATAAAACAAATCTTAAAATTGTCCTAACTGTTAAATCGCTAAAGTTTTAGAACACCCACTCCGTTATTTTCAGCTTCTGAAGCCTTCTCTTTATATGTTTTCTATGATCCTGGCCGTGGACCGGATTTCGCGCCAAAATGACGTAATCTGCATCATCTGTATACGTTGTGTATACGTTGCCCAATCACATCGCCGATCATGCACACATGGTACACTACCGGCCAATCACAGCTTATCTGCTCTGGTCTCCAGGAAGCGCCTCCGCTTGGCTACAGTGTTTACCATGGTGAAGGATTTTAACCTCTTAATCTACAAATCCTGGCCAGAAAATTACGTTCTACCATGCGTTCTACCCCTCCACGGATTACTATCGGTCGCGGTGGTTTGCGGCGCCGCTCCGGTGGTCCGCGGCGGTGGTCCGCGACGACTCCGGCCGAAAAACGGCCGAAAAAAGCAATACCGCTACTGACCACTAGTTGAACTTACACAGTATAGCTTTAACAAAGATTTTTTAAAGACAAGTATAACATTGGATTACTGATTACCGGTAGTAGGGTTATTGGGGCCAGCCAAAGTCTTGTAATGTAAATTGTACCAGCTGCTAAAGTACAGTGCTCATAGCTGTGGAAGTCAAGTGGAAGGGCAATAGTTTATGGAACAATGACACTGCAAATCTACAGTGTAATGAGGTCAAAACACTGTCTGCAGACTGGATCACAATTTTTATTGAATTAATAAATTAACCTGAGTTTAAGCTAAATAGGTTCTAAATAAGAACTCTGACCTGGTGACTCAGCCGATGACATTACCACAATGACCATGGCTCGATTCCTGTTTGGGTTCTGGGTTGTGGATGTGGATCCTTTCTTCTCTCCCCTGACCTTTTCCTTTCACCACCATGCCCAGTATTCGTGAAGTCTATTGTATGTATTTGAGGTTAGTTAATAAAACTAGTAATTGATTATAAAAAAACTATTGAAAATGACACCCTGCTACGCTGTGTTATCAGCTTGTATATCAGCTATTTCTTTGCGACACTGTCGTGTGACACTGACTGTTGTGCAACACCGTAGTACGACTTGGTATAAAATCTGGCTTAACTCTTATACTGCTTTGAACGTTCCCGTTCGCCCCATTTTTGACGGCCCGATAATGCCAATTGTACGTTCTTTGGCTCGTTCTTTTGTACCTTGGTTTGATGTCTGTAACCTGTTGAGGTGTCGCGCGGGTGTCTACCGTTGAAACAGCTCCCATAAAAGTACTCTTAAAATCCAACTGGACGTTAACATCAATGGAGTCACAACACTGTTCCATGTGTTTTTCTCTGGATCTATTGCTCTGTAGCGACTCATCAGCCTTGAACAGCCTTGACAAGCAAGCGTCGAGCTGAGACCATTTTCACATTAATTCTTGCATGAGGCTGCCCCCTACTGCTGGTAGAGCCACGGCACACTCTTTAAGAGAACATTTCAACACAAAAAAAAAAAGAATACACCTTTGTCTATATCATCGCAAAGGTAAGGTGCTTTTGCTGGCACAAAACCCAATAATAAATAACAACATCTGGCAGAATAAGAGTTAAAGATCGAATCATTGATATATTAAAAATTCAACAATTTATTAAAAAACATGAGTGCTAATCCATTATTAGAAAATAGAATAACACTAAGAGGTTGCAGCCCTAATTGAGTTACACTTTAACCTTGAATCATCATCAGGTGGAGTCACCTTTTAGTCTCCAGTTGAACATTGTGTTAAAACCGTGGTAGCACACACCTCGTGCTCATATGTGTTCTGTCTTTGTGTTGTAGGTTCTTTGCTTTGACTTCATTTCGTCTGCTTTTCCTGGTGGCCTCCGGACTGTTATTTGTTGTTTGTGTGGATATCTGGAGGAACAAGATCTGGCCTCAAATCAGAGGTATCTCTCTTTTTCTAGTTTATCTGTATTCTTACATTTTAATATAACTGATTTGTAAGCAACAAATCGCTTATGTTATTTTTATTCCGTCAAATTGCTAATTTGTCGTGCAACAAAGACTTAAGGGGCTCTGATTTGGTCTTTACACACTTTTTAATTATTACCATAGCACTAATTAATCTGTAAAGGTTCATGGCTCTTACTCCGCTCTTCTTTCCTGTGAGTGAAAGTTAAATGTGCTTAAAGATGAATTCTGCTGTTGAAAGCCCTAAACTCTGGACATTGCAAGTGCAATCTTCATAGCTAGACCCCTTAAATATTATTGATAACTACAATCATGTGAAATGAAAATTTAAACATTGGTAAAAGATCATGTGTTTATTGTACACTTTCAGTGGTTTTCTATTACCATGGATATTCTCTCTTTCCGCAGTCAAAAAACTGGACGAATCAGAAAACGAAGGGTATGTTCCTGTAACCATGCTATCGTATGTGCTGTAACATTACACCAGCCGCTAAGATGATTACGATGATAAGTACCATTTTCTATCTGTCTAGTTGGGGCCTGGTGCAGCCTGGGGTTCTGAGTGTACCTGAACTGTGCCACCACGTTGCTGAGACCTGGGTCACTGGATCAGCCCTCATGTCCAGTATGGCACAGTACAAAGGACTTAATCCAGGCAAGGTAACGAACACAAACTGCCTAGTGCCATCACACACACACTGGTAGTATTTAATTTACCTGGTGCATAAAGTAGCAATATTAACATAAGCCAGGGGTCTTCAACAGGGGGTCCGGGACCCCTAGGGGGTCCTCAGAGTTACTACAGGGGATCCTTCAAATCTTCCAATCCTTTTTATATTAACAACTTGAACCCTAGTGTCCATATTCTGAGAACTGTAGCCAAAAAATAGCAGATCTACAAGCTCTCAACGCCTCGCGCTGCGAGTTTATTAAGTATTGACGGTTCAAGTGGTTAAATATCTGAAAACACACATTAAACAACAATTAAACTATATGAAAAGGTTGTGGGGGTCCCTGCTTCATCTTTCTCTCAACTAAGGGGTCCATGCCCTTAAAACGTTGAAGACCCCTGGCCTAGTGCCATCACACACACTGATAGCATTTATTTTACCTGGTGCAAAGTAGCAATGTTAACATAAACATTTAATGGTTTAATGACACTTGCTGACTTTGTTTGCATGCTTGTGCTTCGTGTCAGTTTTGCCTCATGAGCTGTGGAGTCCTCACCTCTCTGGCCATGATTGGACGCTATATTCCTGGACTGGTGCTGTCCTACTCTGCTGGTGAGTCCAGTTGTATGTTGGTCCTCCAGACTACAAACCCATTCAGAGGGCTTAATTGGCAGGGAAACACAGCCTGGTTGCCAGTGTTAAAAATGCATAGGAAGTGAAACCAGATCTGTGGAGCCTTAGCAGCAGAGCCTAGGCAGTGAGGTGATTAATGCCATGAAGGAAAGGAGGGAGGGAGCTCCCTAGCTGGTTAAGGAGGTCAAGCTGAGAAAGGGCTAATCTCCTAACCTCTAACCCTAGTGTAGACCAGGGAGAGTCTTTCAGGGGCTTCTAGTACACTCTCTGATGTCTCAAACAATCTTGTGCATGTTAACAGTGTCTATGTTTCTGATAATATGTATCTGTTTTGAAAGGATATTTTACGTGTGCGCGTGCGTGCGTGCGTGCGTGCGTGCGTGCGTGCGTGCGTGTGTGTGTGTGTGTAAATGGGTCAAGGAGATAACAATGGGACAGATTGTTAGCGATAGAGATGACAGATTGACGTGTCAGTTGTGCATTTCATCCCTTATGCAAAAACTAAAGAGGGAATTATCATACTGTGTCTATTATTTCTTTTTCTATGGCTCTTCTCCCCCCTCTCTCTCTCTCTAGTGTTGGCGGTTCTCTTGGCACCATTAGCAGCCTATCATCGAGTTTTGCAGCGTGTGTGTGTGAAGCTGGAGCCAGTCCTGCAGCGGCTGGACTTCAGCGTTCGCGGATTCATGATGTCAAAGCCTATTGATAATCAGTGTAAGTAGTACACCTGAGGACCTGTACCATTGTATTGTTTGCTAGCCTTAGTGCTTTTCAGGGCAATATGGTTGAACACCACAGTAGGGATAGCCAAAAGTTAACCGTTACCGTTTAACTTTTAAGAAATTGGTTACCGCTAAACACTAACGGTTAATGGTGACCGTTAAAAAGCAACTTTTTAAGTCGTTTTAAAATGCGCCAGAGCGGCTTGGAACAAGGTTTTTCCTCCGCTCCAATTCCGCTCCTGTTGGGGCCGCGAACCACGTTTCTGGACATGCCCCTGGCTGACTAGAGCAGAGCAGCAATTAGTTACGATTCATTTTACTATTACAGGGCTCCTGCTGCTGCTATTGCAGCCCAGAGCCTTGTGTTAGAGAGAGTCGCGTCACTCCTGTTCACTTCATGGGGCCAGGTCTTCTACATACACACCCATTGGCTAATAGTGACAAAGCACGAACCAGAAAGTTTACAGAATGAGAATGCATTGGAGTCAATGAGGGAAAAGTGACATTTTGAGTTACATGAACCACGTGACCAGTGCAGAACTTGTCTAAGCAGACATACAAAGCTTTGTTGCAGCCGTGGTACATTACAGACGTGATTATATCAATCCTACCGTACTGCAAAAAACACAGTTCTTACTCTTCTTCCTCCTCGTTGTATTGTTATTTTTTATGTGTAAATAGGGCACTTTATTATGGGAAAAAGATTGTGTATTTTCCTTTTTTTAATTGGGTAAAATATTCCTTAACGGTTAACGGTTATGTAACCGATAAGGCTTAATGGTGACCGGTTTAGAAAATGTCTCCATTTGCTATCCCTACACCACAGTTTTACTAGTATCGAAGTATCATTTGTTGTCCATGCTATGTCTATATTTATATATACTGTATATCCCACCTAGTTCTATGTCATTATGAGCAGTAGGTTATTTCTGTTCTGCAACTTAATGTCAGAGATTCAGACCAGTACAGTAATATCCATGAACTTTGGTCTGACTCTGCATATGTCTGTTTACACTGCAGTCCTGCGTAAGCCTATCCATGGTGCAGCCTCGGGTGAAGCAAGTGACAGCGAGGAGGAGTTGGCTGCTTTCTGCCCGACAGTAATTCATATGTTCTATTTCAAATGCTGTTTGAAATAGAAATGTTCAGTGCTTTACCTTAGCTTGTACAGTCAATAATTGACTGTGGTCCTGATTCTTCTCTATTATACAGATGTAAAATGATTAGACTTCTACACTTAAAGATCTTTACTATTAAGAGGTCATTAAAAAACATGAATATCTTTAATCTTTGTTCATCTGTACAAAAATGTACATAATTCTACATAATATCGCTACAATTCATATTGAAATAACTTTTTTTCTGTGCCGTATGGCCTAACATCTGTGAGACCACATATGGAATATATTGAAAACATATCAATCTTATCTTTTTCTAGTTTGACGAGGATGTTGTGGCAAAGGAACTTGCGTTGACTGATTCTGAGCACTCTGATGCTGAGGTGTCTTACACTGACAATGGCACCTTCAACCTGTCCCGTGGCCAGACACCTCTCACAGAGGGTTCTGAAGGTGAGCGCACTGGAGATGTAGAAGGTGGCCTTTTATTTCTTTAGAGACTCTTTCAGTAAATATTGTCTTGTCCGTGTCCTGTCTATCATCAGATCTTGACAGGCACAGTGACCCCGAGGAGTCCTTTGCTCAGGATCTTCCAGACTTCCCCTCTATAAACCCAGATGCCACTTTGATGGATGATGACGATGACACCAGCATTGGGCTGCCCAGTCTGGGCGTGTCTGGGCGGGCTGGTCCCCGGTCTTCAATGCTGGATGTGGATCCCCTGGACTCAGACCAGGATGACCTGGACACAGAGCTGTCCCTCAGCGGCCTGCCAACCGCCTCTGACCTCGCAGACAACCTGGCAGGAGCAATTGCTAGCAACATGATCCAAGCAGCGCTGGCCGGTGCATTTCAGCCTCGACCTGCTGCTGCCCAACGCAGAGAGAGGCCCCCACAGGGGACCCAACGAAGCTACCGCAAACAGTCCAGCTCCGAGCTAGACACAGACTTGGACGGAGAGGACTTTGAAATGCTGGATCAGTCTGAACTGAACCAGATGGATCCCTTAGCAGGGGGTGCCAGGCGGGGGGAGGGCCAGGGGTTCTTGTCCAACTTGTTGGGGAAACCACAGTGAGGTATGCGTGTCTTTGTGAGGTTAGTGTGCAAGTGTGTTTGTCTTCGTGCGAGTGTGTCAGTGTGTGTGCGTGTGAGATGATGTTTGGTTCCAGCAGCCAACCATGCTCCTGATTGTTTTCAGTTGATATCACTGTGAAGTACATTTTATTTTAAATCTTACTCTCCCTCCTGTGCTTTTAAACGAAGTCACCAATTATCCAGTAAAACCTTAATTTTTTTAGGCTGAGCAATATAACCGCTACAAAAATAGGTTTAAAAAACAAATAAAAAAACAAACAAAAGAAACCTAGAATATTTAAACGAACCAGCATTATTGAGTGTTTTATGCACCTCTGAGTGATAAAGATTCTTTGCTGATCACAAGGAAGAAAACAATATAGTATCCAGAAACATACAGGGCTATTTAACATGGGACCAACTACTACATTCCTGTTGGTTCACGTCAAGTTGTTAACTTAACACAACCTCCAGTGAAAGATTTGAGCAATATCTCATTGGTCTTGCCATTTAGAACATTTGCCCATTTGTTAGGGATAATCAACTATGTTCAACATCCTTCTTTTTTTTTTTTTTTTTTCTCTCTCTCCCCAAAGTAATTTATGTTTACAAAAGACCTGATTTATTGTTATTGAAATTAATTTTTGTTTCGTTTTTAAATAACCTTTCAAGTGAAGTGACATTTAGCTGTGGACCATTTGGGGACACTTAAATTCGCATCTTTTCAGAACGAATTCAAAATGCTTGTGTGTAGATGTGGATGTGAATAGTTTTTGCTGAAGCATGGTTTGCAGTTTGGACAAAAGTTATTGCGTCTAAGGTTTAATTTATCTTCCTTCCTATTCTTATCCTCTGGTCATCCTAAGAAGACATGTTTACGCATTTTATTGCTTTTATGTTCTCCATCCTAAAAAAGTAACTAGTCTTATGATGCAGCTCTCAGAGAAACTTGTAATGGTTTTAAAACCATAAAGATATATAATTATAGATGTTAGATGCTCTCTTGCATCTGTCCCTCAAGGTGAGGTACACTTATTTCTGTGGAAAAATGAGGTAAATATCAGTTTTATGCTATGTAGGTCAGTGCAGAAACAATACATTTCTGTCCCTCTTTTTCATTTTAACAAGTTGACATCCAACCAGGTTGATCCTAGAGCTCAATATTACTTATTTATTTCATAAATCTTTGCTGTTTAAGGAAAAATGTTAAACTGAGTGAGAATATAAATAGGGCCTGGCCTGCTTTATATAGTTTATTTATGTAAAGGAAAATGCTGGTGCAGTAAGCATTATTATTTAAAAAGAAATGGGAATGGCACGTGGTCATTCAAACTCAAATGAGCCACAGCTGTGGTTTACTGAAATAGATGTATCAAACAATCACATGACATGAAATGTTGACCTTTTTTCCCTTCCCCTTTTTATAGAAATGGCAAATTGCTCTATTACATTTTCATTTTGTAAAGAAATCATAGCTGTGGGAGATGGTAGATAGAACTGCTGGAACCACATTAAAGGAGGTTGACTTTAAAAATTGTCAAGGGGAAGATGTTCGGTTTTTAACAACATGAACCCTAGCATCCTTATTCTGGGGCAAACATTCAGCAACAATAGCAAAGTGAGCTTGTAGATTGGCTATTTATGGGGAGAGATTTGGTGTAGAGAGGTCGGACTTAGGATCAGTCCCCGAAAAATGAGGGATCGTAGTAGGACCTTGGGGACCCCAGTGAATTATATTGGGTTCATGTGGTTAAAATGGTTGGATATGTTTTGGCTACTCCAGTTGTGATGATAATGTTGTCCATCTCTAATTTCCTCAATCTCTCCAATGTAATGTGCGCAGTAGTGTATTTCTTCCTCGCTGTAATTGTTTTTGATATGTTTTGATGTGGACATCTTATTAAATAGAATGTTTGGAATTAATAGTTTGTGCAGATGTGCCCTTTTTTTTATTATATATAACATGACATTTTAAATGCTAATCAGAATAAACTGAGCTATTGACCCAAAACAATACATGAATTGATATAACTAGTCTCCTCCTCTGTATAAACAGACTGCATGCCCACAAATGAGTTTGGTAACAAACCATCAAAATTAATTACATTAATTGTGTGATAGGGAACAATAAAGCAAAGTCACAATCACGTAACACACATGGCTGTCTGTAAGTTAAAAAATGTTTTATAATGATTGACATTGTTGATTATCAATGTTTTCACTGCATGTTGATCAGTTCAATAATTGTGTGACAATTACTAGATTATGGTAGCCTGACACTCAGCCTGAATTAACATTTCGTTTCACTTCATTAACAAAAAAATTAAAGGGGTGTGGCTAGTGATTCAGGGTAAGATTATGGCAGTTTAGAGTCTAAAATAGTTTAGCTGATAATTAGTTCATTCATGGTCTCTCCATCACAGTGGTTCCCAAACTTTTCAGGTCGAGGCCCAAAAGAGAAATTAGAGTTTGCCCGGGACCCAAAGTAGTAAGAACAGTGGATCTACAAGCTCACAACGTGTTGCTTCGCGCCGCATTGTGAGCTTGTAGATCGACTGTTTTCACTACTTCTTGACATTTGTTTTCTAATTTATGGAATTTCTTAGATTTTTCTTTTATTTATTAATGAAATTACTAAAAGCATAGCATTTTTTCCTTTATTTTAAATGAAAATCTGTAATAGCTTTTGGGGCTATATCATTGTTCTGAAAATAAATTTAAAAACAATGATTTAAAATAATTTAAAACAAAATGTAAGAAACACAAAAAATTAAAGGACCCATACAATGTGTCCGCGACCCACAAATGGTTCCCGAACCAGTGCTCCATCATGTCATGCGTTAAAAAGACGCAATGGTGATTCTCCACTGGGATCTGTCAAACCCACGGTCCAATCCTACGCGTAGGAACACAGCTGAGTGGCTACCGTGAATGTTTTGGTCGGTGACGTATATTTCGCGCGTAGCACGATTCATTCTCCAAAGACAGGTTGTGAAACAAGACGGAGAATGACCAAGAAAGACAGCGGAGGTCAGTCCAATCAATGTTACTTTTTACTTTTGGCTTTGACAAGTAATACTAGTATATTTGCCACGTTCGTACTGTAAACAAGCTTAGCTTACGTTAAAAGCTAAGCTAGCAGACGTTCCCAAAAGCCTCCCAGCGCTAGCCTAAAGCCAGCGTTAGCCAAACCACAAACAAGGTGGCATCTCCTTTTAACTGATCGCCTAATTTTGTTTAGATTCCTCATTGTCACACAATTTACATTTTCACCAGTTATTATCAGTCACTCAGTAGTCTATACATTCATCCACAGGCGTGGGACTCATTCTTTCTTATCTGAATGAAAAGAATCGTCCATACAGTGCCCAAGATGTCTTTTGTAATTTACAAAAACAACATGGATTGGGCAAAACGGTAAGATTTATTAGATCTATTAACGTTGACACACATTGTTTACATGCACTATTCTTCTGCTAACTTGCTCGTTCTTATTCACGTTACCAGGCAGTGGTCAAAGCAATGGAACAATTGGCTCTGCAGGGGAAGATCAAAGAGAAAACATATGGGAAGCAAAAGATTTATTTTGCTGATCAGGTTAGTGTGTGAATTTGTAGTTGGATGATTGGCATGCACCTTGGCAGAACCACTTTCCTTAGCTCTGCCTCTGACTACCATTCCCGTAGGCTCAGTTCGAAGAGGTGAATGATGGGGACCTAAAAGCAATGGACACTCAGATCTCAGACCTCAGTGCACAAGTTCAGGCCCTTAACCAAAGCTGTAGACAGCTGGATTCAGGTGGGATACACTGTTTGCTTCAGACATGTTGCCTCTCAAATTATATTGAATTATTATATTATACAAAGTGCCAATAATAATCCAAATCAATCAATCAGCGTGTTGAATAACACTATGTTGTTAATGAATAATAATTATGTTTTGCATGGATCTTTTGAATTTTGGGATCTGTATTTTGTAATGCTATGATGAATTGTGTGCCTACAGAGCTGAAAGAGCTCAACAGTTCCCTGACTACAGAGGAAATGTTGTCAGAAATCCGAGAGCTCAAGGCAGAGTGTTCTGGGTACAGGTTACGCATAGAGAAGATCAAGTCAGCCACAAATCATGTCTCGCCACAAGAGAAAGACAAGGTGAGGATATTTTTTTTCCCCCAAAGTTGAAATTCACGTTCATCTTAGAAATACAGCAAAGAATTGTCTTTTATATTATTATAATTTATCTAAATATAAAATGTAATCTTTGCTATCTTTGATTGTGTTGATGTTTAGGTTTACAAAGAGCGGAATGTTTATGTCAAGGAATGGAAAAAGAGGAAGAGATTGGTAATATTACATGTATTTGACTTTAAATGACTACATAAACTTTGTTTCAAATATATTTCCACCGCATGGATCCTTAAATTACTTTGTGCTGTGCTTCTCTCAGGCTTCAGACATGATGAATTCAATTTTGGAGGGATATCCTAAGAGCAAGAAGGAGTTCCTGGTGAGCCATCATCATGTACACTAGCATAGTGATTACAGATCTGTTATTATGCAGTGCAACAGAGTAATAATGTGAGATCTTGTGGTCATTTCTGTTAGCTTTTGATGCCGCAACCATAATGTGATAATTTGGATGCTGCTCTGCTTTTTTATAGGAAGAAGTTGGTGTGGAGACTGATGAGGATTGTAAGGCAGTTGTACCAAGTATTTGATCGAACACATTGTAGCCTTGCCAACGAAACCTGTGTGGTTCACTGCAATGCTGGTGTTAACTACGAACCAGAGGAAATATTGTATTTATATATCTAAGTTTGTTTTATTTTTGAAGGAACATTTCCAATAAAATACAGATTGATAAAACAATTATGCAAGTTTAGTGTATTTCTTTACAATAAAAAAATAGCTGACTGTATCTCTTAACATTAACAGACCTGATTTAATTAAACCAGCACTGAGATGCTTATCTCACACTCACAGAAATATTTATATATACATTCCCTTTTCAAAGCCTGAATATGAAATCAATAGATCCTGACAATATTTGCAACATTGATTTCCTGAGCTCATGGTGATAATGCAATCTAGCTATTAATTGTACATTTGACAGTTTGATTATTTAAGTTTACACATACACTGACCAACTTTCCTAGACATTCGTTTTGGTAACAATTGCAAAACAATCATGCACTTTTGATTTAGTCATCAACATGTTACATATAAACACAGAACTGACAATAGAATATTGCTCCCATCATGTACACAAGGGCTGATCAAAAAATAATAAGTCTGGCACTGAAGGCAGTAGGCCTCCGCCTCATCAAATAGGCAATCAAGCCGGTCTTAGTTCAATTGAAGGATAAAATTAGGAGAAACCTGAACCAACTGATTTGTGGGAAGACAGTCATTGGTCTGTACCATGACTACTTTCCTTCAAGCACTGCTGTCTATTCAATGTTTGGCTTTTTAACCCGTGAAACCACACACTTTGTGCTCACATTCAAAATAAAACAGTAAACCTTTGATATTCCAAGTAACCATCCATAATGTGATGTCGGTACTTGGGTGCATTTCCAGCAATAGGCACATTGGGGACAAATGCATAGTGAGTGAGTTAAGTCCCTATTTTGGGCATGTCATTGTAAACATTCCAAATAAGCTTATATAATGTAGGCTATATTTTTTCAAAAGCCATTTTGCAATAGGGGGCCGCTGCGAGATATTTTGGCAATTTGGGTGTTCTTGGCATGGAAAAGTTTGGGTGCCACGACTTAATACTTGTTTATCAGCCCTTGTGCGTTTATAGAAACCCCACATTCTCCCATCATCCTCTGCAAAAATAAATGTGTCACAGGCACATTGGTTACACTGATGGAGAACTGCTGCTCTTAATACTCCTGTCCAGCATAATGATCATAGCCTCATCTTGTAGCCATTCCCTTTTTCATTCATATTTGTTTACTATATATATTTACAATAACAATTCATGTCCTCAAAGTGATGGTGTAAAAAAAAAAAAGAATGAGGCAAAATGTTTCTCCTGTGATCCAAAAAATACTGAGACAGCATCCTAGAGCACACCATCAATTAGCCAGAATGATGTCCTGTGTAAAACAGAACTTAATACATTTGTTGGAAACAAAACTGTTAAAAGCTACAGGTATTCTGAAAACCACATCTGTGGTTTAATATAAATAATAAGACCACACAGGTACAGATATCGTAATAATGCAGCTGGGGTGGGTAATGGGGATATAGCTGAAAGGGGTCAAACTTGCATTATCTGAGAACATGTTACATGATCTTTTTGATCCCCTCCCTAATCATGAAATTGAAATGAAACGGTGATTTGTCACATTTACCACAGGGAAAATAAACAATTTGATTAAAAAAAATAAAAGGACCAGACTGCATACCTTGTAAGACAATCAAATAGACCATTTCTAGAAGGAACACAAAACGGTGACATACAGTACCTAAAGCAATGATTGCTAACAGAGCTGATTTTTAAGTCTTCATTCAAATACAATGCAATGCAAACTCAAGAACCGAACTCTTCACTGAACACTCACAATTCCAATTTCCAACCCATTCAATAAAACTTCCTCAGACAAACTAGTGAGATAAAAAAAAAAAAACATCCAGTCCCATCTACCATTTGAAAGCAGCCAGCCAAGATTTCTGAAGCAAATATGTTTAAACTATTGGCTTTCAAGCCTACTTTGTACTTTCATACTGCATCTATAAAAGAGGAGACTCCTAGTCACGAAACTTCTAAAATGACTATAGCCTCACCTTTATTCAGAGGTATTTTTGTCTACAGCAGACTGCAACTGTATTTTCTCTACGCTAAACGACTGAAGCATAGATTGTTAAAAAACACACAGAGACCCTCAAATATCCTACATTTGGGGAGAAATCGGTTGTAATTTGATTGGTGAGCGTGGTTACAACTTAATATTGTATTTTAAACCAAAGCAGTGTGCTCTGAAATTCTTTGGTTAACATCTACAAAGTGTTGGTATTTCTTGTCCACATTAACTGTTAATCTAATGCAACGGTTGGTACACTGCAGTCACATTGCTTTGCATAGAGAAAATACAATTGCAGGCTACACAACACTTGAGGAAATTGGAAATACTGCAGACTGGCCTAATGGGTGACCAAACAGATTTTTTTACAACACCCCAAGAGGCCAGGGCGGAGAGTGATCAGTCCAGTGGTTGTAATGTAGACGATCAGTACAGCTGGCCATTGAGCTGCCTTAACACTCCAACCACAAACTCTCTCAGTGTCTAGGAATGAAAAGAGGGGTCACAGGTTACACAGTAGGGATGTGCATGACAGACCAAAATCATTGTTGAAATTGTTAAAATCAAAGAGTATTGTACATAATAAGTACAAACTTTAAATAATCGGGCTCTGCTCACCATCAATAAATCAAAATTACACCTTTCACCATCATAGCCTATGGTTATAAACAGTCTTTTTACTCTTACATGGAAATCTAATATGGAGACTGGCATGAATATTCAAACTACACAGCCATGTGACTCCCAACATCCCAGCATGAACTAATCCAGTGGTTTTCAACCTTTTTCATACCAAGGTCCATTATTTATTCGGCATATGAGCCACGGACCACCATTTAGCCTCTCAGACCCAAAACTTTGAATTGTGTTACCACTTCAATTCCATGCTGTATTGAAGTGGTACAATAGGAGAGATAAAAGGAAAACGTTGATCAAAATAACAATTATTCTACATTCTCTAATTGTGTAGACTTCTTGTAAATGAAGTAATGCAGATGTTTAACAATAATTTAACTATTGAGTAAAATGAAACCAAATAGACCCGTATTTCTATTTCCAAAGGGTCTATTTGGTTTCATTTTAGAGTCAAAGATCTATAGCGGTACTACATTTGGTTACCAACTCTCCATCATTGAGCTGGGTACCACCTGGAATCCCATCAAGGTCCCTGAACCACTGGTTGAGAACCACTGAACTAATCAACAAGCCAAAGTGTTTGGTCTGAGCTCTGTGTTACGTCAGCATGTTCCTTACCTGGGGTTTGCAGTGCTCCTCTATCCAACTGAAGACACAGGCAGACAGTTCTTGGAAGCTGTTCATTGAAACTGAGTTGCTGAAGGATTGGAACAGAGAGTCCATGATGCTCTGAAAGATGCTGAACTTGACCTGGTCCGATACTTGCTCCTCTCCCTGCTGAGGGTTGTTCTGGTGGGCCTTCACTATGTGCTCATAGTTCCTATACAAATGAAGGACACACTGTTCATTAGTATTGTTATTTTGTACCGGAGAGAATGAGTTTTTACAGCATGCGAAAAGACGCACAAATCGAACTGCGTTAGATCTGGGGAAAAACGCACAGCCGCAGCCACTTGCCGCGCGCCAAATTCGGAGCAGGTGTGCATGAAGTCAAAGAGAATCATTGGTTTCTTTAAGAAGGAGAAAGAAGAAAAAAATAAGAAATTGTCAGTTTTTTTCGTGCAAAAAATCGCACCTGTCTGGTTTACGTTCTGACAAAATCCAGCTGCACAGGCTGGGGTTGAGTCCTAGGTTCCTGAGTGTCAATGGCATGGTGTCAAGTCTGAGGGGGATTATGGCGTTGAACACTAGTCTAGTAACAACAATCTCGAATAGGAGTTGAACTCGCATAGTATTTTTATTTTATTTTGCTCAAAGTAGTAAGTAGCAACTAATCACAACACAACTTAAACTCAGGATATACAAATAAAAGTGTAGTGAAATACACATAAAAGTGTAATGAAATACAAATTTCCAATGTGGTCCTACAATTATGAAATTTAAGTGCAAATTAGGCTAATACAGTAATAATACACAATAATTTCTGAAATCACAGGTACTGCAAATTAACGCTACTGAAAATCTAATCCAGGAGGAAGAAATTGAGTTGCCCCTTTTTTCCCAGGGAAGGGGCTTTTTCTGAAAAAAAAAGAAAAAGGTAATGAGCTTACGTTTTCATGATTTTCAGAGCCATGACTTCCTTCCTCAGCATGGATACCTCCTCCTCTTGTTTTTTCTTCTCTTTGTGAAGGAACTGGATGTAGTCAATGGCTGCAAGAAACACCAACATGCACTAGTCTTATGACAAGCATTAGAACGCTTGGTAGGACAGCAACATGGTTAAAGGAACATTTAGAATAATTTCTATCTACTCAATCTGTGTCTCAAAGTGCTAAAAAATATAGCTGCTGCCTGCTGGTGACATCATGCTAAAATATCCACAGTTGTGGCATCAATTATAAAAGGTTTGAAATCTCTGACATCAGCAGCAGCTTTCTTCAAACCAGATATATGGAGACTGTTCCTTTAACCAAGAATGTACTTTTAAGCAAACATGTTTAGGAATATTTTCATACAAATTCTTTGTAAATATCACTGTTTTTCGCTAAATGTTTTGACTGATTATTTATGTACAATTTTTAACCATTACTTGCATGTGGTACAAATGGCTATGGAGCTCAATGGATGTAGACTGTAGAGCACTATACAGTAGTTATTACTATTACTTTTCTGAAGTATAGTAGCCTTGCTGATCTTCTGCGTTCCCACAGCAAATTCAGACTGCTGTTGGCACGTGGGCACGATAGACTGGAGGTCATCATAGCCTTTCTAGAGTGACAATAAACATGTGTTGATGAACACAGATTCAAGACTAAATCTAAAATATATGCAAATCAAATTCCATAATGATCTGTCTTTGTGAAATATTTACCTTGATAGCATCCCTACGTTTCTGCTCCGCCTGTGTGTGTGCTTGTCTCCGTCTGTCTTTATAGGAGTCTTTGTATGATGTCTCATGCCTGTAGTCACTGTCCTCATCATCTATAGCCAGGAGATGCAAGCGACCGTTATTAGACTGTGACAACGCAAATAATGACAGTTTCATAACGAAAGCACAACCAAGCAAAACACACTTAACTTTTAATGTTGCTAAGTAAGAAAGAAAATGTCAGAAAATGTTACTCTGTAATAGATTTTGCTCACAGCATCATCGTTGAGATTGACATTAAGGGTCATTCCCAGTTCTCACCGGGCAAGATAAAGATATAGATACAAAATATTGTTCTCAATTGAAGTGGATGGTAGTGTCCACACTGGACCATCCACTCCCATCCAATTCAATTGAGAAAGATGTTTTTTATCTTTATCTTGCCCGGTGGGAATGGGACTTTATTCAGAAAACAATACCAGTGTTTGGAACCGAAGAGGCACTCGTGGATCCGATGCTGTTGGCCCTGGAGACAACTGCACCCTTTCTGGCAGTCTCAGCAAAGAAACCTACAGGATAACATGAGTTGTCAAAGCAATTCCTAAATATAAAACAGTCAGAAACACAATACTTCCATCACATAGAGCTGTCAGCGAGAACGGTGTACTGCAATACTCACTGTGGTCAAAGCCGTTGTCACTGAAAGCACCATCAGCCTGTTGAGCCATCATCACCAGGACAGGCAGTGAAATAAGAAACAAGGAGATAAAAAGAGGGATGAGGAGGGTGGCATCACAAGGTACAACGAGCTACCCAATGTAGTGTGACAAAGGGGCGTCTTGGTAGGCAGTCACTCTCTGAGCCCTGCTGAGAATCGTCCCGATTTGGGTAATTGGTGTTTGGGAGGGCATAAAGAGAAGCACCCAATGTATTATTGCTTCCAGCCATCGGTCCATTGTCTAATCTAGGACACCACAGTAGTTAATAGTTACAATCACTTGTTCCTTTCAAGTGTGGCTGCTGTCAGTGTCCTATTTATGACAGCCAGCAGTACAGACAGGACAACTAAGGAAAGTTTAATTTCATACTGCAATGAGCAGGACAGAAATAGATCATTTGTGTATGACATGACATTCGTACTTCTGCCAATTAACTGATAAGTTACTCCAACACGTTAGCTGTTAGCAAGTTAGCTGGCAAGCTAAAGCTAAACTTCTCGACCACAGCGTCAGTTATATGCTAAAAATCTGCATTTGTCCTTGTTATTTTTTATAACGAATCTCACGAACAAACAATTTAATTGAGAGGTTTATTTTATTAGTTACTTACTTTCCAATGGTCCTCTGGCGACGTTGGATCCGTCATGATCTTTGAATAACTTGTTATGGTAGAGTCTGTCCCATAGCCGGGAGGGCTGACTGTTCTGTGATTGGCTAGATGGTTGTCAAGCAACTGTCAACGCGAAAACACATTTTAAATCCCATTGCCCGGCGTAATGACAGTTTCCTTATGATTTTCTTGTGTATGTTTTCAGTGCCATTTATTCCTATTGTTACTTAATTATTAATAAAAGCTACGTTATGATTGAATGATGGCTTGTCAGCTGTCAGATAACTGCTGATCCATCCAGGTAGTGGGATCTAATGTTGCACTACTCCACTCAAAGAAAACAAAGCCTATTCTTACCTCCCCATGACCTTTCTATTGTAAATACCAGTTATTTTCCATTGTGTTTTACGACAGTTTTGTAAGCTTTTTTGAGGTGTTAATCCTTTTAGTTGACCTTGTACCAGTGAACTGTACTGTCATGAAACTGTACCTTTGCCCATTGCCCATGTAAACTTCTAATAATAGTCATCAATTAATCAATCAATCAGAATAGAACTACTAAATGAGTGCTTTCTTGCTCAATGTTAATTAAAATGCGCCCTCTTTTGGATTGATTGATTGATTGAAGAATTTATTAGAAGTTTGCAATAGAAAAAAGTACAGTTTCATGACAGTACAAATCACTGGTACAAGGTCAACTAAAAGGAGATCCTAGAAAGCCGAGGCTTATTTCCACAGGAACCACACTTTAAAGGAGCTATAGTCAACTTTTTCTTGAAAAACGGATGCTAAAATAAAAATAATGTTTCGAAAATATTTTATAAAAAAATAAGCTTCATATATGTGTTTCAATAAAAAAAATGACCACAAAAAGCGGAAAAATAATGATAACATAATCATTTTGGTCCTTTGTTTACATTTACAGGGTCCGAAAAATGTAAACAAAGGGCCAAAATGATTATTTTATCTTTATTTTTCCGCTTTTTGTGGTCATTTTTTAATTGAAACACATATATGAAGCTTATTTTTTTATAAAATATTTTCGAAACATTATTTTTATTTTAGCATCCGTTTTTCAAGAAAAAGTTGACTATAGCTCCTTTAAGTATCTCATATAACATTGAAAGACAGAAGGATAGAACATAGTACTTTATCTAGGATAATATCAGTTTCAAAAGCATAACATCAAATACAAAAGGCAGAATACAAAGAAAAAGGGGGGGGGGGAGCATGGGGGCTTAGTCTATTTACAAGTCACGGGTAGCTGCTGTCTGAAGGTGACTTTTCATACCAATTTTGAAGGAGGCTAGGGATTTGCTCTCCTTTAGGGCTTGTGGAAGGGCGTTCCACATGTTGATGGTATAGCAGGAGAACGAGTTAGCGCCTTGTTTAGTGTTAAATCTACGCTGATGATGATTAGTGGAGCTGCCTCTGGTGTTATGATCGTGAACATCCTTGACCTTTAAGAAGTAGTTTGTCAGGTACATGGGAATCTTGGAGGTGTAGTGTATCTTGTACACAAGGCCCATTGCAAGATGCTGTACTCTGTCAGCTACTTTGAGCCACCCCACGCTTTCGTGGTGATGCTCGGTAAGGTGGGTCAGAGGAGGGATAGTGTGTGTGGATGTTGTTTTACTGTCTGAGTGACATTCAGGCCATGGCTTTACTGCAATGGGTCGGGACCATAGAGTGGGTCGGGACATAGGGTCGGGACCCGTTTGTGGGTCGCAGACGCGCACATAGCCTATTTTTGGTTTCCTGCATTTAGTTTTTAATTAGGCTATTATTATTTCAAAACACACATGTTCTTCTCACTAGTTTGCGTCCCGGGCAAATGTCTAATCTCTCTTTTGGGAACCACTGCAAATTTACTGCATGCATGCAGCATGTGGCTTCAAACGCAGGGTGGCGCTATAGGACAATGCTCGCGACCTAGTGGACCTCACCTGCACTCATCAACTCAGTCACATAGCCTATTCTCTCCCCGGACATGGTGATGTTAGGCTTTTGCAAATTAAGTTTCAAATATGAATGTGAGGGAATGTTTTCTTAATCATTTTGTATTCACACCGCCCACCTGTAGGCATATGCGTAGGCCTAACAGCCTACTGGCATTTTCATGTCTTTCCTTATCATAGAATGGCGTCATTTGTGTAGTGTAGGCCTATTTGTATAGGCCTATTATGTTGTCGTGCCTACCGTGTTTTTATCCGGCCCTGCACCCCTTCTTGCTGTTTCACACAGGAAGTTACTGTTCTGCTTTTTTGTGCGGCTGTGGTTTTCTGTCAGTGAGTGCAGCAGTAGTGTCAGTCAGTGTCAAACTCCTCTCCTTCCTCCCACACCCTCTGCACAGATCTCTGAACTAAAGTTATAGGTAAGAGTGTGTAATTAAGCTACGGGGAGGTGATTTTTACTGTGCCCTAAAGGCCCAAACTGGGTCTACTGCTGTTCTTCTTAGAAGTAGCCGTATACGTGTGGAGAGAAAGAGACAGAAGGACAGTTGAAGAGTAGACATGGAGGCATGAGATCAAACAAATGTGTTTTCTCAGTTGCCCTCTCCACAAGACCAAGACAGGTGCAGTAGACCGGTCACCGGTGACTTGATGTTTCTCTCACTGACAGTCCAAATGGACCAGTAAAAAGATGACCAGCTAAGAAGCTTGTCTGGGGCTTAACTTCTGAAGATTTTTGAACTGGGCAGACTTTTTTTTTTTTTTTTTCACTTTGTTTTGGAATACAAGTGTGTTCTCTGAGGAAGGTGTTGTCGTTTCCCCCCTGACCTGGATTACATTTGGAGACTGGTGATGGGGAATGTGGCGGGGGCCTCTGAGCAGGAGCAGGCTCAGGGCCAACGGGAGGCCAGGATTAACTCTTCTGGTTCTTCTGACCCCACACCGGCCTTCCAGAAGAAGCAGCCGGCTCCCCCGATGCCCCCTGAGCAGGAGCTGGTGGAAAGGTTCAACGTGGTGCTGGTGAGTCACTGGAGAGACAGACACAGACAGATTATAGACCAGTGGTTCTCAAACTTTGAAGGTCTCCTCTTAACTTTGGCAGTGTACAAATGTCCATTTGGTTCCATGGTAGGGTCCATTTTGGTTCCATTTGTACACTGCCAAAGTTACAGACTTGCAAAGGGTCGATTTAGACCCCCATAAAGGAACCTAGAGAGTCCCTCCCTGAAATTCACTTTGAGAGCAGCTGATAAAGACAACAACATAGCATAAAGTAGGCCTATACTTACTTTTTTTCAGTTGTAGAGTACAGTGGAAGAAGGGTTTTTAAATGAATATAGCAAAAAGAGATATTAGTTTGCACTGCTTACAAAGTTCCCTTTCTGCAATGTAATTCTTCTGGGGAGGGTAGAAGTTGTTAAGAGGAAGTTAAGCAACATATTTTGACAAGACAATGACCCTGCGACCGGAAAAGACATGTTTCAACATTATTTCACGTTTCGGCAGTTTCAAAATGTGGAAAACACAGATTGACATAACAATAAAGACACTCAGGCCTATTATTTCAAGTTTCTGCAGTTTCAAAATGTGGAAAACACAGATTGACATAACAATAAAGACACTCACTCAGGCCTATGCTTCTTTTTTGACCAGTCAGTTTAAATTTAATTTAACGTTTTAGATCTTTATATCATGGCTCGGTCCTAATAGAAGAGTGAAAATGAGCAACTGAGCAACATGTTACATAGTAGGTTCAAATAAATAAGTTTCTCTGCAACTGTGCAATCTCACTTGAAACATTAGTAGATGTGATCTGATGTGTAGGCTGAACCTCATGTGTCTTAAAGTGTTTAACAGGAAGTAAAGGAAGTATAGTATGTGGTGGGCGATCATTTTTTCCATGGGGCCACATGAACAACAGAAAATATTGTGGAGGGCCAGGCCAAAAAGCAGTGCTCCCAGCAAGATGTGCTCCCCGCAAACAAAACACACAGCGGTACCTCTGACTTAAACCAGTAAGACTCCCTAATCGGGAGATAAGCGACCGTCAGGTCGCAGCGTGATTTTAGGCCAAAATGTGTAGGAGCAGTGTCCAAAAATGTGTTTGAAGAAATCGGCCTGACGGTGGCGCTATATGGGACAGATCCATGTTGATGAGATGAGTGTAGACATACTGTGTAGCGATTTGCGTGATTTTAGGGCCAAATCTGAAGGAGTAGTGTCCAAAAATGTGTTTTAAAAAATCGGCCTGATGGTGGCGCTATATGGGACATATCCATGTTGATGACATGAGTGTAGACATACTGTGTAGCGATTTGCGTGATTTTAGGGCAAGAATTGTAGGAGCAGTGTCCAAAAATGTGTTTTGCAAGAATCGGCCTCATGGTGGCGCTAGAAGAGGGCCATGTGAGAATTGATGGGTGGAGGTTGTGGTTTGGCAGGCAAGGAGTGTGTGTGCAAAATGTTGCATGGATCGGGGCAACGTTTGCGGAGATATGAGCAGGACAAAAGTGTGACGTGTGACAGACGGACTGACTCACAGACTGACTGACAGACGGACAGCTGGTCGAGTAACTGGGGCGGCATAGCTCAGGGGTAGAGAAACCGTTATTAGAACACGAAGGGTTCCCGAAGGGTTCCCAGTTCGAATCCGGGCTCCCCCTGAGTTAATGTCGAAGGGTCCTTGGGCAAGACTCTGAACCCCACATTGCTCCCGGTGAGCAGGTTGGTGCCTTGCATGGTTTCCTCCGCCACCGGTGTATGAATGTGTGCGTGAATGGGTGAATAATGCACAATCTCTGTAAAGCGCTTTGGATAAAAGCGCTATATAAATGCACCATTTACCATTTACCATTTACCAACTGCGACCTGACTTAGCAGTCCCATTTTTGTTGAAAACCGGCATTCGGCATCGACTTTTCTTTTTTAGCCACTTAAGCCATTTTTGATGGGTAAAGTAAGGCATGTCGACTTGACTTGTGACCAGTCTGACCACCTGCTTGTTATTGAGACAACATCCAATTATCACGTACACGTGTTGATGTCTGCATTGCATCCATATGTACGTGAATAAAAAACATCAAAATAAAAGAAATGCAGCTTTAGTCCAAGCATGAGGTAAAATTAGAAACTGTTTATTTTGCAATTTGCCATTAACCCTACAATGGCCGGTCAGAGTGTACCAAAGGGCCGCGCAATGCCCAGGTCTGGTATAGGGCTACAATTTACAATTTAGGCATTTAGAGCGACTTACTGTAAGTCATTTACAGTAAATAAGGTAAACATATACATCAAATGCAGAGAGACAGTCTAGTCTAGTGCCTTAGTAATCTATCTAGGATCAGGGGTAAACCAATAACCTAGCATTAGTCTAACTCTAAACAATATAATATTATATATAGGCCTATATTATATAATGTCTTTGAACAACAGGAAGTTCCGGTAGGCAGGACAACTTCCTGTTAGTCTCGCGTAGCCAGACAACTATTCCACAATCTCCGAATGCTATATAGAGTCTGGAACGGCAGCTCCCGAGCGGCGAGTATCGGAAGTAGCCGCTGCTGCACGGAACTGTAGTCCCATTGGAAACATAACAGAAATACAATAGCTCAGACTAAGTCATTCGAGCGGCCTATTCTTGTTATGGGTGTATAGTTTAAGAAAACGTTTGAAAACATCATGGAGGTAACACCAATAACACTAGAGAAAGACGAAATAACGCCCCCAGAAATGTTGAAAGGAGACATAATGCTTCCAGTAGGACATGTTATTGCTACTGCACCAAGGGAGCGGTTGCGTCACATCCGCTTTATCTCGCACTCATCGTTTCTATTTCCCTTTGCCAGACTGTATGCTGGGAGCATTTGCCAAAATCGCGGAGGCCTCGCGAGACTAACTTCCTGTAGCCCTGCACTTCCTGTACTTCCTTTTTAGACACTTTCAGCAGTAGTTCTTTTCCAGGCTTTTCAAACTCTTCGCGAGATGCAGATACAACTGGGAAGTGGGAATGAGGTTACAGTAATTGCTATGTGAAATTCAAAATCACCAGCGTCACCAGCGTGGGTGATAGACATATCACCCATATTGATGACATGCAAGTTCCTTGAGGTGCAAACCCTGCCCACATCAACATCTGTTGTTCTACGTCTCACTGTTCCCCATCAGAGGTTCTCAACCTTTTCAGCCCACAGCCCCCCAAAATAATCCTATATGAACTGGCAACCGCTCCCACCCTGACAAGCACTTGGCATTACATTTACAGTAGTTTGACTCGGTTCCACAGGTACATATTGTGAAAATAGCTGATCTACAAGCTCACATAAACGCCTCAACATGAGTATAATGGTATAGAATCCAGTGGTTCTCAAACTTTTTATGCCAAGTACCACCTCAGAAAATATGTGTCTCTCCAAGTACCACCATATGTGTTAATGTGTAGAACCACCCCATATATGCAACACAGGAGGCCAATTTATTCCTTGAATTCATGGAGATTTTTTAGTTTTTGTTGCATTTCTAAGCCAATAATTTGATGACCGGGTCATCAAACAGATTGCATGGGAACTTCCCATGCAAACTGATATTTCTAATGTGATCAATCCATTTTCAAATCCTCTATTAATGGCTAGGTGTGCCCTCATGCTCATTTCAGCACAGCTGGAGAGCCTATTTCAATCAATTGCTTGGTTAGAAGAACTACCTGTACTACACTGTAATATAAATATTTCACTCCACTTATGTACTTATTTTTGGGAAACTCCTCTGAGTACCACCAGAGGGGTGCCCATGTACCACCAGTGGTACACGTACCACAGTTTGAGAACCACTGGATAGAATTAAGGGATTAAAAACTAAAAAGGTCTTAAATTGTCACTTAATTGTCATCTGCGGGCCCTACCAACATCACGTGGGGACCGGGGCCCCTTCTGGGTTTCCCGACCCACAGGTTGAGAACCACTGAGATATAAGACCCATGAAATGTTTACCTTGACCTGACCTCACAGCAAAAGTTAAACATCGATTACTGATTACTTTCTCTTATAATGAAACTTGGTTACTTGGTCTGTCTCACAGTTATTATTTAGATCATCATCCGATCACAATTATTGGAGATACTCACAGTCACAATTATTTTTCGCATAATCATCAGAATCCTTTACATTCAAATGAAAAATGTTAATACATTTAAATTTTCCTCCCCAAAAAGGTTTCAAAGTGAGCTTGTAGATCATGTATTTCCACTATTTAAGGATACAACTACTATTAAATATTTTAGTTTACCCCCAAAACGTATATTTTTAAAATGTGTGTATATCAACAAATCACTAAGCCCTATTTTATGCCTAAAAAAAAGTGAAAAAAGCAGATCTACTAGCTTGTGTTGCATTGCATGCTATTTGTATTTTCACTATTTTTAAATATATTTGAAGCCTAATGACTTTATTTCAGTGTGATGATCTCCATTAGAACCATTCTAATCACATTCATCATGACTCCATCAGTCTACACATCTGTACATAAAATACTTTTGGAAAAACCCAATCCTGGACAAATGGGAATAATTATGGAATTGACAGCCAATTCAAGGAAATTGTGAGGGTTTTACCATAGGGTAGCAGTCTACAAAAAATGACAGAATTTGATAAATATGAATAATAATTTCCGGAATGAATGAATCATCCATCAACTTCCTCACATTATGAAGCCTTCCCCCCTCTAAGAATACAAATGACATATGGTTCCAACATGAAAGAAGGGAATATATTGAGATGACATTCGTATTTCAGAATATGACTACATATTACACATTCACAGTACAATTGACTGTGAATGCAGTGCAGCCAGACACCACACACTCATCCACCAGCCTACTGAAGGGAACGATGGCTGGAAAGATGGCTTAACAATGCATTGAACTCGCTCACTATTGTGCATACTTAATAATAATGATTCCGTTACGCTTTGTTAAACTGAGCACAGCAGGTGTAGCCCCTGGCCAACATTTCCTGCCCAACGGCCTCCGCCTCCTACAAAGTCTAGAATGAAAATATGATCTCACTTCACTTCCCCACACTCTAAAGGACAACATTTTTGCCAATCAGCTCAACTGTGAGTGAGAGAAGGTGGTTCAGATTTTGGGAAACTCATTAGTAAGCAGAACTGTGAACACATTTCTCCTAAGTCTAAATTATTTGTAGAATCGGCCTCAGGTCTTCTTGACTATTAACAATAATAACTTTACTTATATAGCACTTTTCAAAAACAAACCCTAACCCTAACAACAGTTAATATACAACAACAAAGATCAGAAATTAGTTGCATAACTACTAACTAGTACAAGTTCATAAATTAAGAAAAGCTGTGCAATAGAGGTGAGTTTTTGGAAGGGAGTTGAAAGAGGACACTTGGTTGCCTGTCTGAGGTCCCCTGGCAGTGAGTTCCACTGCTGAGGGGCCCGAACGGCAAAAGCGATCTTTTAAGGGAGTTAAAAGATCACAGATACACGCAAGAGCAGTAAAATCTTAAAATCAATTCTAAAAGTCACAGGTAAGCAGTGAAGGGCTGCAAGGACTGGTTTAATGTGCTCATTGCTCATTTCAGAAATCTGGCAGCTGCATTTTGTTTCAGTTGCAATTGCAATAGTCAAGTCTGGAGGTGATGAAAGCGTTAATGGTTAAAAAAAAAAACAGGTTACTGTAAACTTAAGATACATTGTGCTTACTGTATTTTTTCTTCTTTCTTGTCAGTCTTATCACACAAAACCACAATGAGACCCCTCCCTCACCTCTACCAGAGTTTGGTGTTCACTTGCAAAGTGAGGCGCCTGTGTACCCGCCTAGGTGGGGCTTTATTGTGTATGGAAATGAAACCACAAGCTGCTGCTTGAATATGTACAGTATAACTCGTGTAGCCACACATTTTTGTGGTTCTTCCTCCGAACCCCAAATAAACGGTTTGCCAGAAAGGCATATAGGCCTATATATACTGTATTAAAGCTTTACATGAAAATAGTCATCACAAATCAGATTCATTATGCAAATGAGTATCTTAGCATAAACCAGAATTGGCCTTGATGAGGTTTAGTGCAAGAATAAATGTTAATTAGCTTTTGCTCTATTTTGAATCAAAAGTCTATTAGATAATGTGAGTTTAAGAATGAAGTGATATGATATTCTTTTGTTAGACTGTTTTCCTCCTAGCTGGTGAAACTAGTTGGTCCTACTCCAGAAATATTTACATTTCACATCAATTACATTAACAAGACTGCATCTAACGGTGTGGCTTCCTTGTGAATCTCAGTCTTCATGTGTCCAGTCTATGACTTCAGTCACCATCTATAACTTAATATTTGGGCAAACCAGATTCAACCTCCATTGACTGCCATTATGAAAATAGTTAAAAATTAAAGAACACATGTAGGCCCGGACGGCTGGTGTCGCCGTCTGGGCACCTAGGCTGACTCGAACTCGCGATGCGCTGTCAGGCTGACCGTATTCGAGTCCCGATCGCGATGACCTTTGGGGCAAATCGGTTCACACAAAAAACACAGACAAGCAGAGCGTGGGAAAACACAAAACGGAAGTGTCAGTTCTAAGTAATAATAATAATGGGACAGCTGTTCATTTTTACTCTCAAATTAGCCTAACACTCAGGTTTTGGTTTCATATACAGGCAGGAGATGGTGATATGAAATATTATATTAGAGGCCTTTACCTGATATTTAAACAAAACTGAGTCCTACATTTGTGCACTTCTATTTCTGTTGGATTTACTAACCCCCAACTTCTCTTTCAGGGCCACATGAACTTACCCCCAGACAAACTGAAGCTTTTATGTCAGTATGACAACGACAAGAAATGGGAGCTGGTTTGTGATCAGGTACAGTAAAGCCCTATTTATACATCCTCTTACGCTGTCTGAGCTTGTATAGATCCACTATTTTTAGGTGCGAGACACCATCACATGAGTACAAAAGAGCATGAGAGCAAGAGTACCGCAACTATAAAAGGAGTTAATAAGCTCAACAGTATTATTTTCCAGTCTTCTACTGGGGCACTGAAGGTTTGTTTTACAGTTCATAAATACATTTAATCCCAAAACTGGATCTGTGGTGTAATTCATAGCACCATGTTAATACAGGTCATTACTTACTAGAAAGTCACTGTAGCTTAGACCCATTGACCCTGTGGTGGCAACGGATGTCAGAGGGTGGTTTGTGGCTCCTACAGTTTAAGAGAACAAAAAGCTGTTGCGTCACGTGTTGCGTAGCATGTTGCGTATCTACTGTACAGCAGGGGTTCTCAAAGAGGGTGCTGTGACGCCAGTTCAGGTTGCCTCAGAATACTTTGATAATAATCATGTGATCAGTGACATCATGAAGGTGTACTCGTTGGCTTGCAGACAACACATTCATGATGTCACTGTTCACATGACCCCACAATCCATCCTCCAGTTCTAGGAAAGGGGGGGTCACATCTTTCATGGGCAGATGTGACTTATGGAGGCTAGTAGTGTTACTGTAAATAGTAATTAAAAAATCTGCACTTTTATGCATGCCCCCACCAACTGAAATCAAAATCACTAAAACGATTGAAAAACAATCAATCTACACCAACTCTCTTCACCAAAAATAGCAGATCTACAAGTTCACAATGTGTCACATTGTGACGAGTTGTGAGCTTGTAGATCGGCTATTTTTGGTGAACTTTCCACCCAGAATAGGGATGCTGGGGTTCAAGTGGTTAACCCTCAAGTATAAAGTTATCTATTCTCTTGTATGCTAGCTGCTATCCTAGCATTTATATTATAGGATCAATTATGACATGTCTCCTAATTAGATTGTTTCCTTTGGTACAAGGGGGAAAGATTGACATATTTACATAGTGTAATATGACTTAAGATTCTACAGTGTAATTCAGGGGTGCCGTGGATAAAAACATTATTTACAGGGGTGCCCTGAGTGAGAATCACTGCTGTACAGGGTAAATAACATCATCTGTTGAAGACAAAGACTGATTTCCTCCTCCACATGTGCACCTGTCCCAGGAACGCTTCCAAGTGAAGAACCCTCCTTCCATCTATCTGACCAAGATCAAGAACTTCTACCAGGACCAAGGCCTGGGTGTGCCACGCAGGGTCGGTGTTCAGAATAATGTTTTATTCTTTTTTGAACTTTTTTATTTATTCCATGAAGTTCATGATATAATGTTTTCCACCATTTGATAATTAACATGAAATGCAGTTACTTTCAAAATGTATACAGTATAGTATATTACATAATATTACTTATTCGATGTCAAGCTTAAAAGCAATACATTATGCAGAGTGATGTGTTAAATTACTTTTGCAAACACCATAAAAAGAAGTAGGACTAGGCATAACAATACATGGAAGTGGGTAGGCTGAATGGAATAGAGATCACTATTGTAATGGTATTTCTATTAAAATAACATTTTTGTAGCCTAAACTTCAATGTCAAAATGAAAATAATGATGTTATATAATTGCGACCGTCAGGGAGCAGTTTACTATGAAAACCTCCACCGGCCGTCCGTCCGTCCGTCCGTCCGTCACACGTCACACGTGACCATCAACAAACGTCACACCTTTGTTGATGTTTAAATCGAAGAGTCTTGGTCAAATACTTCTGTTGGTTTCTGCACTGATCATTTATACAATTCAGCTGTGTTTGCTCGTGTCATCATGATGAGGTCATAAATCAGCCATGCCCAAATATAGATTTTACGGGTTTACATGCTTACTCAGTTATTCGTTATGTGAAAGTCCTATGACGTCTATGATATCTGACATCATCATACATACATTCCCTTTTATGCCCATAAATGGAGATCCCCTCTGTAGAACCAGCCACTGACATCACTGTAATGTCAGGGGAACCAAATCCCTTTTATGCCCATATATGGAGATCCCTGTGATGCCAGGGGAACCAAATCCCTTTTATGCCCATATATGGAGATATGGAGATCCCCGTGTTGCCAGGGTAACCAAATCCATTTTATGCCCATATATGGAGATCCCTGTGATGCCAGGGGAACCAAATCCCTTTTACGCCCATATATGGAGATCCCTTATGTCATCAATATTAAGCCCATATCTGTGAATATCTTTGGGTACCAGATGTCTCCATATATGGTTAAATGGTCCGATATACATCACTGGCCAGAAGACCAAGAAATGGTGCAACCTCGCCCTTTGCTTTTCTCCCTTAGGCATCTTACTGGTAGGTAGTTTAATGAGGAATGCAGTATGGTGGTAGGTAGGTAGTTATGGCCTTTGATGTAAGATTTTCACTTTCTAGGATAACTATATTTGCTATTCCCAGATGATGCCCTTTTAGGGTACCCCTCATGCCCATATATGGAGATCCCCAGGCTTTACTAATTAACATAAGTTTTATGCCCATATATGGAGATCATTGTCCCAATGTCATCAGATATATGGGCATAAATGGACACAGGCAAACTAGATGGGCTGTATGGATATCCAGATGTGTGATGTAAGTGTTTTATTCCAAATGTGGCACCCCACAGACATATTTCCAGAAACAAAATCCCTTTCATGCCCATATATGGAGATTTCTGATGTCATCAATCCCAGACCCTGTAAAAAACATGGTTGCTATGGTAAACAGTTGGTTGCTAGGGTAAACAGTTGGTTGCTAGGGTAAGAAAACATGGTTGCTATGGTAAACAATTGGTTGCTAGGGTAAACAGTTGGTTGCTAGGGTAAAAAAAACATGGTTGCTGTGGTAAAAAGTTGGTTGCTAGGGTAAACAGTTGGTTGCTAAGGTAAAAAACATGGTTGCTATGGTAAACAGTTGGTTAGTAGGGTAAACCTTCAATGATTTTGACATCTTGTTACTAATCTGTCGGTAGATAATGCCGGTCTTATATAAGGGTCATTTGTGTACGGTGTGATGTCATACTGATGTCAGCAGTGTGACAGGAGATAAGCGACCAACGGTCGCTTATCTCCCGATTAGGGAGTCTTACTGGTGTTCTTAAGTAAGCCACCATCCCAAACACTGTTTCTATTCCACATTCACTCTAATGGCTTATAGATGCTGTCTTTCACTCATTTTAGTTCAGGAAGCGTGTCCAGGATGCCACCCAGGTCCTTAAAGATCTGGAGATATCCCTTCGCACCAATCACATTGGGTAAGCCCTTAAAAGCCTAATTTAAGCTTTGATGACGGTGTCATGCCACGTGTTGCTCAACAACGGCTTTACAGCTGAAAGAAGTGTTGGTGTGATATTTTAAGTGTAAATCGGGCCTACGGCAAGCAGTCACCTCTGCCAGTTGATTTCCTAGTGTCTAGCTGAACAAGAACAAGAACAAATTCTTGTCATAGAATGTACTGTACTAGAATATAGAATGAACACAGCAGCAAGATGTGTGAAATGAAGGTTATCCAATGGAGTACAACCACCCTAAGGACTACAACTGAGTGGCACTATCTGTACCGAGTAGACCTCTAGTCCTAAACAGAGTTGGTACCTTTAAAAACATTTTAAATGCCTTTTTGTATACTATTTAAATTGTTTTGTCCCAAAGTGACTGCAAAAGATTGTTGCTTTTTCTTTCAAAAAGCTTTATACCTGGTACAGTATATGTAACATGTCCCTGTAAACTGTATGTAACACACCCTGTATATGTAACATGTCCTTGACATAATGACGCAATGTTGCATAGCTCTGTTTACACAATGCTGTACCCCCTCCAACTGTATGTACTGTATTTTACCCATTTTCAACTGTCTTTGAGCGGTGCTTCTGGAAGGAGCTAAGCTCCAAGCTCCTTTGAATTGAATTGAAATTTAGTCATGAGTGACTTAAGTTGTCCTTAATCCATTCCTCTTTCTGTTTTTCATCACATTTAAATATAGGTGGGCCCAGGAGTTTCTCAATGAGCAGAATAACGGCTTGGATGTTTTGGTGGAATACCTGTCATATGCACAGAGCGATTCCTCGTGAGTGATATTGTCATTAACCTCTGTTGTCCTGGCAAAGTCAGAGCCATGTAGAGGGAGGGTAACGACAATCACATAGACTTACATTGTCAAGGGAGGATATTCATATAATATTCAATAATATGTTGGCGAACAAACTTATACTGTAGTTCATTGGTTCTGCAGGTGTCCTTGGGTGGTTCCAGGGGGTCCCCGGCTAAATTAGTTCATGTAGCGTCACAATCATTTTTAACCACTTTAACCATGAGCTTGTAGATCTGCTGGTTTTGAAATAAATCATGAACAGTTGTGCAAATCTTTGAATATAAAGTGAACATCTTTAATTCAAATCTTTGCTTATGGTGATCCCTGAAAACATTTTTGAGATGGGATCTGCAGCCAAATACATATCATTTTGGGGGTCCTTCACATGTAAAGGTTTGAGAGCCACTATTGTAGTTGATCTGGAATTAGTTTCTGTGTGCTCAGAGATGATAACCAGAACAAGACGAATGTTTGTTTTATGATGCATACACCACGTGATCGCATCGTGGAGTATCGTAACTCTCTTTCAATTGATCAAAGTGCCCAAAATAGATCTGGCCTTTTCCTTGTGCGTCACCAACATACAAAGGAGCATAAATTGAGTATTTATGTTATGAATTAAAGTATATCTTGTATACATTTATCTTATTTCTTTCATAGGTTTGACGTGGATACAGTTGAAAATGGTGGCACACTATCAGACAGAGGAAAGCTGTCACTGGAGGACTTGCATAAAAGTACTACCAGCCCCCACTCGCATCATAGTATGACCAGAGCTGCCCGTGCCCTCACTGTGAGGTAGGAACCACAGAAGCTACAGGTTCAGTAATGGACTCTATATCAGGGGTCTTCAACAGGGGGTCCGGGGTCCCTAGTGGGTCTTCAGAGGTACTACAGGGGGGCCTCAAAATCTATGTGTAATAGAAGCTTTTTTTCTCCTTTTCTATATACCACTTGAACCCTAGTGTCCTTATTCTGAGAACCTTAGCCAAAAATAGCAGATCTACAAGCTCACAACTCTTGTGAGCTTGTAGATCGGCTATTTTTGGCAAAGATGTTTTGTGTAGAGCAGACTAAGTACAGAGTGAAAGGTCAAGTTTATTAAGTATTGACGGTTCAAGTGGTTAAATATCTGGAAACACAAATGTACATGAACCCAAAATACACTGATAATTGTGCTGTCAAACGATGAAACTATATGGAATCTCAGAAAATGGTTGTAGGGGTCCCTGCTTCATCTCTCTCTCGACTAAGGGGTCCTTGGTCTGAAAACGTTGAAGATCCCTGCTCTATATCATCTTTGATTAGCATCATCATTATTGTTGGTTTTGATATATGCATATGTCTATACTGTATGTAGCTCACTGATACTTACATGATCAAGTACACGATGGTCTTAAATGAAACATATTACCCAAGGGAGTCCACATGATTATGAACTTGATGTATTTCTTTTAATTTAAATGACTCCTCTACACAAACAAATCTGATCTTTTAATTGCACATTCAGGGCTGGATATGGGCATTGTGGGTGGTTGGTCAAATTCCCTTGCACCTAATGTATAAGGGGTGACATCACCTGAATTAGTGTCAGGTACAAAACCCTTTTCTTCATTTAAATTATAAAACAAACTGTGGAGAAAACAGTGCTTAGATCTTATTATTACATGGCATTATATGACGTGTCATGTTTCCAATGTAATTTTTTGTGCTGGTCTTTTTCAACCATCATTTACAGTATGATCTTTTTATTTCTTTACTGAAGATCTTTTTATCCACAGACGACTAGTCCACAATCAAATGCTAAATCTGAGGCAGGGAGCTGCCATTGTTTCATCATTTCCGTCCACATATGTGCAATACTAATAGCTCTCTAAAACCAAAATAGGACCCCTTATCAAACCGCAGGCAACCTCGGCTGAAGATTTAACTACAAGCTTTGCCTGCTGGTTGATTGTGGTCATGAGTCACACCTATCATGGTAGATTGTGGTCATAGTATCTAAACATTTACTTGCATGTCTGATCTGACATGTCACATTTGCAGGCTAGGCAACACTCTAACATACAAGAGTCCTAAGAAGCCACACGCAGCCAACCAGAGAGACGACGTACATGTGTGCATCATGTGTCTGAGAGCCATCATGAACTACCAGGTACTCAACACATACACACGCACACGCACACACACACACACACACACACACACACACTAGGGCATTCACCAAATGTTAGAATATTCGAATATCAAAGTCACTATTCGACGTTGTCGAATATTCGCTTATTTAAATTTTGTTATTGTTTTCTCTTAAAAAAATAATATAGTTTATAAAGCTTGGCCAGATAGGAAGTCATAAGAATGAGTTGTCAATGCCCCTGGTGGATGAATTTGTTAATGCTCAATACCAGGGGTTCTCAAACCTTTTTAGGCCGTGACCCCCAAAATAAACATATTTGAACTGTGGACCCCCACCCTGACAAGCACTTGGAATTTTAGGTATTACATTTAATGTGACTCTGTTCCACAGATAAATATTGTGAAAATAGCAGATCTACATGCTCACAACGCCTCGCAACGCGAGGCGTTGTGAGTATGTAGATCGGCTATTTTCACAATGTTCGCCTCTTGCTGACTTAATATTTGACAGTTTGGCCAGTCCTGTCATATATTCGACAATTCAAATACTTTGAGGTTGAATAATTCGAATACTAAAAACCACTATTTGTGAATGCCCCACACACACACACACACACACACACACACACACACACACACACACACACACACACACACACACACAGGCTTAAGCGCTAAAACACTCATGAAACATTTCTCCTTTTCTTGCAGTCTGGCTTTAACCAGGTGATGACTCATCCACGCTGTGTAAATGAGATCACCCACAGTCTCAACAGCAGGAATGCCAGGTACCTGTGTGTGTGTGTGTGTGTGTGTGTGTGTGTGTGCGCGTGTGCGTGTGCGAGTGTCCACGTGTGCCAATATCTTACTCCATCCTCTGTGACAGAACTAAGGCCCTGGTGTTGGAGTTGCTGGCTGCTGTGTGTCTGGTGAGAGGAGGCCACGACATCATTCTCTCTGCTTTTGACAACTTCAGAGAGGTGAGGCATCGTCACATGCTTTATTTCATCATATCTGTCCATTTGTGCTATTTCTGTTCACACTTCCCTTCCCTGACTACAGCCTGAGTTATACTTGGTTGTGTGCGTGCGGTTGTCACCCACTGAAAATAGCTGACCAACAAGCCCACAACGCTTTGTGCATTGATGTCACGTAAGCTTGCATATCTGCTATTTCCGGTCCACAACTAAGTACTTTGTATCAGTGAGCCAGGGTATCTGTTAAATGACCAGGTTTACATTCATGGCAGGAGTAAAAAGTACACAGGTTTGAGAAGCAAGCAGGCATCTGGCTTCCTTATGCCCCCGTGTGGTTTATCAATGTAAATGCATGTTTTAGGGTAAAGTCCCATTCCAAAGTCCCAAAGTGGTTTACATCCTCAGAAAAGAAAAAACTATATCTTATCAATAAATATTCATTATATTCATCAAGTGCTTTTCTCACACACAAAATGGCCATCAAGAAAAATAGTACCTCAATCTTGGCTCTATCTTTGCCCTCATTTAGAATTCCAGGACCTATTTATTTTGCCAATATATATGCGTAAATAAGCCTGTAGAATCAATCCATCATTAACATGCCAATATGACACGCTCCTAGAGTCAACATGCTGAAATCTCCACACCACTGTTAGAATGGCTCCAGAGGAGGACCCTCTAGTCCACACTTGAAACACATCTTCAACTGTGTTTTTTATTTGTTCATTTTGATAGCCCATTTGATTCGCCCATACATTAATTGCAATGTAAACATTGTAAGCTAGTTTTTGCCATAATGTTATGTCTACAACACAATGTAGGCAATTATAGAATGTAGTGTGTGCTTCTGTGCAAACATTAAGCATAGAATAAACAGCCGGGCGTTATGAGAAGAGCTGAGGAAGAGATAAACCTCAGGCTGTCATATGCATTGTTACATTCCGAATACTCACTTCTATTGTGCACATCAATGACGTTTAGTAGTTTCATAAATACAAATCTTTCGATAGGTTACATATTGATTCAGAATATCTGAAATGGTTTCTATGCACATTAGTTATTTGTCGGTATCATTCGTTCTCCACTTTTCCTCGTCTCTGCCTTGAGGGAAATGCTGAGCAACACACGTTGCGTGTGGTGCTTGCGTGTGTACACAACACACACACACACACACACACACACACACACACACACACACACACACACACACACACAACACAAACACACACACTCAGTCACACACACATGCCAGTGCTTGTGAAAGTAGCGCTTGTGACACAGTGGCATTACACTGCCAGACTAACTTCCTGTTAGTCTGACAGTCCTAAGCTGGGCTGTTATTCAATCAGAGGTTGATTAAAGACATATGCGATTCTTTGTTTTTTGTCGCATTCCTAAGCCAATAATTACAACCAGCGGAGTCTCCTAGTCTTTGAGTCTTCTATTGGTGACTGACCGATGACCCGACATCAAATTAATGGCTCAGGAATGAGACAAAAACTAAAGAATCTCTGTGAATTCAAGACTTCATGGGTTCTGTAATTGATAGAAAATAAGTCATTTTTTGGGTAAACTAATTCTTTAAGTATGTCTTTGATGAGGAGGTGAGTGACAGACACCCCTACTGAGTTGCGTGCACTACGTCACACCGGTTTTCAGTGAGTGACGATCTGAGTATCAGTTTTAGTTATAATATGAATGCTTTAGATATACAGTATGCAGAGTGCAAAAAACGTTAGTACTTTGATGGGTAAGCTTCAGAAACATTTTGTTTGTAGAGAGACATTTAACACATTCTCCTTCTCAGGTGAGCAGAGAGAAGAACCGCTTTGAAAAGCTGATGGATTACTTCTCCAATGACGACAGCAACATTGACTTCATGGTATTTTAATCTAATTAGTAATTAATTAATGTCTAGATCTCATCTTGTGTCTAGATTAGGCCAAGTACCAAGTAAGTCTTTCTTTGGGATCCCAATCAAAGACAATCTTTGATCTCTGATTTCGTCTGATGATTAGGTCCAGAATTCTGTATTTTGGATACAGAGAAAACTTTTTTTTTGAGCGGTGGTAAACCGCTCCTAAGAGTGGCTGTGCGTGTGTCTGTAGCCACCTTTCCTCAGTGTTTTGCCATAGCAATGTGTTTTCCTTAGCGTTTTGCCATAGCAAAATGTGTATGTAGCCATATTACATCATATTACATCACCAATTATCTGTAGCCACTATCTGTAGCCACTTTTCCTCAGCGTTTTGCCATAGCAATGTGTTTTCCTCAGCGTTTTGCCATAGCTGTGTGTGTGTGTGTGTGTGTGTGTGTGTGTGTGTGTGTGTGTGTGTGTGTGTGTGTGTGTGTGTGTGTGTGTGTGTGTGTGTGTGTGTGTGTGTGTGTGTGTGTGTGTGTGTGTGTGTGTGTGTGTGTGTGTGTGTGTGTGTGTGTGTGTGTGTGGCCATATTACATCACCAATTACATCCTAGACTTTTTTTTCCTTTTTCCTCAGCGCTTTACCATAGCAATGTGTTTTCCTCAGCGTTTTGCCATAGCAATGTGCGTGTGTGTAGCCTGTATTACATCACCAATTACCAATTGAAGACGTTATGCAAGCACGACCACCGTTCACTTCACATTGGGTGTGATTTTTATTTGTATGTGTAATGAAGATTAGATTGCCTGCAACGCCCTCAAGGACCCCTAGTTGTTCCCCGACCCCACATTAAGAACCACTGGTCTAGATAATGTCTGAAACTATGCCAAACATAAAAGGAGGTATCCTTGGGGGTACAATCTGTTAAGGTCATCGCACTGTTTGACACAGACAGCATTTTTTTACGTGTAAAACATGACGTTTTTTTAAAAAATAGGTTACCGCCGTGCGACTAAATCAGGTATTTGTGTCAACAGTGCACTACTGCATTACTAAAAATGACAATGTCCTGAGTTTGAATCCCAGTTTGTGACTAGTGTTGCATGACGCCCCATTTGTCTGTCTGCCTGTATCCACTGTCCTGTTCAATACAAATAATGCCTTGACATTTTTATAATTTGTTTACAAATGTGAGCCCGAAGCTGTGGTTATTAATTATAAATTGTGTAAATCCCACTGTCACCAGGTGGCCTGCATGCAGTTCATAAACATTGTGGTCCACTCAGTGGAGAACATGAACTTCCGTGTCCATCTGCAGTATGAGTTCACTCACCTCAATCTAGACCAGTATCTGGAGGTAAGCTGATGTGTGATTCTGATGTTAACTCTCAGAGAGGCCATTAACCCATTCAGAACGGGTACACATTATTGTGCATCATTATTTTATGCTTTAACTATTGAAAAATAGCAGATATACAAGCTCACAGCGCGGCACGCTGCGAGCTTGTATATCTGCTATTTTTGAAAAATCTTGAAAATTTGAATTTCTACCCGATTCTATAAGTGTCTTTTGAATCCTTCTAAGATTTTTTTAAAAACCCTATGTTTCTATGTCAGCAATCTGGCTAGCCATCGTCAAAGAAAAGGTCCTTTTCACTTAAATGGAGCTCAGTTAGTCTGTTCTTGAGAGACCACTGTGTCAGTGGTTCTCAAACCTTTTCATGTGAAGGACCCCCAAACTGATATTTATTTGGCCACGGACCCCCTTCTCAAAATATTAAGTTCCAGGGACCACCCAGAAGCAAAATTTGAGTTACAAACGTTCGCTTTGAAAATACATATATTCAAAGATTTGCACACATTTTCACGACTTTTTCAAAAATAGCAGATCTACAAGCTCGCAGCGCGGCACTCGGTGCCGCGCTGTGAGCTTGTATATCTGCTATTTTTCACTGGTTAAAGCATTCAATAATTCTAGGCCTAAATTAAACTCACAGATTGTATTCCGTAATCGTACGCGTGTTCTTTGTGTCTGTGTGCGGACATGATCAGACTCTGAAGCAGACGGAAAGTGAGAAGCTACAGGTCCAGATCCAGGCCTACCTGGACAATGTGTTGGACGTTGGAGCCCTGCTAGAGGACGCAGAGAACAGAGGAACAGAGCTCGATCACGTCAATGAAATGCAGGAGCACAACGTGCAGGTTAGCCATGAACATGCAAGCTGAAGCCCGATTTATACTTGGTTGTCGAAAACAGCATATCTAGATCGTCAATCTCTGGTGCACAGCCAAGTCTAAACCTGGCATAAGTCCCTACTTTCTGTCCCTTTATGTATATGTAATTAAAATCCTGTGGGACTCATGTGTTGTTTCCAGCTGAGTGAGAGGCTGCAGGAGACTGAGAATCGGACTGCAGAGAGAATTGCTGAGCTGGATACTCAGCTCATGCAGAGCGCAAAGGAGAACGGGCTGCTCAAGGTAAGTACTGCCTCATGGTGGATGAACTCTGCATGTGCAGCCTGATGAGCGTAAACACTTAAACATGCATATTCTGGGGGGAACTTAGCCCAACATAGCCAATCTATAAGCTCACAGTGTGTCAACGTGTTGTGAATTTGTAGATCGGGTCCTGTTTACTAAGCCTCTAGAGGCTTTAAGACAGTGGTTAAGTCGAGCAGAGACAAACCTGTCTTGAATTGAAGGTTAAAAGGGTGGTTTGTTTCAGTTATTCAGCAAGTAAGTAGCATGTGACCCATAGGTCAGGATGCTCTCCCTTGTTTCCGTAGCATCAGTTATTAAGCAAGTAGTATGTGACCCATAGGTCAGAGGGCTATCTCCGTTCTATAGCATGAGGCAGCTTGACGTACAAGTACATGATGCTAGTATGTCAGAGGGACATACTAACCCCTGATGCTTAGTGACCTACCAGTATCAGTCTGGACACAATAATTAATTGGAGAGGGAGTATTCAGAATTTCCAGCTATTGAAGCACAGAACTGCCTTTATATCTTGATGAGATTGTGTGTGTGTGTGTGTGTGTGTGTGTGTGCGTGTGCGTGTGCGTGCGTACTCGATCTTTAGATCCACACCTTTTCGGGGGATTTATTTTCATCCCCGTCGGGGGTTTATAAATGGCATTCTAAAACCATCCCACCGTCTGCTGTTGTGTATCCTTGCTACAGGAAAGCCTGCGGGAGTACAGTTCTCAGGTCAGTTCCCTGCAGCAGAGAGAGAGAGAAAGAGAGCTAGACAGGGAGAGGGAGAAGGACCGGGAGCGTCTGAGCCACACGTCAGCCCAGAGGTCCTCGGAGTTGGAGCAGAAGGTCCAGGAGCTGCAGGACAAGGGGCTGATCCGTCTGGGGCGCTCTCCCTCCGGGGCCTTGGACATCCAGGTGGTCCCTGTCACCGTGGTGGAATACGTCCCTGTAGCGGCCTCCGCTCCGCAGCCCAAACCCTCTGAAAGCGACACTCCTGATTCTGCTTCTTCGCCGCCGCCCGTCCTCCCTGCTCCTCCACCTCCACCACCTCCTCCTCCTCCTTTGCCTGGTGGTGCAGTGGTGGCTGCTGCTCCACCACCCCCACAGGCAGCTTGTGTTCCTCCACCTCCACCTCCTCCACCCCCTCCTCCTGGAGTAGGCCCGCCCCCTCCTCCTCCTCCCCCTCCCCCGCCTGGGTTTGCACCCCCACCCCCACCTGGGGTCCCACCCCCTCCTGGAGCACCACCCCCGCCGGGACCCCCGCCTCCACCCGGAGCGCCACCTGCCCCAGGCAGTCAACCTGGTAAAGAGATTGGCTGAGCACCAGCCTGCGTTATGAAACATCATGTACAATCATAACGCCATCAGTCCTGAAGGCACTTCTTAAATGCAGGGTTCCCACGGTCATGAAATTACTGGAAATTGATCAAGGGTCCTGGAAGGTCCTGGAAAAAAAAGCTTTGAAAAAATAACATTGGCCAAATTGTCAAATATTAGAGGCAGAAATTGTGAAAATAGCCGATCTACATGTTGCGAGGCGTTGTGAGCATGTAGATCTGCTATTTTCACAATAGAACCGTGTTATACACAATTCCTCAACTCTTAGTGCTTTAACTGGGTCCCCAGTTAAAGCACTAAGAGTTTCCTCAACTCTTAGTGTTTTAACTGGGTCCCCAGTTAAAACATGATTATTTTGGGGGTCACGGCCTGAAAAGGTTGAGAACCACTGGCATACACTACCTGTCTTTGGGCATTGCGCATAGGAGTAAGCGACCTGTTATTGAGCTGAATTATTGTTATATAGTCCTGGAAATTGGGTTAAATATTCTGGAAAGGTTTTGGAAAAGTTTAGGAAATGAATTATTAAAAATGTGTGGGAACCCTGCACTTCTTAAATGTATCATTGTCACTATTTATACTCTTTCTTTCTTTCTTTCTTTCTTTCTTTTCTTTCTTATTTCTCTCCTCAGCGGCAAAGAAGAGGAAGCCCATTGAGACCAAGTTCAAGATGCCACTGTTAAACTGGCAGGCGTTGAAACCCAACCAGGTGTCAGGCACAGTGTTCAGCGAACTGGACGACGAGCAGGTGTTGGAGGTGAGATGAGTCATGTCCTCCATTCTCCACCCAATAATATAGTGCTCATTCTTTCACTCCCTACCCTTGATACTTTCTCTCTCTCACTGTTGTTTTTTTTCTTTCTTCTTTCTTAGGAATTGGACATGGATCTCTTTGCAGAGGCATTTAAGACCAAAGCCCAGAGTGCGCCGAAACCTGTGTCCACAGTGAAGGCGTCCATGAAGGTGGCAAAGAAGACCTCCACCAAGGTGTCCCTGATTGAGGGCAACAAGGCCAAGAACCTTGCCATCACGCTACGCAAGGCAGGGATGAGCCCAGTGGGCATCTGCACTGCTATAGAGACGTATGGACTTATCTCACTATTTTTTATCCTCACAGCTATTATCATATCATGTTATCAATATTAACCACTTAAACCCTATACACCTTGTTGATCATGGTCCCTCACGGGTCTATACTTGGTACCCTCCTTTTTTCCCTTGACACCAAATCTTTTCACAGAAAATAACTGATCTACAAGCTGACAACGTGTTGTGATGCAAGGCGTTGTGAGCTTGTAGATCTGGTATTTTCACTGAATGTCTATTTTCGTCAAATGCTTGCCTATTATGACATGACAGAATCTGGTTGTTACATGATTTTGCTGATCCTGTACCATACTGTCTGTCCAGCTATGACCAGCAGGCTTTGGAATTGGACTTCTTGGAGCTCCTGGAGCACTTCATTCCATCAGACTATGAGCTGAAGCTACTGCAAAACTATGAGAAAGGGGGCCGTCCGATGGAGGAGCTGTCCGATGAAGACCAGTTCATGATACGTTTTGGCAAGATTCCTCGTCTGACTCAGCGAATAAACACCCTCACCTTCATGGGCAATTTCCCAGAGACTGTAAAGCGCCTGCAGCCGGTTAGTATGTCTAGAATGTTGAGAAGGGACACTTGATCCAGGGTTCCCACGGTCATGAAATTCCTGGAAATATTTTTAAATTAGAAAAAATATTTTTCCAGTACTGGAAAAGTTTTGGAATTGATCAAGGGTCCTGGAAGGTCCTGGAAAAAAATAGATATGCATTCTCTTTCGTTGTTGATTTTGTTAATACTGAAATGACAAATTAAACATTGGCCAAATTGTCAAATATTAAAAGGCAGAAATTGTGAAAATAGCAGATCTACATGCTCACATGTAGAGCATGTAGATCGGCTATTTTCACAATAAAACCGTGTTATACAAAATTCCTCAGCTCTCTTCAAATATGATTATTTCGGGGGTCACGGCCTGAAAAGGTTGAGAACCACTGGCATACACTACCTGTCTTTGGGCATTGCGCATAGGAGTAAGCGACTCGTTATTGGGCTGAATTATTGTTATATAGTCCTGGAAATCGGGTTAAATATTCTGGAAAGGTTTTGGAAATTAATTGGTAAAGATGTGTCTGAAGTCTGAACCCTGTTGATCTAAGGTTTGAGGTTTATTTTACAAAAGGAAACCTGTTTTATTTATCTCTCATCCACAGCAACTGAACTCCATCATTGCTGCATCCCTGTCCATAAAGTCTTCAGCCAAACTAAAGAAGATGTTAGAAGTGAGTATAGTAGAGAGCACTGCAGGACGTATATGGTGCACTCCTAGCAGTGAGCGTGTATCTAATGTTCTCCATCTCCTCTGTTGTCCTGCAGATCATCCTAGCCTTTGGTAACTACATGAACAGCAGTAAGAGGGGAGCAGCCGGCGGGTTTCGCCTGCAGAGCCTGGACCTGGTCAGTTCCTTCGTTCTTCCTTCAAAACGCATCTTTGCGCGCGCACAAAGAACTCTCAAATAAATATTGTCGTTTCTTTCTTTCAGCTGTTGGACACAAAGTCCACAGACCGCTCCCAGACTCTCCTTCACTTCATCTGCAACATAGTCCAGGAGAAATACCCTGACCTGATCTCTTTTCACTCAGAGCTTCAGTTTTTGGACAAGGCTTCTCTAGGTACAATATACCACCAAAGTCTAAAGTCACACCTGTAGTCGTAGCAAAAATATATAGGTGTTTAAAATGTGTGAAAGTAATGTAAATATGGATGTCAGGTGGAAGGTGGTTAACACTTTTGTTGTATTGGGCACTATGTACATTTAATTCATAATCTTTTAATAATAATGTTGTCATAAAATCTCAAGACACACCTGGACTTTTCCCCTAAAGTAGACATGATGGTAAAACCCTGACTTAATTTATCCACATGATGAACCCTAGCATCCTGATTCTGGGCTCACAACACGTAGATCGTCTAATTTAGCTGTTGATGCACAACAACGTATGTAGGGTTTAAATGATTAACTCTAATAGTATAAACCTGGAACCGTAATGACATTGCTACTGGTTTTTATTTATTTTTTGCCAGTCTCCTTGGACGGTATTCTCCAGGACATCCGCTCATTAGAGCGGGGAATGGAGATGAGTAAGAAGGAGTTCTTGGTGCAGGAAGACAACGCAGTGTTGAAGGAGTTCATCAAGACCAACAGTGAACAGTTAGACGCTTTGATCAAAGACGGCAAGGCGGCGCAGGTTGGTGGTTGGGACGACATGACGCAACTCCTCATAAACATACAGAGTTTCTTGTGCTATCTCACATTCCCTGTTCCTTCTCCAGGAGGCCTATGGCTTTGCGGTGGAGTATTTTGGAGAGAACCCCAAAACCACGCAACCCTCAATGTTTTTCCCCACATTCGTCCGCTTTGTAAAGGCCTATAAGGTGAGGACGTGTCCCAAGGCCTCTGGTGCTCTGAAGTGTGTTCAAACGCCTCAATCATCTGAACTTGTTTTCTGTGTCTGTTTATTTTATTTACCCAGAAAGCAGAACAGGACATTGAGCAGAGAAAGAAACTGGAAAGTGAGAGCAATGAGGAAAAAGTTATCCAAGCAAGTTCTCCAAACAAGGCACAACAGGTAGTCAATTATTGTTCCACCCCTTGATGTACAAATATTTTCCTTTGTGTGTGTGCCTTTTCCTTCCAATTTTGTGTTTATGCCAATTCCGATTCCCTCGTTTAGTCTTGTCACTGATGACTGTTACTGGTTGGCCTTCTGACTGGTTGGTCCTAGGATGGTATTGAACATCCACATGCCTCCTCCGATACACATGGCACTTCTTTTCACCTGCCAGTGAGGAGTTTCAACGGGAGGACATAGCACATGCAGAGGAACAATCTATTCCTCACTGTTCAACACCTCTGCTGACAGGCACCCTTGACGCCGGAGGCACCGCCAAGGATTCCAACCTTAGTCTCAGCGGTGGTGGGCAAGAACTTTACACCCAACGCTGGTTCACTTCCAAAATAGGCCAACTTTCTGTGAAAATAGACAGTCTACAATCACACAACCCATCGTATTGTGGCGCTTGATTGACGTGTGAGCTGCAAATACTATTTTCGAGGAAATAACATTATCCAAAGCAACCAACCCCTAACCTTTTTAGATTTTGGAATTGGCTTTAACGACACAAACCCTAATATCCCTATTCTGGTCTGAACATTCTAAAAATAGCAGATTCACAGGCTGTGAGCTTATAGATTGTCTATTTTCAGCAAACAGATGTGGTGTAGTGTATACTAGCAGACTTAGTACAGAGCCCAGGGGGACCCCAGTCAGCTAAGTATATAATTGCGACGGTAGGTCGCATTTAGTATGAACACCTGCAGATCATGTCTGTCCGTGCGTCACGCCTCATGTTCAAGACATCTCCATATATGGAGCTGGCCAAGTGGCCAATACCTCTACATCTGACCTCACAGACTCCAGATATGGATATAGCTGACCTGTTCTGACATCACAACGATGACTCGACCAGCCAGATTAATTGTGACCGTAGGTCGCACGGTATCAAGGATTACAATTGTCTTGTTTATTTGCAGTCACCCATGATGCCCAAGATGGACCTGATGGCAGAGCTGAAGAAGAGGCAGCTGAAGCCCCAGGTGGTCCCCAAGGATGGGGGTCTGGAGGACATCATCACAGGTACTGCAGCAGAAGCGTCTCTCAAACCAAAACGGTGTACTTTCAACTGAACACATTCATTTGAAAATGTATCATTTTTGTTAAGCAAAATAAATGTTTGCCATGATGCTGCGAGCTCTCCCTCTGTCTAATCTTCTGCTGTATGATAGCGTTGTGTGCCGAAAATAGCAGATCTACAAGCTCACAATGCTGCACAGAGCAGCGCATTATGAGCCGGTAGATCGCCTATTTTCTGAGTATAATAAATCAGGTCTAAGTCAACTTGTCTGTGTTTTGCCTCAGATCTGAGGAACACTCCCTACAGGCGGACAGATGGCCGGAGAGCAGCAAGATACGGAGAGCGACAAGATACCTGAGCCAAGACTGTTCTACTTGTAATGGACAAGCAGAACACAGAATATGAACAAAGATGTACTGTACATATATCAAATTACATACCGTATGTAGGTTTAGAGAAGAACACTTACTGTATCCCCCCCCCCCCCCCCCCCAAAGAAATCATTTTATTGTAAGTAGAGTTTTTAACAAGGCTTTGTATGTTAATGTTTTTAGTACTTTATCATTGCCAAATAAAACAAGGGCAACCTAGAGGCATCCCACTAAGCACGCCGTCTAAAAGTGGTCAAATAGTGGTATAGATGTGAACGTTTTTTTGTCGTCTAAACGTAGACTAGACGACTAATAGACGTCTAATAGTCGTCTAAATATAGACGGTCTGCATTTAGACGACTATTAGACGTCTATTAGTCGTCTAGTTTAAGTTTAGACAACAAAAAAACGTTCAAATCTATACCACTATTAGACCACTTTTAGACGGCGTGCTTAGTGGGACAGTTGAGCCACAACATGCCGAACTTCATTGTACTTTTATTCTTTTATGTTATCCACAATAGGAAACGTACCGGTAATGCAGGAAAACTGAACTGAGATGGTCTCATCCTTCTACAATTATTAATACTTAAACTGATATATACAACAATGCATTAATCAAGTATTGACATTCTGGATCTTGACCTTTCTTTGTCCATCAAATTGCACCATATGAGAAATTGAGTTTGAGATGTAATATAGAATTATGGATTCATTATTTTAAAATGGGTTTGTTTTCATTTGTTTTGGTTTACCTGTGTTTTGTCTTCAATGAAGTGGTGTGGGGTTTTTAAATTGATATATCATATTGTTGCTGAAACGTGTATCATTATTTCATGTTGTTGTTTTTTTTTATATATATAAATTAATCCTCTATTTTAAAGGTTTAATGTGGTTAAGACAATCTGTGTTTTTTATAAATATTTAACCAATGAAAGGAAATAACACAAGTGTAAAATAATTGCAATGGATCCATCTTAATACTTTTTCTATTTACTGAAAAGTAATGGTTTACACTTCACAGCGGCAATATTATTGGTCTATTCTTTTCTATTGTGTTCACTATAAATGGGCGGATCACTCGGTGTAAAAAGTACGCTATAACCGGTGGGTTTTCTGGTTGGGGTGCAGTCAAACATTCTGAATCATTCTAGACTCTCATCACTCCAGGCCACTTTCTTCATTTTCATTATTACCATCACCATCATCACATCAGACTGAACATGTCTGTGTCACAGATACCAACACAATACTTAATTCTCTACTGTTGTAAACATTGACATGGCACACCTATTTTTCTTTCTCTGTCTCATGAGAAATCATGGTAAATAGTGCATTTATAAGGGAGCCTTTATCCAAGGCGCTTTACAGAGATTGTGCATTACATTCACCCACTCATGTAGACATTAGTTTTCAGCCGCACCATGCGATCGCTTGAAACTATTAACTAGGCCTACACATGCATTGTTCTTGTACAGTATATCTGTTTGTACTGATCATATTTACTGTACTGATCATAGTTTCTTAATAAAACGTTACATGTTGGACAATTTGTTGAACTTGCTAGTATTTACCCGGATTGTTGAACAGAATGCAGGTTTACCAAATGTAGTTGTCCTTTTTTTTCTTCTTTTTAACAAGGCATAGCCTACCCTTCATAGAAATTGTTACATGATAGAAAGATAAACTATGACGTGGTCATTTTAATTGTTCTCTACACCAAGACTCCCTTATCGGGATGTATACACAAATTGGCCTTTAAGTGGCATTGGTTCCCATCGGCCACATGAAAAGAAATTACATAGTAGATGTAATTTCCAGTGTTCTGGTGAATTTTGGGGGTTTGGCACCTCCAGGAGAAATTCCCACTTGTTTTGTTGTTTGTCTAATAATAAAAAAAAGACAATGATGTTTCAAGCAGCAAGTAGCTTAATGAGTTAGGATACTGAGCTAATGATACAGAGGCCGTGGGTTCAAGCCCCATTGAAGATCTTACTTTAAAGACTGATTTCCAGCAGAATAACTTCAAAACCAGTTCAGAAAGCATTGTGAGTTGACTTCGCCGTGCTGCTGCAGCGGAGTAGTAATGAGGTCTGTGAAGTAGAATACCTTTAATAGGTTTGTTCAAATCTGGCCATGGTTGAGGCGGTCTGCTTGGGGTGTGTGGGCAATGCATGCAAGATCATACAGATATTCACTGTAATGACTTAAAGATGAGAAGTCAAGATGTCTTACTTTGCATCAAATCTGTACACCATTTGGTATTTTAAGGCTGACATTGTACCCACGCTAAAGCAAGCCTGATAAAAGTATCAAACATGTAAAAAAAAAAATTAACACGACACAGGGAAATATTATATTTCTGTTAAGAAGTTTTCGGGGGAACCCCAGACCCTCTTTGTGGAGTTCCGTGCACCCCCACTGATCCAAAAAAGTTTGTCCCAAAATCAAGGCGAAAAAACTGGAAAAAAGTGAGTCCCATCAAGGCGAAACACCCGGAGGAAAGTGAGTCCCAAAATCCCCCAAAAAGTGAGTCACAAAATCAAGGCGAAACACCTGGAAAAAAGTGAGTCCCATCAAGCGAAACACCCAGAAAAGTGAGTCCCAAAATCAAGGCGAAATACCTGGAAAAAAGTGAGTCCCATCAAGCGAAACACCCAGAAAAGTGAGTCCCAAAATCAAGGCGAAATACCTGGAAAAAAGTGAGTCCCATCAAGCGAAACACCCAGAAAAGTGAGTCCCAAAATCAAGGCGAAATACCTGGAAAAAGGTGAGTCCCATCAAGGCGAAACACCCAGAGAAAAGTGAGACACATCAAGGTGAAACACCCGGAGAAAAGTGAGTCCCAAAATCACCAAAAAATCCCCCAAAAAGTGAGTCCCAAAATCAAGGCGAAACACCTGGAAAAAGGTGAGTCCCATCAAGATGAAACACCCGGAGAAAAGTGAGTCCCAAAATACCAAAAAATCCCCAAAAAGTGAGTCCCAAAATCAAGGCGGAACACCTGGAAAAAAGTAAGTCCCATCAAGGCGAAACACCCGGAGAAAACTGAGTCCCATCAAGACGAAACACCCAGAGAAAAGTGAGTCCCATCAAGGCGAAACACCCACAGAAAAGTGAGTCCCATCAAGGCAAACACCAGAGGGAAAAAAACTCATGCAAATGAGGTCCAAGTCAGACCTTTAGAAGGCCAATCTTTCTGTATAAATCGAGAGATTCTAGGCTGACTTGGACCTCATTTGCATGAGTTTTTTATTTCCTCCGGGTGTTTCGCCTTGATGGTGGGACTCACTTTTTTCAGGTGTTTCGCCTTGATTTTAGAGAGAGAGCACCTTTCAACAAAAAGAACAATCAAATAATACTAACTTTACCAACTAAACGCTAACATACTAAAGAATACTTCAATATTACTAAGAGATGTGTGACTTAATGGTGCAGTTTATTTCAAATCAGCAGTTTAATTCAATTTTAATAATTGAAGACACAAATGAACGCTTCAAGAGTACAGAGGGGGATTAATCCTTCATGGTGACCGGTGCAACATCCCGTTTCAACCCCCAATTTGTGAGTGGGGACAGCAACTTAATTATGCCTGCAGTGTGAGACATTCTGAACATGGAACCTCTGCGCTGAGAGTCTGAGCTTCAGACCACTATACCATCTCTCACTGCAGGTTTCTGCTGGTGCTTTTGAGTAAAAGCTTTTGTATTTTAAGTTGAAAATTACAAAGCACTAGAGCTATGTTTTGTAGGCCTTAGATTTGACATGGAAACCCACCGCTGAGGGTCTGACCATGCCCCAACGTGAACGCGCACGCTGACTTTGGCTAAGTCAGTGAGTCAGCAAGTCAACGGTTTGGAATTTGGCTCTGCGGTGTCAGTATCAGAGTGGAGCACAGTTCAGGAAGTGACCTCACTAATTGTCACATAAAAGCTCAGAGAGGTGTCATTTCTTTCCATCCTGAATGACAAGCATTACATCAATATAAGCCTCTATCTGCCACCCATCTGGATACAGTCTCTGTTTGCCACCCATCTGGTTGGTGTATAAAGCCTGTATCATAGTCGGGTCCGCGGTGGAAGGCTTTACACCGCGGTGTAGTCTTTTCGAGTCTTTTTGAGTCATGAAACTACAACGTTACATCATTCCTCACGGTGGAGAGCTTTCCACCGTGAGTCCCAACACATCTCTCTGTTTTTACTATCAGACAGACAGGCTCTACACCCCGTTCACTGATTGGTCAACCTGAACCGGTCTAGACGGGGTAAAGGACTTCACCGTGGGCCGTGACTATGATGGCCTGCACTTATTTTCTGACTTGAGGTGGAAAGCTTTCCACCTCAAATTTGCGGTGGATAGGTCTCCACCGTAGACTCTGATACGGGCTTTATCATCATTCGACTCTCAGTCTGATGTTCCCGCTAGTTTGCCGGTTTGAATCCCACTCAGGGTAACCAAATTCCAATTTAACTTTTCATTGCAAGATTGTGTGTACCACTTGCGTGATTTTTAGGCAAGATCTGTAGGAGCTAGTGTCCATTAATGTTGTCAGCAAAAAGCAGCCTCATCATGGTGGCGCTAGAACAGGCCAGGGCATGTGAGAAATGAGGGGCGTAGGTTGTGGTTTGCCAGCCAAGGAGTGTGTGTGTGCAAAGTTTGGCATGGATAGGGGCAACGGTGCCGGAGATAAGAGTAGGGCCAGAAGTGTGACGTGACATGAGTGCAGATCTCCACCAGGCGGCAGTGGTCCTGTCAAAGATGGTTCATTTAGGAAGGTAGCCCAACTGTCGCATCGCCACTAGAGGCAGACACATGTTTCAACATGCTGGAGATATCATGTAAAGTATAACCAGTAAGACTCCCTAATCGGGAGATAAGCGACCATCAGGTCGCATGATGATCATTATTCCTGATGAAGAACTCCTGCAGGTCGAAACGCTGTTTGTCTGCCTTTAATAAATATTTGAGGAGCATTCAATTTGTTCTCCTCCGCAACTTTTTATCCAGCACCCATCAATGTTATGTTAACATGGTAAAATGGTAATGTTAACATGGTAACATGACAACATGTTACCATGACTGCGTGTTGCTCTTTATTATTATTCCACTGTATTGGCCTGCCTGTACTGCTGGCCTGTGATGTAGCGTTTGTATACAGCTATGTAACCAGTGTTTAAAATATCAAAGAGCCACTCCATCAAACACATTCCAAGCAGGCAACATAAAGCAACATCCAGACTCCACCACTGTACAAGAGAGCTGCACTTTATTAGACACATAATCACAGCAAATTATGTACAAAAGAAGGCAGGTTCAACCGCCAGTTTTCTCACAGGGAAAAAGAAAAAACACACATCTCACAGAATATCATGGCATCCACACTGATAAATTAGTATCTCCAGTATTGGTAGGCTTTTAAATTTATATATCATTATATTATAGATCTATTTTCTGTATTATTCTGCTCATATATCACACTACTCTACAAATGGGAGAATCACTCTGTAAAGAGTGTACACCATTACTGGTGGGTTTTCTGGTTGGGGTGCAGTCAAGCATTCCTTTATCCTTCTATAGACTCTCATCACTCCAAGCCACTTTCTTCATTATCATTGTCATCATCATCACATCACAGATCACAGTAAGACCGAACATGCCTGTGTCACAGATACCAAAATAATATTTCATTCTCTACAGTTGTAAACCATTGACATCTCTTTTCTCTCTCTCTCTCTCTCTTTCTCTCATTGTTGGAGAAAATGTAACTTTTTTTTTCAACTGCACCGTGCGATTGCTTGAAACTATACATGCATTGTTTTTGTATATATCTTTGTACCCATCATATTTTTATGAATAAAACATTTCCGTTTGGACATAACAATTTGTTGAACTCGCTAGGAATGACTTTGTCTATTTACATTTGTTTTGTATTCTTTTTGATGCCAAGATTTTTGAACATCCACACATTCATGTAAAAATCTCATATACATACTACAGAATGCAGGTTTTATTTTATATGTATATAAAAAAAAGGAAAATGGCAAAAGAAGATAAAGAAGCTATACGTCCTTATCATTCCGTTATTGATCCACATATTCTGTGGTTTTGCTTAATTACTTATGTACGGTGCTTTACGTACAATCCGAATCCACTCTGTGCAACAATGGAATAGAATAACCAACAACAATGTATTTCCATTTATACAACAATAAAGAACCTCTATTCACTATGCCAGTGTTTCTCAACCACTGTGCCTGGGGAACTTTGGTGTGCCCCTGAGAAGGGTCAAGTGTGCCCCTTGAAACAGCTTGAAAGCCAGTATTGTATGTATCATTTTAAAAATGATTTAAACTAGTGAAAACAGCCGATCTGCTGTTTTCACTACTGTTGTGCGACAGCCTTGTATGATGAAGCAGGGCTTTGCTTTGCGAAGAAGCGTACACATTTGAAAATTGGAGATACAACGTTTCTTCCCGACAGTGACGACATTTACACCCCCATATTATGTTGGTGTGCCCATGGATTCTTGGGACATGAAAAGTGTGCCCATGCAGAAAAAAGGTTGAGAAACACTGCACTATGCTATATGAAAGCATCACAACTGTCCTGTCTCACAACCATAAGACCAAGGAGGAGAATTAAAGCCAACTAGATCCACATCAGAGCAGCTTGGCTCATTATGAAACAGGTGGGCTTCACCAACTCACCATTCACAGTAGTTACCTCAATTATCTGTATTTCTGACCTTCTCCAATATTACTGATATCAGCTGAAATACATAATACAGTATAATGTGGCGTATAATCAAAATAAAATGATAAAACAAAAACATGAACAGCGATTAAAAACGTGTGTGCCAAAGCACACGTCTATAGGTCCAGTCTGCTACACCACACACACAGGGAGGCAGAAGTGCAGGCAGTCTTCTGGATAAGCATTTCCAGGGACAAGCTCTTCATGAGAAGGCCAGCAATAGAGTAAAGTTTAGACAAAATCAACTTGACAGAGTGCAAATAAATCCCCAGAAATGAGAAATCAACTCAAACATATATATTACAAACCTAGCTGTCATTTATACAAATGATCAATTCAAATCATGTAAAAAAAAATAACAACAATGCAGCTTATGAATAAATTATCTGTCGATGTGAAATGCAATACTTTCTTTTAAATAATTAAAAAAGGACAAATCTGTACAAAACGGTCACTAATATATAAAGCTGTAGAGATGATGACATTTTACATTATATAATTCAATCTAGGCCTATATAATATATCACACTTTTCTTCACAATTAAATATACACAAACATCTCACTGCAGTTATATTTATATATGTATATATTCTGTTTCATTTCAATTCAAGTTTGCATGAAGAGTTTTTTCTGATTGCCAAGGGCATTCACTGTGAGCATCTTCAACATGCCCTCCAATACCCGATTGATACTTTGTTGCATGGTATCGCACACCGGAAATAGCTCACAATGCGTCATAATGTGACGCGCTGTGAGCTTGCAGCTCTGCTATTTTCAGTGTGTGATGATGGCATGCAACTAAAAATAGACAAGTATAAATCAGACATACGCCTTCAGCCAAGTTAAAAGACACAGTCCAAATAACACTTGTCTTGAAAGTTATTCCAGAGAGCACTGGCGTTTTCATCTTTCAGCATAGAGCAGGGTAGAATATTTCCTGCCCCGATGCTCACCAGCCACCAATAAAGCTAATTTAACGCCGGGAGTAACAGATTTGAATGTGGAACAAACGTGTGTAAGTGAATTTCTTTCATTAGGCTCCGCTCACCATGAAACCCAGTGCTTGAACACAGCATAGTAACAGAGCAACCCAGCGTGATGCTTCATTCACCGTGCTGGGAGCTTTTCATACTTGGAACACACAGAGAGTGCTTACTAGTGAAATACCTCTGCTACAACATGACACCCCGCAGCTCATGTGTCTCCTTGTTTCTGCGCCCAAGACAACCTTTTTCGGTCTCTTCTTTGGGCAAAAGTATTGTTCGGTGAAAGCCGGTTGTTGAAAAACAACAACTCCTCCATACAGTATATATCAGCAAACGAATTGCATGAACCAAGTCTTAGAGGCACTCAAGAGAAACCATGGTTACAGGTCCTTGCAGACAAAGACGCAGAGTTATTTCAGAGGCTAAATGTACTGCCACAATGAAACTGCAGGACTGGCAATTATATATTGCACATATTATTCACAACAGAGGCCTGTCAGACTTTGTCCTGGTCTAACCTCACTGAGAAGTTTCTGATTCACACACCAACCTCAAATGACACAAAGACAAATGACACGGGGTGGAAGCAAATGAATGTCTGTGTCACAGTCTGACAAAGGCTTCCTCTCATCTCTCTGGGCCTTTTATATCACAAGCAATCTCAGTGGATGCAAGTCAAAGTTTGTCTTATTAAAGTGGCCTTCAAACGTACATCCGCCAACTAATCTCTTCTCCTCGAGCTTTCTTCTCTTGACAGCAGCTCTTTTACAAAAGCTATTGTTTTAATCTCAATGCCAAAAAGGGTCAGTTTTTCACGCTAGTCTGGCAGATGACTGAAAGCCGACCCCACCACCCCTACAGAGGGATCCTTCCCACAGGACAAAGACTGAAAGCCTGAAAAAAAAAATCTTTCCTGATGCAGGATTTAGTCTTACAGTATGAACTATGGCATGCCTTTGATCACTTGAGATAACCTACAGTACTTAAGACATTGTCATGAAAGCACCACCAGCCAAACATTCATAAACCCTCCAGTTTTACAACATGCAGCCTCTAAACCTTTAAAATCCCTGAAATGGATAAAGCAAGTGTAATATATAAATACATTGGGGATTTTACAGTGTTCTGAATTTATCTTTGGGGCATTTGTGGCAGAGGGACATGGAATCATTTGTGCTCTTTGTAGTTGTGCAGATAAAACGTCCTTTTCAAGGAAATAGTTACGCTTCATCTTTTTACTCTTTCTAGCAACATAGATAGCAACATAGCACCAATCAGAATGATCTTCTAGAATATGTCACTGGCCAAGTAAGCAAGGCATTTGCCTCAAAAACACATCTTTTGAGAAGGTACTTTGTTGCAGAACTGTGCTTCTAGTGGGTAGACTGTTAAGCTCCTATTCTCCTACAGGAACTGAATGAAAGCCTTAAATGTGCGAACAGCTGCAAGACTTGTTTATCCTTCAAAACTAACCATCCTTCAAAACGCCACAACGCAGCATTGAATTATTTCACTGAAGCGAAAGATATCGGTTGTAGTGCTGTTGTCACGATAATTCGAAGAAGGGTAACGTTTTACAAGAAACCCGGGAAAATGCTAAACTATAATGTGGAGGCTGTTTCCTAACCGCCTCCCTTTTAAACCAGCCAGCATTCCAAGAGCTAAAGCTACCATTTCTCAAACTGCAGTAGACTGAAGTAATATCATTTAGTCAATTGGGTCTTGCTCTGCCAGAAATGGGTTATAGTGTTCTGGTCCACATGGCAAAATATACCACTGTACTCAATATCAGTGGTGGTGGTGCTACAGATAAGCCATGAAAAAACCCAAAATAATACAATACAATATCATGGACAGAATATTAGGGTCTGTGCTTTTCCAGATAGAGTGCGAGTCATGTAGTACCATTGTGCGTGCTTGTGTCTATGTGTTTGTTTGTTTGTGTGTGTGTGTGTGTGTGTGTGTGTGTGTGTGTGTGTGTGTGTGTGTGTGTGTGTGTGTGTGTGTGTGTGTGTGTGTGTGTGTGTGTGTGTGTGTGTGTGTGTGTGTGTGTGCGTGTGTGCGTGCGTGCGTGCGTGCGTGTGAGTCTTTGAGAAGGGTTCTTATCTGTTATGGAATATGCGGGCCACTGCTACCGTTGTTACATCCTGATTGTCATGTTCACTCACATCAACAATTCTACATTCCTTTATGGACCCCTAATTTACAGTGTTTAAGTAACTTGTCTGCGTAACCGCAACCTCTTGGTCCCTTCAAAGTATTTTAAATAGAGATGTGCTATTATAATACCTCTCCCTATAATGTGCTTTTATGAATAACATTTCCAATTGAAAATCCAATACCCTAATTTGTGACCCGACCATAGCATTTTGTAGGGATACATGATCAACAGGGAAGCATGGACATAAAGCAATTAGATCCATAAGAAGCCTTGACTCATTTAACCACAGACTACCAAGACAGTGGAATGTACAGCTGCAACAAGGTGAAGGGGTCAGGGGAATGGGGACATTCATGTAAACTCTTTACACACATGTACAAACAGGGGGGAAAGTATAGCACCAATTCAGAGTTCTACATAGATGAAGCAAGATACGCTTGAAATGACCCTTTTGCACAGGACATAACTTGAGAACCACATCTACTACCTTGAGCTTATACAATACTTTAGACTTTTTCAATCGTCATTTTCTTTTTCTGAGCAACCTCGCACTCGGCCAGGTGATGCATATGAAGAGTGAGGGTGATATTATTCTGAACACCGCACGACTACTGTACTCACTTGTTGATTATTGCAACTCTATTCTCTATGATATACAGTAAGTCACAGTCTAGATAGCACATCTACTCAACTAACAATCCACCGCGTGAGGTTTTGGCAAAATAAACCAGTGGTTCTCAACCTTTTGGGGGGTCCCCAGATGATTAGCTAAATGTTAACATTGTTTTCTCACTCAACAGCAAACAGACCAACATACAGTATAAGTGTATACTGCACATTTCTAAAGTGACAATTTAAGGAATTTAAAGACCTCTTTAGTACCTCTGGTTAAACATTGGCCCAAACTCTCAAATATTAAGAGGCAGAAGAAATAGTGAAAATAGACGATCTTCATGTAGATCTGCTATTTTCACAATGGAACAGATCGAGTTGAACTAAATGTAATGCCAACTCCTACAATTCCAAGCGCTCGTCAGGGTGAGCACCCCAGTTCAACTATGATTATTTTGGGGGGTCACGGCCTGAAAAGGTTGAGAACCACTGAAACGATGTGGTGGATGGGGGAGCGCGCTTGACACCGGTGCTGTCACATCGTCCGTCCAGTGAGACCACGTCAGACTTCAGAGCAGCGTCCAGTTGGTGGAGAGAGGGGGGTGTCTGTGTGCTCTCTGTACATCCTGCTGCTGAGGTGCACGGTAAAGTCCTCAGTGTTCATGGAGTTGAATGAACACTGCTGACTTTACTGTGCGGGGAAAGAGTTTGAAGTGGGACCAGATCACAAGAAATCAAAGTCCGGGTGGCACCCCGCCTAGCGGGCGAAGGCGCATACCACATAGGCTCTGATGCCTGACAGTGATCGCCGACGACCTTTGCTGCGTGTCACTCCCCATCTCTCGCCCCATTTCCTGACAGTCTACTGTCCTACCAATAAAGCATAATTAAAAGCCCCAAAACAAATCTTTAAAAAAAAAAGAAATCGAAGTCCAAGGTGGAGGCCGTGCTTCCATTAGCTCTAATGTTTATGAGACCAAAAGCAGGATAGTGGCGAACGAATATGTGAGGAACAATGTCGGACTCCCCCCTCCCCCTCCCCCCCCACAACCCACATTCTACTTTTGGCATGTGGTTTTGTTTGTGCTGAGTCTGTCCCTCTCCCGCTCACTGTGCATCGCTGGGGGTGATGTTCCGGGAAAGCGGCTTGCTGCTGCTGCTGCTGCTGGCGTCCTTGAAGCAGTTGTTGAGGGCGGGGCTCTCCAGGCGACGGCCGGCGGGCTTCAGGCCCAGGGAGGAGGAGACTGTTGTGAGGGAGCTGAGGGGGCCGGGGGAGAAAGGGGACAAGGGGGAGGTGGGAGAGGAGGAAGAGGAGGAGTGTCCGTTGGGCTCTGCAGGCAGGGTGGAGGAGCCCCGCTGCTGCTGCTGCTGCTCGCGGAGCAGCCGGTGGTGTCGGAAGGTGGAGGAGAGGAGCAGAGCCTCGGCGCTCAGGCTGGAGGAGGCTGACAGGCTGGCCAGCAGGGCCTTGGCCTGACTGGAGGACAACAGCGGCCCCTCCTGGGGAAACCTCCTCAAGCCCGGGGCGAACGCCACCGACGGCACCCGGTGACCCGGGAGGCCACCGGCCTTGACCGCGCAGGGGAGCGGCTCGACGCCGCCACCGCCGGTGCTGTCGGTCGCCACGGCCTTCGTGTACAACAGCATCCCAGAGCAGATGAGGGATGTGGGGTGGGGTGGGGAGGGGGGCAAGGTGGAGAGATGGTTTTCAGGGAATGAAGGGAAGATGATAAGAGACAGTACAGCCTTATAGTAGGTAGCGTTTCCCCTGCAACACCTTCACATTCAGTCAGAGCAAATGTACACACACACACACACACACACACACACACACACACACACACACACACACACACACACACACACACACACACACACACACACACACACACACACACACACACACACAGTTTGCAGTGTGAGCTAAGTTGGAGATGTGGGGGTTCGAGCACAAGACCCTCAGGAGGTACAGGAGGGCGGACTGATTAAGCGGAAGGGCAGACAGGTGTGTGCAGCTCTGGAGTCAGGTGGGGCTGAGTGTGAGGAGAAAGGTGGAGGAGGTCAGGCACGGACAGGTCGCTCACTGCCGGAGGGGTCACAGACGGGACAGGCGGGGCCAGGAGGACGCAGGGTGGCACAGGTTCACACAGGTGACAGGGTGGGTGAGGTGGCACCGCAGGAACAGGTGTTAGGAGAAACAAGGTGTGCAGGAGTGAGAAGTGGGGGTGTGGGAGGGAGGGAGGGAGAGGGAGGGAGGGGTGGAATGGGAACAAGAGACAAACACAGGAGACCGTTATTTCAGGTTAGTATCAGCACGTGTGATGCTAGCCACAGCCAGATGGTTTCATGATGACAGAAACCAATGTGCACATCTTCTAGTAAAAACCTCAATGTTAACTCCACTCTGGAAGTGTACAAATGCAACATTTGGTTGCATTTGTACACTCCTAGAGGTGTACAAAATGAACACAGAAGGATTTTACAGCATAATGTGGCACGGTGACAGAAGTGAAAATGTACATTAAGCTCTTAGTGTGTGCGCTCTATTTTGACAATTATTTTTAATGATGGCCAGTCATTAAAAACAACATTGCAAAATATTCCAATGAACAGAGGTTGCTTCTGCATGATGCCAGAGTGAGCCAGCAGAGGGCACTGTTCTAGCACTGTGAAACATCTGGATCACATGGAAATGAGGTGTGTCAGTCTCTCTGGCACTTAGGGGCCTTTTCCACCGGCAAAGAACCTGTTCCAGAACCAGTGACGGTTCAACTTTCTTGGAACCTTGGTTCGTTCTTGCGAACCGTCTTGCGTTTCCACCAGATTTAACCAGAACCAGAGCCATGGATTTGGCTCTGGAACCACAAAAAACAAGGATTTTGTGGTTCCAGTACTGAACCAACTTTTACGGTTCGGAACCAACTCCGGTTCTGGTGGAAAAGCACACCTCTGGTTCATCCCATAGGCGGGAGGAACCGGCAAAGAACCGGTTCCAGAACCAGTGCCAGTTCAATTTTCTTGGAACCTTGGTTCGTTCTTGCGAACCGGCTTGCGTTTCCACCGGATTGAACCATAATTGAACCAGAGGAACCAAAGATTTTGTGGTTCCCGATCGGAACCAACTCTGGTTGTCGGTGGAAAAGCTCACCTCTGGTTCATCGCATAGGCGGGAGAAAGAACCAGAACCGGTTCTTTGCCGGTGGAAAAGGCCCTTGAGAGACAGGGTGAGGGCAGAGAACCAATAACGTACACATACACGGGCGGGAGGATCCAGAGAGTGATGACAGGGAGGAACAGTGTGGCTCCAGAATAAACCGCTGATTACATCTGTGTTAAGATAATTGATTAAAATGTTCCTGTTATTATGATTAACACGGTATAGATATCATTTTCAGTGTTAAACGTCAATGCCATCAGAATGTTGGGACAAATAACTAATCCTCGCAATGAGATCTGTCCACTCCAGGTCCGTACAAAGATGTTGACCAGGGAAATGATATCTCAATAAATGTCAGACTGCCCAGGACACTGGATAACAAAAAGCCAAAACATTCTACATCCTTGGCTTCTGAGTCCACGAGACTCAGTCATGACACCATCTCATGATATCCATTGTTATGTGTAATTGTCCAATCAGAATGTGACCAATGTATTCTGTAACTCCATATATCGGTGAAGTTATTTTTTGGATAGGCAGAGAAGCTACGATGGGTGAAAATGCTCTACTGTACTTGCTGTACAGTACACTTTGAACTCTGACTATACTTTCAATACAACTAACAGAAAACCCACTTGCACTGGTGTGGCCTCCTTTTATTGTGTGAGACTCTGACTAACTGTGATTTTATTCTGTGGATAGAAGCTGAGTCTTCTTGTGAAAGGATAACATTCTGAAGGAATTACAAATATGGGAATTAAACCAAAATCCCATCAATCTGTATGTCCAGAGACTCCAGACATCTGTGACACTGCTGAAAAGATGTGCTTCCATGCTTCTAGAACCAAAGTCTCTCTGAACCCATCAAAACTATACGTCCACTAAAACTATGCAACATACTTCGAACTAAAGAGTTTTTTATTCACTCAGCTTTCAACCACTTTCAACCTGGAGTCCCTATTTGGGCCATGCCACTTCATTGCAAAATGATAATCACTCCTTTGTGGTATTTGTCACTGTATATTTGCATACCAATGAGGCATCTGCATTTAACCCATCCTAAGTACAGTAACAGGAGTAGTGGCCACGGGGTCAGTGCCTCGGAGAGCTGCTAGTGGTTAAGAGTCTTGCTCAGGGACAAACATCGACACATTGCTAGCCTGGCCTGGAATTGAACCTGTGACAACCTGGCCCCCAGACGGGCTCTCTGGCCACTCAGTTATGGCTGCCCGCTCACATGTGTACAAAACTGTCAAAACTTTCCAAAGAAATTGAAAATAGCACATTTACAATCAATAAAAAAGAAGCAATAGGAGAAAATGTAACCTGTTTGTACTCTTCTTTTCATGTGTGGTGTGAGGTGAAAGGGCGTCACAAGGGGGGGGGGGAGTGGGACTAAGTTACTAGGGCCCAAGGTCGAGGGGCCTTAATTATTTTATACTTTAGCTATTGAAAAATAGCAGATATAGATCTGCTATTTTTGAAAAGTCATGAAAATGTGTGCAAATCTTTGAATATATGTATTTAAGCGAACATTTGTAACTCAAATTCTGCTTCTGGGGGGGTCCATGGAACAAAATGTTTTGAGATGTAATTTGGGGTGTCCTTCACATGAAAAGGTTTGAGCACCACTTACATAGAAATTTAGATTTTTCAAAAAACCTTTTCACGATTTTTCAAAAAACATTTTCACGATTTTTCAAAAAACATTTTCACGGTTTTTCAAAAAACATTTTCACGATTTTTCAAAAAACCTTTTCACGATTTTTCACTTCACGATTTTTCAAAAAACCTTTTCACAATTTTTCAAAAATAGCAGATCTACAAGCTCGCAGTGCGGCACCAGCTTGTAGATCTGCTATATTTTTCAATAGTTAAAGCACAAAATAATGCGTGATAATGCGTTCCCAGTCTAATGAAATACATTCATAGGGGGGCCCGCAATGAATCCTTGTACTCAGGGCCCAGAATTTGGTATGACACCCCTGAGGTGCATGCTGGGAGGTTTTAACCTGCTCTGCTGAGGTTCCAGGGTTACCAGGGCCCAAGGTGGAGGGGCCTTAATTATCTTATACTTTAGCTATTGAAAAATAGCATATACACAAGCTCACAGCTCACACGCGCTGTGAGCTTGTATATCTGCTATTTTTGAAAAGTTGTGAAAATGTGTACATTGTTTTTTTTTTTTTTTTTTCAAATGTTTTTTATCCCACGTTTTTGCAACCCATTTTTCTCACCCGGTGACTACCTAACCTGTAGTCCTGGTTTCCGCTCTCCCCCTGCCGCGCCAGGGGACATTGGGGAGCACCCGGCTGGCTAGGGGGAGGTAGTATAGAAACCAGGACTACTGCATGTTTTTGTGTGAGGGCCTATGCCCAAGGAGACACAAAATGTGTACATTGTACATGTATTTTTTAAGCGAACATTTTGTAACTCAAATGTTGCTTCTGGGGGGTCCCTGGATATTTTAAGATGGGGGTCCGTGGCCAAATACATATCATGAAAAAGTTTGAGCAACACTGATATTTAAAAAAAAAATCAGTCTAAATGGGTTAAACCCCATCCCCTATGAAAAACATTCATGGGGGGCCCGCCGTGAATCCTTGTACCCAGGGCCCAGAATTTGGTGCGACACCCCTGCGTGCTGCTGCAGGAAAAGTGGCCTTTCTCTTCATCTCATGGACTCAGAACTGCTGGGCTAAGACACAGCCTCCTGGGAGAGCCTTCAGAACCCCCACAACATCCACCCCCAGCTCACGTCCAGCACCTTTAACTAGCTTGCGTTACGGCCAGAAGTAATACATGGCCACATGGGAAATGGAAATAGAGTTTTGCAGCATGAAAGAGGCTCACATTGTCACGCCCTTCTTGATCTTTGCCAAAGCCAATGGAAAAGAAATTGTGGCTTTGAACTGTCTGTGCTTATCCAGCACATTGATTTGAAGCATCCTCAAGCCTGGAATCTTACAGCGTCTCCGGGTAAAAACGTAGCTAGCAGCTAGTAGCCCCAGAGCTGAGAGCATTTCAGAGCATCATCTCAGAAAGTTCCACTCAGAGACTGATAGCCTTATATAACTGTCTGCCATCATATGGCCTCACAGCACTGGGCAAACATTAGTACATAATTCGGGTGTCGCTCTCCATTCCGACATGTCGCCACTCCGAAATTGACTTCTTATTGTCAGAGTGGCGACACTTCCATAGTGGTTAAGTTTAGGGTAAGGGTTAGATATAGGGTTAGTGTCGGAATGGAGACATGTCGGAAAGGAGACATGTCGGAGTGGCGGGGTATAACCACATCATTCGTAGGGTTAGAAGGAGAGTGATCTTATTGCAAATTACATGTTACTTAGAAAGTGTGTGACAGTTTAATGGGTCATCTTTGGGGAAAATAACTAGAGAAAAGACAACTTTACCTTCAGCTGTGACCCCAGTGGAGAGTTCACCCACGGTAAGCATGTCTGCTTTTCAGAACAATTATGTTAGTCAGAAAAGTGGAGGCAGCAAATATGGTTAGAGGGATTGGGTTATGGGCATCACAGAGGATTAGCTCAAGTAGGAGGAGGTTATAACAGGTTTTAGAGGACCACATTGGAAATTAATTATTTCATTATATCATTATCCTCAGTATGATTTACAGTATGATATTGTGTGCATTTACTTATACACAGGCCTACGTACATTCTTTACCAAATAAACTCAGTCAATCAACAACATGGGTTAGGACAGGGTTACAACATGAGGAACCTGCCAGTTCTAATGGGAGATCCTGGGAACATACACTTTCCTGGATGACAGCTTAGCAGTATGGATGGAATGATATGAAAATTTCATATCACGATTATTTTGACCAAAGAAATCGCGATTTACGATATTATTCCTTATCCTGGGGAGGAACATTTGATAGAGAGTCAAAAAAAGACTGTATCAAGTACTTATATTATAAGTATCTTTTACCAATAGAGGGTTTAAGTGGATATGCATCCGGTACCACTTAATAAAAGGTGAATTGATCCAAGTGCATGACGGAGGACGATATCACGATAAATTAAATACCCACGATACGATTATCGTGAGTGTTTTTTTATCACAATAAACGATAATATCGCTTATCGTCCCATCCCTAATTAGCAGTTGACACTAGCCTAATGACTACAGTATTAGAGCTGACATGTTTTCAGTCTTCTAGCCAGTTGAGGGAGGCATCAGATACATTTTTAAAGCGGTAACAAATTAAATGTCTTTCATAAAAGATCACAATCCCCCGGTCAATGAATAGCTAAAAAGATGCAGCAGTGTAGTCGAGCGAACAAAAACAAGGAAGGACAAAAGTCCTCAAAGGCTGTATGCAAATGAGCCAAGCACCTTTTGATGAGACCAGATGTACATAATCAGTGTACATTTGAGAGCAATATGGCCTGTGCTCATTAGTAGGCTGGCATTCTACAAACAAGACCTAAAAGATTTTCGCTTATTTTTATGTTTTGTTGTTGTTTTGCATAATTTTCACCCCTAAAGTAGTCATCTTTTCTACATTAGCTATTACAGACATATTGCTGGACATCAGTGTTTCGACAACCACTTATACCAGGGTTCCCCAATTAGTTTCCCTCAAGGGCCGAATCATGTCTAGGGTACCAAGCCGAGGGTCACAGCATTGCAGGGGGCTACTCCCACGACAGTTCAGATATCGTCGTTGTCAGGTGAAAATCTTGTACTGTATGTCCAAAACCGTTCGGTTTGAATTTATAATTTTTAAAATGATTTAAACTAGTGAAAACAGGCAATCTACAAGCACACAACGCCTCGAGGTGCGAGGCGTTGTGTGCTTGTAGATCTGCTGTTTTCACTACTTTTGTGCGACGGCCTTGTATGATTTGCAAAAGAACGTACAAATTTGGAGATACGAGATTTCCAGCCGACAACGACGATATACTAGTGTTGTTGCTGCTCTTATACCACCATTATTACTGGGGTTGGTGGGGGCCAGACAGCAGCCCCCCACGGGCCGCAAATGGCCCGCGGGCCGCCTATTGGAGAACCCTGACTTATACCAATATGTTTTTTCCACTGGGACCCCCCTGCCCACTGCAACAGAGGACCCACTCACCACCGTGGCACTACTGTACCATGAAGGCATTGGAGGCGTTGCCGGAGGTGAAGGAGAACAGAGCCAGGGTTGTAGTGAGGCTGAGGCAGTGTGCCACCTGCCCCCTCCCACTTCCCAGCATTCTGCTGGCCAAAGTACAATCCCTGGACAAGCTGTGCGGGTTGAGAGCAAGGAGTTTTGTTTCCAGCGGGAGACAAGGGATTGTAACATAATCTGCCGTGGTTGTCAGAAGATAAACCAAAACACGGCATTATACCCTGTGAGTTGCTTTTTGTCCGGAATCAAAATATGAACCGAGAGGAAGCCATTTTCACCATGGTTGGGGACTTTAGACAAACATCTCGGAGCCAAAACAATTTCAACACATCAATGTAAACACACAGGGAGATGTACTTGACCACAGCTACTCTCACTTCAGCAATGCCTCTAAATACCTGCCCCGACTATTGTTCGGCAAATCGGATCACTCTTCCATCCTGAAGCTGATTAACCTGTCTCCGCCAGAAGGTGGCGTCTTGAGTTCCACTTCCAAGACTACCATCTGGACTCGCTCAATGCAAACCGATGTAGGAGGCGAGTCCATTTTTTCAAGCTATTTAGCAGGTGATTCGATGGGGCTGCCTGTCTATCACAGGCACGTATGCATGGCGTATAATAGCTGCGCCAGCAGTAAAGATAACAACACTACAAGCTGTTTTTAAAAACATATTCTTTCACGTGTAGATGAAATATAATGTGCATTTTTACAACTCCGAGGGCGGGCTCCTTTCCTCAGAGCCCGCCCGTAACTGCCGCTGATTGGTGTGAACCGGCGCTTTGCGGTGGAAGCAACTGTCTGGCGGAGTCAGGTTAGAAGCTGATGCAAGCAGCCCTCACCGTGAGGATGATCCACTGCTGGTCTGACTAGTAGTCGGACGCTGTGTTTTGATCACATGGACTGGGAGATGTAATGTGATGCGCCAAATGCCAACACTGATGAGTACAAGCAATCATAGGATTCATCCGGAAGTGTATAGAGGATGTTATCCCCACAAAAACAGTACAGGTATCCTAAACTGAAGCCATGGGTCAACAGCACCACATGAGCTGCCCTCATCGCATGAGACAAAGCTGAAAGCAAGGTGGGAAGTGGAACCGATCTCTGTACAGTGTTCACAGAAGACAGTTCTTTTTTGTGCACAAGTTATTAGCCTAGCGCAGCTAGACAATCCACCCATGTTAAAACAAGGAGGGGATGTACAAGAATATACTGCAGTTAGTTAGCTGCATTAGTATAGTCTGGCCAAGATAGTCTAACAAGTTATAACCAGCTTGGTGCATTAACACCAGCGAACAAATGTTATACCCAGTTGAAGAATTGGGCCTCCTCAGGTTACACGCAGTGGTGGAAAGTAACTAAGTACATTTACTTAAGTACAGTACTTAAATACTTGTAACAAAGTATTTCTACATTGCAGAATTGATACTTTTACTTACGTAAAAATACGAGCACTTTTTCCACTACTGGTTTCAAAGGCTGACAGACAGCTGACACTTGTGGAGAAATCCCCTATAGCGGTCCTACAATACTGAACTACTCGGTTATTGGATCCAATACAAATCCACAATGTCCTACCGCGCAGGAAATTTGATTGACAATTGTGATCCTTTTTATTGCCTATGAATATTTCATATACTGTAGCTCTAAAATCCGTTTTCCTATGTGTCATGCAATTGTGGCTCGGCGCTGTCCAATCTGGCCTCGTGCCTGACGCACAAGAGACAATTAGCTTTGAATGACTTCTGTCCCTTGGCAGGGATTGTATTCACACAATCCCTGCGCCTACTTTTTAGAGAAATTGTTTGCAACATTGTTTGTAGACAAAGCCAACGTGCTGTGTTGGAGTGTTGTCCTGAAATAATGGGATTAATTTCGCTTTCAAGCAGGCCATCGTGTCTCGCAGTGTGCAGAGTCAGGGACGTGCTGGCCATTGGGAAAAGCGGGACAACTCCTGAACGGCCGGTTCATTCCCGGCCAGTCCAATTGTAACTGCTTCATCATACAAGGCCGTTGCACAAAAGTAGTGAAAACAGCAGATCTACAAGCACACAACGCCTCGCACCGCGAGGCGTTGTGTGCTTGTAGATCGGCTGTTCTCACTAGTTTAAATCATTTCTTAAATGATGAATACAAAACAAACAGTTTTGGACATACAAGGTTTCCACCCGACAACGACAAAATATAACTCATGTAATTGGCCCACTGGCTTGTCACTTGTCATGATCTGAAATGGCAAATCTTTGAGTAGCAGCAGCGGCGGCGCTATAGAGAGAGATCTCCCTATAACGCGCAATGAGGGCCTCTCCAACTCTTTTTCCCGGGCTGAATCAGGGGCCCAGCACGTCCCTGTGCAGAGTGCTTCCAGAGACAGAAGCAGAGCGCGAGGGAAGAGTGTGGGAGGCAGAAAGAGAAAGAGAGGAAATAGAAGTTTTAGATGACGCGGAGACCGAGGAAGAGGGGGAGAAATAATGATGGGGGAGAGAGAGAGATAGAGAGAGAGAGAGAGAGAGAGAGAGAGAGAGGAGGAGGGCAGGGACGTGCAGAGAATGTTAGAGAGGCAGGGGCTGACATTTCTAAAAGGGCCTTTTGGTGAAAATATAGAAAATAGCAGACCTCCAAGTTGGAGGTCAGCTATTTTCGGTACTTGATACCACACTGAACACTGATAATCAAGTGAATACTGGAGATGTGGCAAATGGCATGGATTTTTACACAGAGAGGGCAGTTCTTTCAACATAAGATGCTGCATTCAAGTTCAGGAGGGTTTGGACAAGGTCATTCTCTTTAATGCTGCCTTCTGGTATGGCATGGAAAGAGGACATTTGCAATTCTTTCACCATGGTAAAAACTGCATTCATGGTCTGGAGAGGGCATTTTTTACAGCTGGATAAAAGGGCAGGGGCTCAAGCCCCCTTTGATGTCTATGTGCGCACATGCCTGGAGGAGGGAGAGCTGAAGAACTCTCCTCTTCATACTGAATAATCTGTGATAGCAAAGGACTCAACTGGCCACTTATCCCATTATTAGAAGTTTCCTCCTGAGCTTCTCCCACGCCATGGAGACTTAAGCCTCATTACGCTTCCTCCTTCCGACCTTTCTCCACCTCCCTCCCCCCACTCGTACTCTCTGCAATCCCCAGAACCACATTTCTCTGTGAATTTGCCGTCAAATTCCGTAAGCGTGTAGAGGAGGAGGTTTAGATTCACTCCAGTGCTCTTGCGTTTTTAGAATCACAATGACATTAGGTTATTTCCTTTTATTATTGACACAACTCCTGTCATTGCAGGGTGGCGGCGCTTCTCAGTTGACACGCTTCAACGGTTCAATTTCCCAGACTGCCATGGGCCATCCAGCATCCCCAAGCTATGCCCTGACTCTAGAGCGTGGTAGTACTACCATCTACCATGTCTCCACTGCAAAAGTAACACCATGCACTTTAGAAAAGAAAGCATACACTGCAAAATCCAGACTGTTCATTTAACTCAGAGAGTATAAAGAATTGACTGAATTTTTACACTCTCAGAGTTAAATTAACAACATGTCATGCCTCTCAGACAATAGAAGGTATCTCTCTCTATAGCTGTGGTTCTCAACGTGAACCCCAGTGGTCCTTGGGTTCCAGAGGGTCCCAGACTAAATGACTGATAGTTAGGAAGCAAATGGACTTTTATGATTCTGTAATTGTGTACAAATAGTCCAGGCGTTTCGGGCAGTATTTTGATGTAATCGTGCACTTTATGAAAGAAGCATGAAATTTGGCACACAGTTAGAACATGCCATATGGAACATTTTTGGCTATAGGGGCATCGCAGATTTGTCTTGGGAAACTTGTGGGAGCCAATTAAAGTTGGGCTCTCATAGACTTTACTATAGAGTAAAATAATACAAAAAATACATATGCTTTAAGTAGAATGTAAGGGGTCAAACTAGGTGTTTTTTGGGATTCTGAATCCAATGCAAACATTTGTTTTGCAAAACGGACCCCATAAAACTATGGTTTAGTGATGAGTCATCACTTTTCAAAGTTTTGTGGCGGCCGTTTCTCGGAAAGGAATGTTTTTCGTGCAAAACAAATGCTTGCATTGGATTCAGAATCCCGAATAACACCTAGTTTGACCCCTCACATGCTACTTAAAGCATATTTATTTTTTGTATTATTTGACTCTATAGTAAAGTCTATGAGAGCAACTTTGATTGGCTCCCACAAGTTTCCCAAGACAAATCTGCGATGCCCTATAGCCAAAAATGTTCCATAATATGGCATGTTCTAACTGTGTGCCAAATTTCATGCTTCTTTCATAAAGTGCACGATGTTTGCCTGAAACGCTCGGACTAAAATGGAACCAAATGGACTTTTTTGGGAAACAGTGCCCTAATGCATATGAAACTGGGGTCCCTGGAATCTAAAAGGTTGAGAACCAGTTGATGCTACAGTACAGTATCTGGAAAAGGGATTCAGCTGTTTGCACTTCTACAGTATACAATGTACAGTATGATAGTGTAGCAATATGGTGCCATACCGCTCTTCTACACTATACAATGTACAGTATCATAGTGTACATTGAAGAATTCCCAACTCGCGATTGGAGCAGCCATCACCCCGCCTCTCAAGTCTACACTATACAATGTACAATGTACAGGGGAGGGGCGGCATTGGCTCAGGGGTAGAGAAACCGTCATTAGAACACAAAGGTTTCCCGAAAGGTTCCCAGTTTGAATCCGAGGTCCCCCAGAGTTAGTGATGAAGAGTCCTTGAGCAAGACTCTGAACCCCTAGTTGCTCTCGTCTCCCAGGTTGGTGCCTTGCACGATTTCCTCCGTCATCGGTTTATGAATGGGTGAACGTAATGCACAATCTATATAAATGCACCATTTACCATTTTTATTTACCAGTATCATAGTGTAATACCGCTCTTCTACACTATACAATGTACCGTATCATAGTGTAATACTGCTCTTCTACACTATACAATGTACCGTATCATAGTGTAATATAGCTCCTTTCGGAGTATAGTGTAATACTGCTCCAAACAGGAGGATGCTCTCATTAGTGTGTGGCAGGGAGGCTAGATTTCTACTTAGTTGTACGAGGGTGTTGCACACCTAAAATAGCCCATCTATAAGCTCACGTCGCAATCCGACGCGTGGTGAGCTCGTAGAACAGCTGTTTTCAGTGTACAACACAACGCCCAACCAAGTATACATCTATATCAGGCAGAGGGTGCTGATGCAGCGGGAAGGAGTGTGGATGGGGTAAAGTAGGGTGCTGGTTGGGGCTGACGAGACGGGTGCTACTGTTGGGGCCAGGTTACTGACAGGTAAAGGGATTGATACTAATGATTACAAACTACATGTGTTCATTTAACCCATTAAAACCCATGTCTCAGTTTTTGACCGGACATTTTACACAACAAACTTTGAGCCGTTTGTGCCAGGATGTAGGCCATATCTAGGCCTGATGTAGCCGCGCTTCAGTTTACTTAAGCCCGGACATTTTTTAACAGGTTTTCCCATTCTCAGATAGGGGCGTCAAATACTTATAATTGTGGGGTAAACAAACACCCCTTGGCACGAAAACGTTTGAGAACTACTGATTTAGATTTAGGCATTCGTAGAATTGACCTGGGGTCTTAATGGGTTAACTCTGAGTCTAATCCAAGGACATTGTTGATGATGACATACCTGCTGCTGGCCCTCCCTTTTCCCGCTCTTTGTCTTGTCTGTGCTGCTGTTCTGCTGCAGGTGCTTCAGTCTGGAGGCAGCCGAGGACGAGGAGTGCAGGACCCTGTTGCCTCCCTGGACAGAGGAGGAGGCGGGGAGACAAGGGGAGAGGGCCGGAGGTGGGAGATAAAAGAGGAGGGAGAGGTATGAGGAAGAGAGAACAAAAACAAAAAGACCAAATGTGAGTCTGATGGATTCCATTAGCGAGTATTTTGCCCCGAGGCCTGCAGGGGCTCCGAGATCAGGGCTAACAGAAAGAAATAACTGCAGTCACTTTTCAATCATTTATCCTTATACCGACGCAGCAGGACTAGAGGCGCCATGGCAAACAGGAACACGCGGCAGCGCGAAAATGAAAGTGACGTTGCATAGCGTAGCTACACACCAGAGGCTATATGATGCAGCTGTGCTTAATGGTCTACTTCCCTGTTATCTGCCTCAGTCGGCAGTCGCTACTAATACACACAAGCACAAACAAATCCTCACACAGCATCCTCCAACCTACAGTTCATCCTTTGCATAAAGAGAACTGGTTGGAAAACACATGCTGCAGTAGCCTCACACAACCAGTGTTTACATGGCTACATTAATACAATGTAAAAATGGGCCTTTCACCCCTGATGTAAAGACAGATATTAAGATGAAAGTTAATCCAAGCTGTAACCTGGCTTTATGTCATATTATATCAGTTGACCACACATTTAGTCTGTAAGCTATTCAACGATACCCCAACGATGAGAAAGAGGGGAACGTGGGATTGTTTGGAATTGCAATGGACTAATAAAAAACTGTTGGGGTGATGAAATAACGTGTGAAGACTCTGTAATCCTCTGTCATGCCAGTGCTGGTCCAGACAGAGCAGGAAAATGCTCCATGACAATGTGAGAGCCGTGCCCTGACTGTGAGGCTACACAGAAAGTGGCACACGTTGTGAGGGTTGTGTTTTTCCACTGTAATCTCTCAAGAGCACTTATGTGAAATACTTGCTTTTACATCACATAAGAATTCAAATAATTAGCACTAATCACCCCTGAATTTTACCATGCACAATGTATATATAATCTATAACATACACAAGCACGCACGCACACACACACACACACACACACACACACACACACACACACACACACACACACACACACACACACACACACACACACACACACACACACACACACACACACACACGCGCTGTATATATATATATATATATATGCAGATGCAGTATACAAGTGTTTGCAATTATACAGGCATGCTGGATAAGCTTTTAACGTGAAAATGACAATAAACCAAAGTGAAGTTACCTCTGTTTCACTTTTGGCTTGCATTGTTTACCCAACATTAAGCTGCTAATTACTTTGAACAGTTTTCAAAGAAGAAGAAGCGATTGATTTCATAAGATTATTGCAGAAGAACACAGAACAGAATATGAAAGGCAAAGAAAGAGCAGAAAAAAGAACAGAGAACACATGAAGAAATTGTTGTTTTCATTGCATTATTCTATCTTTTAAAGATCTTTAATTAAATTTTGGTCTTTCTTCAGTGTAACAAAGAATGAAATCGTCGTCCAGGTTTACAGAGGGAGCACAGATGCAAGGACAGGTCGATGAAAAGACAATTAAGCCTCAGCCCAGCGGGATAGCAGCCCAAGTACTAAACAGAAACAGATACATACTGTAAGGAGGGAGTGTGTTGGCTGTCCTTCTGCACGTGTTAATAATACACACCCTCAATTTGAAATGCAATTAGAAGCCAAATCATCCCGGGGGGGGGAAGACATCAGAAGAGGTAGACAGAACAGAAGCTTGGGAAGTTGAAATTCTGCCGTCCAGAGAAGAAGTCAGAGCTACAGCAAGCCCGGCGAGGGCAGGAATCTAGTCAGCGAGTGTTAAGTAATGAACCTGGGTCAGTGCAGGGTTGAAAGAGGAGGGCTTTGGAGGGACTGGTGGCTTCTTGGTCTCCGTTGTGCTTGCGGAGGTCTTCTCTGTGTAGAGGTGCTCTGTGGTGGGCTGGCATTGGCCACTGATCTCTATCAGGGTGTTCTCTAGCTCACGGATGGTTTCTTCGAGGCTGTCCAGCCGCTTGTAGGTGCTGCTACGGATGTCCTCGCCCCTCCTCCAGGGGCTCTGGCTCGGCGTGTCTCTGCTGTTCGCAGAGCCAGTCGACCTGCTTGGTTCAAGGTCAGCGTCTACTGGGCTCTGACGCTCATTCGGAGCGACATGGGTTCCAGTGTCACGCTCAAGGCTTAAGGTCCTGTCCCCCGTCACAATCCCTCTCCTCAGAGCCTCCACCAGAGAGCCCTGCAGGCCAGGGTGGATAGCGATCCTCTGGCCCATAGGGCTGGGGCTGCCATGTGAGAATGCCACCCTGGGTTTGGGTACTGGCTTGGGCTCCAGCAGCAAATGCAGCACCCTATAGGCTTCTCTGACAGTCACTTTGTTGCTAAAGAGCACCAGGAGAGGCATGTCTCTCGGTGGGATCTCAAAGGGTCCCTCACCCTGCAGTGGGATGGTCAGCGTCTGTAGACCATCTCCCATGATCTCCCTGACCTCCTGGGCCTCGATAAGAGCCAACACCTGCAATTCCGTCTCTATCAGCAACAGCGCCAGCTCCTCTTGATGTTCTATGTCCTCCTCGAAAGACTCCTGGATCCTTAGCTCCTGAAGAGGAGTTTTCCGAGATGCTCCAACAGGAGGCCTCTCCTTGCAGACCTGAGAGGCGGGGGGGTGGCTGCTCCACTCGCGAGTTGGGAATTCTTCCCCCGGGTCCTGTGTTAAACCTCTCACAGGGTTCTCTGCGGAAGGAGGGGGCGACACTGACTCAGTCAACACAATCTGGGGGATCAGAGAGAACGAGGTGCGGGGCCGGCCCGTGCTCCCAACCTGTAAAACAAAAAAGGCTCCATGAGCTGTAAAATCATTTTTTAACTAGCCATGGCAATTCACAACTATACCTTTGAGAGATTAAAAGAGATTGCATGAAGAGATAAACAAGTACCACTGCAATAGACAGTTTGTCATTATGTTTTTGTAGCATCATAATGTATTATTGACTGAGGAGGAGCAGTAACAGTGCATTACCAGTGTGTCTGATGCCAGAGAGCGGCTGGTTGTGAGGTCTGATCTGTGCCGCTCCCGCTGGAGGCCAGAACTGGCCAGTAATGCACATCTGGACAGCTGAATGACAAAGTGTGATGAGTCTGACAGCTACTGTAATCTATTCTAGGGCATTCACGAATAGGGATTTTTAGTATTCGAATTATTCGACCTCAAAGTATTCGAATAGTGGAATATTCGACAGGACTGGCCAAACTGGTCAAATATTAATTAAGCAAGAGGCGAACATTGTGAAAATAGCAGATCTACATGCTCACAACACCTCGCGTTGCGAGGCGCTGTGAGCATGTAGATCTGCTATTTTCACAATATTTATCTGCGGAACCGAGTCACATTAAATGTAATACCGACAATTCAAAGTGCTTGTCAGGGTGGGGGTCCCCAGTTCAAATATGTTTATTTTGGGGGTCACGGCCTAAAAAGGTTTGAGAACCATTGACAACTCATTCTTATGACTTCCTATCTAGCCAAGCTTTATAAATTATATATTTAAAAAAAGGCGAATATTCGACTTCGGTGAACAACGTCGAATAGTGACTTTGATATTCGAATATTCGAATATTTGGTGAATGCCCTACTGTAATCACACAATGCTAAAACACACTCACACACCCATGGCATGCACAAAAACACACGCAAATTCAGGCATAGCACACTGACACTGACTGCACACCATCAACTGCAATAACCACTCACAAAGGATAGAACTATCCTCAGCAGTGTTTCTCAAACTTTCAAATTTCACGGTCTACCCTTAAGTTACAGACTTGTATGGGTAAATTTAGACCCCTCTAAAGGAATCCACAGAGTCCCTGGAATCCACTTTGAGAACCACTGGTCTACAGTATATGAATTTGTGGACACATCATCGCACATCACAATGTCTCCGGTTTTGTTCTGGAGAGCTGTGCTACATTTCATCCGCGCTCTGAGCCCTTTAATTGTTTCCTGTCCATAGATAGAGGATTGATAGTTCATGCGTGCCCTACTTCCATGTTCAAAGCCACATACTTTGCTGGGGGACCAGATGAGGCTTATTGCTAAGGATACCAAACTAAACGCATCTTCATTGTGGAACATAACGGGTCACTTGAGGCGCCCATCCCGATTCTGTGTTTGACATAGAAATGTCTGCTCTATACTTACTATATTCCTCTATGTCAGGGGTCTTCAACGTTTTCAGGCAAAGGACCTCTTAGTTGAGAGATGAAGCAAGGACCCCCACAACCTCTTCATAGATTCCATATAGATTCATTGTTTGACAGCACAATCGTGTATTTTGGATTCATGTCAATTTGTCAATTTTCTGATATTTAACCACTTGAACCGTCAATACTTACTAAACTTGACCTTTCACTCTGTACTTAGTCTGCGCTTTTCCCCCTCTACACCAAACCTCTTCGCTGAAAATAGCCAATCTACAAGCTCACAACGCCTCGTGTGTGTGCACGCACGCACGCACGCACGCACGCACGCACGCACGCACGCACGCACACACGCAGTATGGTGTGTGGCTGTCACAACGGTGATGATAACAGCCTAATTAGAAAGTGACAGTGTTTTTAAATCCCGTCATCTGCATTTGTTCCATGTCTGTGGCTGGCATTCCTAGGACATATCCTCCTCTATAAGCTTGCTGCAAGCACATCAACATTCCAAGTGACCAATTATGAGTCCTCCAGTGACTCGCTGCCGCAGAGAGGAGTCACCGTGTTGTACCTCGGCCGAGCTGCAGGAAGGTTAGCAATGACTCAACCTCAGAGTGAGGAGAAGGTGGGGCATGTGTGTGAGGAGGTGGTTGGCAGAGGTGGAGCAGGTGGGGTGGTCACTGGTCAGTGGGGGTAGGGGGTGGCGGCGTGGCCACAGCAAGAGTGGTGTTTTTGACAGCAAATTTTGATTTAGTTTTAGTCATAGTCTTTTCAATAAAATGTAATTTAGTTTTAGTCATAATTTAGTCACCTGAAAAGTTTTAGTTTTAGTCTAATTTTAGTCGACTAAATATCATAAGATTTTAGGCGACTAAATCTACAGTTGATTTAGTCAACTCAAATGTATTTTGGCAGGCCTTGATGGCATCATAATGACTGATTTTACACGTGTCGCAGCGCGACGCGTTGTGAGCTTGTAGATCGGCTATTTTCAGCACGCAACACCTGAGAGCAACCAAACATAGTCCACTAGTCCCTCCCTAACGTTTTCGTCTAGTTTTTATTTTATTCACATAATTGTCAATATATTTAGTCTTAGTTTTAGTCATCACAGCTTAGTTTTTATTTCGTTTTCATTTTGTTTTCGTCAGTGAAAAAAACACAGTCGACAAACATTTTTCATCATAGTTTTAGTCAACGAAATCAACACTGGTGTGAGGAGGTGGTTGGCAGAGGTGAAGCAGGTGGGGTGGTCAGTGGGGGTAGGGGGTGGCCACAGCAGGAGTGGGTCAAGCCAGTGTGAGTCAAGTTTGAGTACACACACTCAGAAAGTCAACGGCCAAAAGCTTAAAAAGCAAAAAAAATACAAAGTTTGGTGCCTGCACAGACTTGCTCTCATGTGGGTTTTATTGAAACCGTATGATCTTTCGCCTCCGTTGTGATCCCCCTCCTCACATCCCGACGGAGGCGAAGCGCCGATGCATGTAGTCGATCATGTGCCCCAATGAAACTAGCATGAGAGTTTTTATGCTTCACCGTACGATGGTGACACACGCCAACAATTGCAGATAATAAAAACCACCATCTTGCGACAAATTATATCGTTACTGTAGGGCAGAAACCTCGTATCTCCAAGTTTGACATTTATATGTTTTTTCGTAAAGCAAAGCCCTGCTTCATCACACAAGACTGTCGCACAAAACTAGTGAAAATAGCAGATCTACAAGAACACAACACCTCGCAGCACGAGGCGTTGTGTGCTTGTAGATCGGCTATTTTCACTAGTTTTAAATCATTTTAAAAGGATTAATACAAAATGAACGGTTTTGGACGTACAGTACGAGGTTTCCACCCGACAACAACAATATGTAAATCGGTCTTAATGTGCAGTCTTAGTTTTTTTTGTGCTTTTGGATCCAGCGTGTTACCTTGGAGCCTGAGGCCACAGCGGGCCACAGGTCTAGGCTGCAGGGGGCTACACTGGTCCTGCGGATGCTGCTGGGGGGGCTGCCAGGCAGGGAGCGGGAGAGGGGGAGGGAAGGGGGCAGAGAGAGCCTGAGGGGGGCTCTCTCAAACAGCTGGGAAGGGACAAAGGGAGGATGGAGAAATGCCACAATCCAGTGGTTTTCAACCTTTTTCATATCAAGGTTCATTATTTATTCTGCATTTGAGCTACTGAACACCATTTGATGAGTAGCCTCTCAGACCAAAGACTTGTAATAGTTTGTTGATGTTAGATAAGATTTTGTCCAAATTCCATGCTCTAATTGTGTTATTATTCATTTAATTAATTTGACTTAGGAAATAAAGTCATGTAGATGTTTAACAAAAAAGTAACTAATATGGGTCCATTTGGTTTCATTTTACGCTCTCAAGAGTTAAAGATCGACAAGGGTCCATTTGGTTACCATTACCAACTCTCCGTCATTTAGCTGGGGACCACTGGTTGAAAACCACCTCCATAACGGGACGGACATCATTTAGGATCACACGTCTCAGATGAAATCAAATGATCAGAATCTGCCTCCGCCGATCCGGATGGCCCTGTTTGCCATCAAACTGCCAGGCAGGTCACGCCAAAGTAGCCATCAGGCCCCATCTGTGTGGCTGTGATCTGTGAGCCCTGGGTGACGATGTGTGTGACTGAGCTGTGCGTGTGTGATCTCTGGGTTTCCCTCAGTACTGGAGGAACAGCAACATATGGCACCTGCTGCTTCAACATGTGGTAACAAGGCCTATCACATGCGCAAGTGTGTGTGTGTGTGTGTGTGTGTGTGTGTGTGTGTGTGTGTGTGTGTGTGTGTGTGTGTGTGTGTGTGTGTGTGCGTGTGCGTGTGCGTGTGCGTGTGCGTGTGCATGTGCGTGTGACAGGCGTGTGTGTAGTTGTATTACTATGCTTTTGAGGGCCAAATATCCACACGAGTAGTAGGATTAATTTCCTTGGACAGATGGTTGTGTTATGATAAAAAATGTTTTGGGGACTTAGACATAAAATTAGGGAAGGATTAATGTTGGGGTCAAGCTTTAAGAAGTTAGGGGATAGGGTTAGAGTTATGCCTGACTTATATTATTGCCCACAAGCTCACAACGTGTCACAGCGTGGTAATACAAATGCCTGTGAGTGTAATAATGTGTGCAGCTGTGTGTGCGCGATTATCACAGTATGTGCACAGTATGTGTGTCCAGTGGCAGGTTACAGAGATCCTATGAATAATGAAAGCAGCTACATTACAAGGTTTCACATTCCCTGTAGAATCTCATTGAACAAACATAATCCAAACAAGGCTTGCACGATGCTGGTTTGGGCGCATGTTGATCAGTGCTATACTTCCCAGTATAACAGTACTATACCTCCCATTATGACAGTACTATACCTCCCAGTATAAGTGCTATACCTCCCAGTATGACAGTGCTATACCTCCCAGTATGACAGTGCTATACCTCCCAGTACGACAGTGCTATACCTCCCAGTATGACAGTACTATACCTTCCAGTATGACAACACTATACCTCCCAGTATGACAGTGCTATACCTCCCAGTATGACAGTGCTATACCTCCCAGTATGACAGTACTATACCTACCAGTATGACAGTGCTATACCTCCCAGTATGACAGTACTATACCTCCCAGTATGACAGTGCTATACCTCCCAGTATGACAGTGCTATACCTCCCAGTATGACAGTACTATACCTCCCAGTATGACAGTGCTATACCTCCCAGTATGACAGTGCTATACCTCCCAGTATGACAGTGCTATACCTCCCAGTATAACAGTACTATACCTCCCAGTATGACAGTGCTATACCTCCCAGTATGACAGTGCTATACCTCCCAGTATGACAGTACTATACCTCCCAGTATGACAGTGCTATACCTCCCAGTATGACAGTACTATACCTCCCAGTATGACAGTGCTATACCTCCCAGTATGACAGTACTATACCTCCCAGTATGACAGTACTATACCTCCCAGTATGACAGTGCTATACCTCCCAGTATGACAGTACTATACCTCCCAGTATGACAGTGCTATACCTCCCAGTATGACAGTACTATACCTCCCAGTATGACAGTGCTATACCTCCCAGTATGACAGTGCTATACCTCCCAGTATGACAGTACTATACCTCCCAGTATGACAGTGCTATACCTCCCAGTATGACAGTACTATACCTCCCAGTATGACAGTACTATACCTCCCAGTATGACAGTACTATACCTCCCAGTATGACAGTACTATACCTCCCAGTATGACAGTACTATACCTCCCAGTATGACAGTACTATACCTCCCAGTATGACAGTGCTATACCTCCCAGTATAACAGTACTATACCTCCCAGTATGACAGTACTATACCTCCCAGGACGACAGTACTATACCTCCCAGGACGACAGTACTATACCTCCCAGTATAACAGTACTATACCTCCCAGTATGACAGTGCTATACCTCCCAGTATGACAGTACTATACCTCCCAGTATGACAGTGCTATACCTCCCAGTATGACAGTGCTATACCTCCCAGTATGACAGTGCTATACCTCCCAGTATGACAGTGCTATACCTCCCAGTATGACAGTGCTATACCTCCCAGTATAACAGTACTATACCTCCCAGTATGACAGTGCTATACCTCCCAGTATGACAGTGCTATACCTCCCAGTATGACAGTGCTATACCTCCCAGTATGACAGTACTATACCTCCCAGTATAACAGTACTATACCTCCCAGTATGACAGTGCTATACCTCCCAGTATGACAGTACTATACCTCCCAGTATAACAGTGCTATACCTCCCAGTATAACAGTACTATACCTCCCAGTATGACAGTGCTATACCTCCCAGTATGACAGTACTATACCTCCCAGTATAACAGTGCTATACCTCCCAGTACGACAGTGCTATACCTCCCAGTATAACAGTACTATACCTCCCAGTATGACAGTGCTATACCTCCCAGTACGACAGTGCTATACCTCCCAGTATAACAGTACTATACCTCCCAGTACGACAGTGCTATACCTCCCAGTATAACAGTACTATACCTCCCAGTATGACAGTGCTATACCTCCCAGTATGACAGTGCTATACCTCGAGTTCAGCAGCAATTTTGTCTTCGTCTCTATCCTCCTTGTCTCCAGAGGCTAAGGTGGGGGGTGTGGAGGCAGGGCGAGGGTTGTCAGACACAGTCCTCCTCAGCTTTATGTGAGGCTTCTGGCCCTCCGTCTCGTCAGACTCAGACTTCTACAATAACAACCACAAAGGAACACACAGTAAGATGGATGGTAGATGCTGACAGAAATCCCTTCTTAGCTCTTCTCAGCCATTGCTCTACTTCTTGCCCCGGCATTTTTCTGTTAAAGGAACTTCACTTTTTGTCTTCATATATCGGTCCCACTAATGCACACAATAGGACCTTAACCATTTATGTGTGTATCAGTGGCGGGCTGTGGATAGCCTGAATTGAACCCGGCAATGATATGATCATCAGCGATTTCAAACCACATTTCAAAAATACGTTTCTATTTAATGCACTGTGGCTACTATTTTAGCATGCCAACATTCCGAGAAGAGAAAGGAGCAATATTAGCTTGAAATCTACACCATTAAAATTGAGCTACACAGAGCTTGTCTCCAAGGCAAGAAATGGTCCCTTCCCATAGTGAGCAAGTGAGGACTGATATATGGCGATAAGGTTGTTCAAATTAAATGATCATTCCAGGAATGTCTGGGCACCGACCCATATCATTTTATTGTATTGAGTGCGGATAAAAGTGAAACGCATAAAACTTTAATATAAATTGCATTTTTTCTCTTAACTGTACACAGTCAAATCCATGGTGTTAATTTAACTCAGAGACTGTACAAACATGACCTGATCTAAATTAACACTCAGGACTTTACAGCGCATACAAACGTAAAAAATAAACTGTGTCTGTTTTTCTTTTTCTTTTTTTTTTCAGTCACCTTTATACTCTTGCCGGGGATGAGGGTTTCTCCGCTGCGAGTGGTCAAGCCCGCCGGGGATGATGGGAAACTACGCCGTGGTGGTGGGGGAGGGGGAGACTTGGAGGGCTTCTCCGTGCGATACCGAGGCACTGTCAGCTCATCTGGGAGAAAACGGCCACATTGGGCATGATGAATAACAGTACAATGTCTAACATAAGCCATGGTATTCCAGTACCTTCATACCAAATGGGTTTTCAAAGGGCAATGGGTGGTCCATTCTATTGTGATGGATAGTGGGTACCTGTAAGTTGAGAGTTAACTCACAGGGGGAAAAGAACAGGATCCTTATCCAGGGCGCATTCATGCAGGTCCATGCAGGGATGAGGTGCGGGTGTTAATGTGAACACATAATCCCAGAAAATCCCACACCATGGCTGGTAATGGGAACGTGGGTTCGGCGATTTGCCTCCAGAACTTACCAGAACCGCGCCTGGATCCGCCCTCCTTCCCGGCGAGCTTGTGCTGGGGCTTGCCGGAGCGGTGCTCGGGGGTCGCCGCGCCGCTCTGGGGTGCCTGGGTGGACGGTGTGTGGGAGGACGGCTTGATCTGCCTGGCAGCAAAGTCCAGGTCTGGGATGGCCTTCATTAGTTCCGCCTGGGTCTCCTCCAGCAGCCGGTTGATGTCCTGGGCGCTGTACTGGGTCAGACTGGCCCGCTTCTCCTCCCAGTCCCGCTCCGCCGCCTGCAGAGTGGAGAGACGGACCAGACTGGGTCAAACCCAGTATATACTGTAGGCTTGTAATGGGCAATGTGCTGGCCGGGGAATGTGTGAAATGGTGGGCAATTTGTAAGAGGGACAGTCAGTGGTAGTGACTATAATGTGAAACACGCGCACGCACGCACGCACGCACGCACGCACGCACGCACGCACGCACGCACGCACGCACGCACGCACGCACGCACGCACGCACGCACGCACACACGCACACACACACACACACACACACACACACACACAAACTCACAGTGACATGATTGCTCTGTGATTAACTGACTAGTCCGCTGCTGGGCCAAGCTGTTTGTGTTACTCCGCTCTCACAATGATGGCCCAATCCAGAAACTCTGTAGAAAACTTCATCGCTGAGACACCAGATTTCTTGCTGGCAGTTCCAGCCTAAACTTACAGTAGCTGTGCATGCAGCGGTACAGCAATGTGCTATTGGCCAGCCTGATAAAAGCATAGCACGTCCGGTTATTTGTGTACAAAATAAGGAAAGCTCCTAACTGATATCTGCTGAGTTCAGGCTGCAAGGCTAATGGCGCTCATGACTCATCCCAGGACCAGCCAGGGCCCTACAGTATGTCGTTGTTGTCGGGTGGAAACATTGTATGTCCAAAACCTATTCGTTTTGTATTCATCATTTTAAAAATGATTTAAGCTAGTGAAAATAGCTGATCTACAAGCACACAATTCCTTGCATCGGGAGGCGTTGTGTGCTTGTAGATCTGCTATTTTCACTTGTTTTGTGCGACAGTCTTGTATGATGAAGCAGGGCTTTACTTTACGAAAAAACGTACAAATTTGAAACTTGGAGATACGTACAAGGTTTCTGCCCGACAGCTATGATGTGCTGGTTCTGTAGTTTCCTCAATTCTTATCAATTCTGAAAATGTATCAAATTTAACAACCATTCCGTGTCACCCACAGTCTCTCCCCAAAAACAGGGCAGATAATAGCCTACTTTAACACAATAAATCTAGCTTTATTAAATGTCAGGTCTTCCGTAGGAAAATACATTTTATTCTTTTATTGAGGCAGCAGTCGTGATAAAATACACTTATTAATATAAATTTGCCCTCTTTTCAGTTATAAACAAAACTAACAAGCGAATCTAAAGGAAAATTATTTAAGGCTCATATCCCACAGACCTTTTTCAGGTGAGTCCAGACTCCAGACTTTAGAGCATTTAGATGTGTCAACAGTTTCCCCCTTTCCATGGGATGACTCCCTTAACCACATGAAACTTAGCATCTGTATTCTGGGCGTGTCATAAGCCAACTATCAGCTAAAAAAGCAGATCTACAATCAAAACACATCGCAAATCGTCATATTGTGAGGTTGTAGATCGGCTATTTTCAGCTGAGATTTGGTCAAGTAGTAAGGGAAACATAATAAAATCTGCGAACTAAATCGTTACCAAGAAATTTCTTCATCAATGTGTTTCTAAAGGTGTGTAATAATATGTACTAAAAGGTTGAAATTCAACTCCCAGGGGAAACCTCTTAAAAAACTGATTTGTTTTTGTGTTCCATTAACTTTACTATACAGGAAAAAATACAAAAAATAAATATGCTTTAAGTAGCATGTGAGGGGTCAGACTAGGGGTTTTTCATGTTGCTGAATCCATTGCAAGCATTTGTTTTGCACAAAAAACATTCCGTGGGCTACAAATGGCTCCCACAAACCGGTGAAAAGTGATGACCCCTCACATGCTACTTAAAGCATATTTATTGTTTTGTATTTTTTCCTGTATAGTAAAGTTAATGGAACACAAAAACAAATCAGTTTTTTTATGAGGTTTCCCCTGGGAGTTGAATTTCAACCTTTTAGTACATATTATTACACACCTTTAGAAACACATTGGTGAAGACATTTCTTGGTAACGATTTACTTCGCAGATTGGTCAAATATCTTATAAAATCCCCTTATTAAAGAGGGAAAAAAGGAGTGGCCCAAGTATAGACTCCCGGGGGCCCACGGGCAATGACGTAGTGCTTCATGTTCCATGTAACCACTGTGAGCGGTCTCCATGCACTCTTCATTTGTGCAACAAGATCCTGCATAACTCAAAAATAAAAAGAAGAAATAAAAAGCTATAGCGTTCAGTGAGATAAAAATAGTCATGTGTATATGTACTGTATGTTCCAGGCTTAGCTTCATGTTGATCCGAGGTCGCTAGCATGCATGTGTAAAGTCAGGATGTAACTCTGAGTTTCAGATTTGAGAGTAGAAAGCTTGTTTCCAAATGCAGCAACAGCCTCCTCAATCCGAGAATCAATTGTCCAGCAAATTTCAGCCCTGGTGGTTTGAATCTCCATGCATAGTGAGTTGATAGCCTAGGATGGCAGCATCTGCCATCTGTTAACCAGCTTCAGGCAAGTCCAGGGAAGCAGGGCCTGTCTCTTTTAACCTTTTCTTTTAGACTTTTTAGCCTTCGAGGTCTGCATCTACCCTACTCTGGTGCTTAACATTTTGGTAAAAACAGCAGATTTCCGAGCTTACAACAACGTTGTGTTTTGCGATGCATTGTGAGCTTGTAGATCACTTATTTTCGGTGAAGAGATATAAGGATCTACTGTAGTACAGAGACCTGGAGGGAGTCCAGTCAACTAATTAGGGTTTAAGTGACTAAACGAAACCAAAAGAATTTAGTAGGCCTACCGATTCATAGTTCAGGTCAGGAAAACACAACAACAATTTTTATTAAAGTACAAACTTGATATAATGATTTTAACTGAAACTTGGCTTCAGCATCCATTGTTGAAAACTAAGGACAAAGGATGTAAATAACTGTGTTGTTTTCTTGGTAGCTATGGATTGACTCAGCATATGATGGAGCCCACATACTGTACAAGGGGCACACTCTGGACTTCATCATCTCCAAGGTTCTGAACATTCCTACGGCTGTACTGTCTGATATTACTGTATCTGGTCATTCCAAAATCACTGACAACACCAGTGAAAAATGTTTATTCAGGTTTTTTCTTCCACAGTCTTGGGTCTGAGCCAATAACCATGGAGATATGCCACACTGAGAAGTAACAGAAACCCCTTCAAATGCTGAACACAGCTGGCAAAAAAACGATTGTTCATTATAGCCGGGGACCCAGTCACCAAAATGGGAGGGGACATGTGATTTTCTGCCCTACTTTTTATTTCTGTTGTATCTATTAGTTTGGTCATTAAGGTCCACAGAATGAGAGGCCTGCTCTGCTGGAAACATCGCGAAAAAAAGTTATGGTGATTTGTATATTCACTGTCCCATTGACTCCACTAGAAATATTTAAAAAAGGGAAAAAAGTCTGCTTTAATTAGCATGTGAGGGGTCAAACTGGGGGGTTTTCATGATCCTGAATCCATTGCAATCATTTGTTTTGCATTAAAAACATTCCTTGGGCTAGATTTCAGCCCCTCAAAACTGTGAAAAGTGATGAGTCATTACCTTTTTTCCACTTTTCACAGTTTTGGGCTGCTGAAAGTTAACCCAAGGAATGTTTTTCATGCAAAACAAATGGATTCAGAATCATGAAGAACCCCTAGTTTGACCCCTCACATGCTAAATAAAGCAGACTTTTTTCCTTTTTTAAATATTTCTAGTGGAGTCAATGGGACAGTGAATATACAAATGGCCATAACTTTTTTTCGCGATGTTTCCGGCAGAGCAGGCCTCTCATTCTGTGGACCTTAATGACCAAACTAATAGATAAAACAGAAATAAAAAGTACGGCAGAAAATCACATGTCCTACCCTATTCCTTGAGCTTTTGGGCTTGTGGGTCCCCGGCTATTATAGTATAGTCAACAGGCCATCAAACCCTCCTGCTGTGTCAATAGCCTCTGAACTGCTATCCACCAGGGCCTGCAATGATTTGTCTCCTTCACAGACATAATTCAGAAAGCAGTAAGTGCCTCTACATACCAGATGATGTGTGACCAGTGACCACTTCATTCAAATACAAAAAACATTATAGATTACAACATCTGAAATTCTCCTGCTGCCTTGATAGCTGCAGCCCAGCAAGCATGGTCAGGACCTGGACCAATCACAGCCCATATGGGGATGATCTTGACGTCATTACCAGGACGTCATATGGACTTTTTTGTTTGACAGGATTTATGTTGGTTGAAATCAGGTGATATTCTAGGCCATATAAATATCATAACAAGTTAGAATATAACCTTATATACTCAAATTTCAACTAACATTACAAACAATAACAATAATCCTGTCAAACAAAAAAGTCCATATGACGTCCTGGTAATGACGTCAAGGTCATCCCCATGTGGGCTGTGATCTGGACCAAATTGAGACGTCACTGATTGGTCCAGGTCCTGACATGCTTGCTGGGAGCTGATTCAGAACAATTCTGCTCACCAATACCTCAGGACATCTCAGGATGTCAGCATACACCACTTATTCTAAACATGTACTGTACAAATTAAGCATTTGTCTTTCCCATGTACTGTTTTGCACCTGACTTGGCCATTAAATACTGTAAAGAGCCTTATCTAGAACAGGGTTATTCTCTCTTCAGCAACATTGCCAAGACTGCAAGTCTTATCAAGCAAGGAAGCAAGCACTCTGTCGGCACTACACGTCTGTACAGGGTGTAGGCTATTTTGGGGACAGGCTTTTCCTCTTGTTGCTATGTAAACCTTGTTTACTTGTTTGTCATTTTGTCTATCAGCTCAGTGGTGGTCACCGCTAAGCACATGGATGCACATCCTTGGCACAGTTCTGAGGGAACTCAGACTCTCATGTACTCTTTGTTCTCTGATCTCTCAAATAGGGTTCTCAGAACCTCATTTGGGCCCTGCTCAGGAGGTAGTACAAACACTTCCCAGAACTTAGAACTTGGACATTCAAATGTTTAAAAATAAATAAATAGCTAAAATAGCCCATCTATAAGCTCACAGTGCACCACAACGTGACATGGGGACATAAAAAAATAAAAAAATAAAAAACAATGTCACGGGTTCTGGAAAGTTTCAGGTTATGAAATGTTCTGGGTTACACGTCTTAGTCGAAAAGAGAGAGAACATTCTTCCTGTTTGGTCTCTGAGGTGCTTTATATTCTGCGGTCCTTAATAAAGGACTCACAGTGTGTTTCGTCACCAGTACAGACCAAGCAGGTGCTGTGGAAAAAATAGCTGATGATGGACAGAGATGGTTTTTCCTACCAGTCGCACTTCCACTGACGAGGCCTTTTCAGAGGCGGCGCGTCGCTCCAGCTCCTCCAGGGCCTTGCCTTTGTGGGGGACAGGAGGGTGATGACCGCCGTGCAGTGCAGAGGGGTTCCCGTGGCCCAGGTTGGTGTGGGGGCTCCAGTTGGACAGGCTGTTCCCGCCCCCCAGGTCATTGATGCTGAGCGGGGGGCTGGTGGGCATGTCGAACATGTCCGAACCTTTCCGAAGGTCCTCGCTGTGCTTGGCCAAGGGACTGGAGAAATCCTCCTGCCTCTTCCAGACGCCCCCCTCATTGGCTTGTCTGACAACACATTGGGTTTTGAGTCATTGATTGATTGAATATTTTTTTCATTAGACAGAAATGTAAAACAACACGAGTACTGTCAAAACACTTGTAGTCTAAAAGGATTACACCAAAAAAGTCCTGGTGTTCTTGTTTTTTGAGGTCCTCATACTACTATGTCAACTTTGTTTAATGAGTTGCACAAGGGGAACACGTCTAAATCCAGAGTGTTGATTTAACTCTGAAATGTAAAGATATATACTAAAGCAATAAGCCACAAGAGGCGAGTGGTTACCGGGGTAGTATACACCGGCTGAGAGGCGTTGGGAAACACGAGGCGCAGCCGAGTGTTTCTGACCCTCTCAGCCGGTGTATACTACCCCGGTAACCACGAGCCTCGCGTGGCTTATTGCTTTTCTAAAACGGTCACAATATTGCAACATGAAAATCATAGACATGTGACAATTAAAACTGTTCTATTTCACTAATAATACACAATAAGGTCTGCTCTGCAAGAAGGTATTTCCCGGCCAGGCTGCAGAAACAACACAGGTGCAGATAATTGGTGCACTGTGGAACACTGTGGAAAGAAATGACGCACCTGGGTTTGATATAAACTGATGCAAGGTGTGGGTTATAGTCTCCTATACCACAGCAACCAGCCAATCAGAATCAAGGAATGGAACTAGCCGTTTTAGAAAGTACATTTATACACTTTCAGATTTAAATTAACAACACACATTTTTCTGTGGAGACATTTCTATACCGCCTAAGAGCTGGCCTCAGCCTGTCACAGAGGGTTATGGGGTACGGTACATACTTGCGCATTGTGGCTAGGGTGTCCGTGATGGTCTTGCAGCGTTTTAATAGAGCGTCCAGCCGGTGGGGTTCCTCTTTCAGGAACTTGACTGCCTCCACCTCCACCCTGAGCACCACCCGCATCTTACTCTGCAGGCCAGGGAACTGATCTGAAGGCGGAGGAGAGAATATAACACTTACAGCGCCATAACTGTCATTTCATAACATGACATTTCAAAGTATATTATTACATTTTAGACTTTTGAACTGCGATAATTGGATTTAACTGGGCATTCTGAAGCGTGGAGCGATTTTCACAGTTTGAGACAGTGTGGGACTTTGTGAGACTTTGAAAATGTTTGGCAGACTTGCCAGAATTGACTGACAGATAATGAGAGTTTATTACCAGAAACTCTGCCAAGCTATCGTGTGTGTGTGCTTGTGTGTGCGTGTGTGTGTGCGTGTGTGTGCACGCGCGCGTGTGTGTGTGTGTGTGTGTGTGTGTGTGTGTGCGCGTGTGTGTGCACGCGCGTGTGTGTGTGTGTGTGTGTGCGTGCGTGTGTGTGTGCGCATGTGTGTGCTCGCTCACACACATGCAATAAGGAGCGTGCATGTTGTAAGCTGGTGACTCACTTTTGAGCTCTGTGAGTGTTTCTCCCAGTTTCCTCAGCACTGTAGCCTTCTCTTCCAGCTCCTGCACAGACGCCAGCTTGTGGCTGACAGAAGACTCCTTCTGAATCTCCTCCACGGACTTCTCCAGGTCACTGAGATGGAACAGACAGATGGATGATCACCAGGGACTCATGTGTTCAGCCTGTGTTCAGGCGTGAATATTTCCCTCAGAATAACATGATATCAGAGAGAGTGTCAGGCGGTTATTTGTTGTGATTTATGGTGCTGGAAAGGGAAAAAGAAAAAGTGACCATTTCAAACAGCTCACTTTAGCGAACTGGAATTGTGTGGCGTTAAAGGAGTAGTTCACCCCCAAAATTACTTATTTTCTATTGATTAGTCACACCATGGAGACTTGAGTTCAATAATATTTTATTGTATTCGTCGCATTCCTAAGACAAAGAATGTACCCCCATTGATTCTGTCACAAATGCATTTGGGTCCCAATCCAGGGCTTTGTATTTGGGTCCCCATCCAGAATCAAGGAGGTAAATGTACTACGATACTTCTTAGTATTAATGTAGCGTCACGGCCGGGAGGCGAACCCGGGATCCCGATTTGCCAGGTATGCACACTGACCAGTCAGCCAAAGTGCCAGGCACATTGGCGAGAGCCAACGCACATACCGTATAGCCTACAGTCGTCCCCTCTACCTGGAAGCGCGACCACGCGCGCCGGCCAGGATCTAAGATCGACTTTGAAACCGGGGGGTTCAACCGCAACACAGGGGGGAACAGTCGTCGACTACTAGCCGGACAGGTCTACACCGCCGCCGGGGATGAATACTTCCCCTCTGTACCGCTGCCACCAATGTAGCGTCACGGCCGGGAGGCGAACCCGGGACCCCGATTTGCCAGGTATGCACACTGACCAGTCAGCCAAAGTGCCAGGCACGTTGGCGAGAGCCAACGCACATACCGTATAGCCTACATTAATACGTCTTAGGAATGCGACAAATACAAAAACATATTATTGAACTCAAGTCTCCATGGTGTGACTAATCAATAGAAAAAAATCAAACCTCGGTTCGAAGTGAAGCGGTGAACTGTTATTCTATGTGTTCTAGAGTTATGAACTCTGTGATCTGTACATTCTTTATATTCTGAATGAATGAATGAATGATTTTATCTGGAGGGCCGAATTGTCATGTGAAGCTTGACCAATCCTCAAACTATCCAATCATCAGAACGGGACGGACACTACACACATATTCTGGACGTACGGGACAGATAAAATCTGTTCATTCTGGACTGAAATGACCATATATGGACATGGGACACACATTTTGTTTTTGAAATAAAATCAAACCTCGGTTCGAAGTGGAGCGGTGAATCTTTGTGTGTGTGTGTGTGTGTGTGTGTGTGTGTGTGTGTGTGTGTGTGTGTGTGTGTGTGTGTGTGTGTTTAACTTGTGTGGCCACTCAAGGTATTGCCAGGCTACAGACATACCCAGCCAGCCAGCCAGCCAGCCACAGACATACCTGTCTATTGGGAGCGCTTTCACCGCTCCAAAAACCTGTTCATTCTGGACTGAAATGACCATATATGGACATGGGACACACAAAGCCACTCCTTGGAAGTGGCTTTCACCGCTTCAAAAATCTTTTTGGGGTGAAATACTCCTTTAAAGGTGAACGTCAATGATTCTCAAATGTGTGATCATCAAGCAGAGATTCTGTATACTCCATGACGTGAAACTATGCATTTTGACGTTATCATTCTACAACATTTCATAAAGAAATACACAGAAGATGAGGTTTTTCGTCACACCAGCACAAAGGGATTTAGTTTGGAAATTGTTGAGTTTTTTTCTTTAATTCAAAGCTGCAGTGGTGACTCAAATACAAAATATTTACAGTGGACAGTGGATTTAGATTACACATATTGTATGTGAATGTGTGTGTGTGTGTGTGTGTGTGTGTGTGTGTGTGTGTGTGTGTGTGTGTGTGTGTGTGTGTGTGTGTGCGTGTGTGTGTGTGTGTGTGTGTGTGTGTGTGTGTGTGTGTGTGTGTGTGTGTGCAACTGAAAGATATGACAAATCTCTCCAGTGAGGGGGGGTTTTGGAAGAACGTTTAGATATAATGCATGTGCACAACACACACCCGCACATGCACACGCACATGCACACACCCACACACACACAAAGACAAATGCGAGACTACTAAGCAAGACCATAATTCTGTCCACATGACCTCAAGTAATGAATCAAAGTTCTACAATAACGAACAGAAATAAACTTGCTCCTCGCGATGGCAATTAACAGACATTGATTCACAGAGGTGATTGAGCAAGTAGATCAATTAGCCCACAATAGAAACGCCACTCACATACAGTATGCCTATGCAAAAAAACTACCAGTAGCATTTTCCATTATGGAAAACCTGCGCAAATTATCTAATGATTAAATCTCAGAGTATCTCTATGGTTTTGCAGTCACTTCGTTAATTGTTGGACCACATCAGTCCTGGGATCTTAATAAGCATCCTGCTCTTTGCCAGGGCTAATTACAAAGACTGTTTGAGCCTATCGCCTGGTTTGTACGTCAGCACAAGCAGGCGTTGCGTGCCCAACACCGTCTGTGACGCATTGTGAGCTATTGTACAGTAGATCTGCTATTTTTGCGGCAGGTGTCACTCCATCAGCCAGTGAGTGAGTCAGCTAAACATGAGCGTATGATGTTTCAACTATAGGGCTGCTTTTTGGAAAGCCTTGAAAAAAATCCACCTCTAAAATCATGCTATAAAACAGGGATCGAATATTTTATTAAATGAGAGATTATCGATTATTTTGTCGATTAAATGGATCAGTTGGATCAACCCGGTGCACCCCTAGACGTTTTCCACTGACTGGAGCTGTTGGATGAGGAGCTCCTCTTCGTTCAGGTACTTGAGTCTCTCCTCTTCCACCAGGAGGCGCTGTCTCTGCAGAGGATCCTCCTGCTTCCTCAGGGCGTCGCTCACGCGCACGTTCAGCTCCATCTCTGTTCGCTTCAGCAGAGTTCGCACCGACTCCTGGTTCTGAAGCTGCACGGCCACAACATGCACACACACCCGCGCACAGACACACACACACACACACACACACACACTGTCTGTGAAAGTGGTGGCGAGCAGCTAAACTCGATGGAGCAATGGCTAGCGCTACTACAAGTACATCAGATAACAGCAGTATTGCACGGTGTTGGGGGTGGGGGATGTATTCCCCACTTGATTGATTAACTGAATGTATTTGGTGATAAAAAGAAGAGAGGACATCAGCACTTCCATAACATATCGTCACTGTCCGGCAGAAACCTTGTATCTCCAAGTTTCAGATTTGCATGTTTTGTTTCGTAAATTAAAGCCCTGCCTCATCATACAGGATAGGACTGTCACATCATATAGGACTGTTGCACTGTTGCACAAAACTAGTGAAAATAGCAGATCTACAAGCACACAACACCTCGCGGTTTGAGGCGTTGTGTGCTTGTAGACCGGCTATATTCACTATTTTAAATCATTTTTAAAAATGATAAATACAAAACGAACGGTTTTGGACATACAAGGTTTCCACCCGACAACAACGATATATAACACATACAATATCACAGAGGATAAAAACACAATAAAGCCCTGTGGCTTATTTCCATTACAGACACTTGCATTGTTCCTGACTTGCATGGCCCGGAGAAGGCCGGAGCCTGAAGGGCAATGGCCCAGTAAAATGTTAATACATTATATACAGTGGATTGTTATACAAGAGGTACACTGCACTGTAAAATGCTGGGCGTTCATTTCACTCTAAGCGTGTACAAATGGAACCAAATGGAGGTTCCATTACACTCACAGTTATATGAATACCCTGGATTGTATTATTTTTTATTTGGATATTCCAGTTAAAGGATGAGCCCCTTGAGAGGCATCATCTTCCTCAAGCACAACACACACACAATAACAATAAATAGAACATTCCAACAGACATACCAATCAACATAACCACGTCAACAAGGACATACAGATAGGGGACACACTGTACACTGTACACATGAGGGCTCTCCCACATACTCCCCATACCAAAAAATAAATACAAAAAATAAAGCAAACACTGTTCCAAAATAAATTAACGCAGGTCAACAAGCAATGAAGTCTTCATTGTCTTTTTAGAAAAGTTTTTTACTGACTAGGTGCGTGGTCTATACGTTATTGTTTTTCTAGATTGATATTCCTATGCATTTGTTGTATTGTTGTTGATGTATTGACATATTATCTTGCTTATTATCTTGCTTACTGTATTGATGTATTACCTGCTTATTTTAACCCCCGAAACATTTTTCGGTCTATTAGACGTCTAAAGGCTTGTCTAAAATACGTCTAGATTTGAATGTTTTTTAGACGTCTAAGCTTAGATTAGATGTTGATTAGACGTCTATATATAGACAGTCTATATTTTAGACGTCTAATAGACGTATATAAATAACGTCTAATCAACGTCTAGTCTAAGCTTACAGTAGACGTCTAAAAAACTTTAAAATCGATACCTTTATTAGACCAATTTTAGACCAACGTCTAATAGACGACTATTGCTCAGTGGGAAGTCGCTCTGGATTAAAAGCGTCTGCTAAATGCCTAAATTGTAAATTGTAACGAAGTAATTGATCTAAATGAAACAGGCCAGTTGTTCACAGTTAACATCCGGAGTGTTAATTTAACTCCAAAGCTCTATTAAAAAAACGATGTTCTGCGTCAGCGCTGCAGTGTACTGTAGACCCTAGCAGTGTGCATTGTGTTGGTGAAATGCATTGAATGCATAGCACTATTCCATGTCGGTGTTCGTCTCAGGTGAATACCTTTCGGAATGCCATGAAACGCCCTTCCTGGCAGGATGACTCTGGCGTGAACGTCGAGGAAAAACACACTGCGGGCCCCAAGCCTTTCAAAAGCCACGCCAGTGATTTACAACGGCATGCACTAAACGTGCACTGCATATGTCCCTGTGTTTTATGCATTAGAAGCTTTTCTCTCTGTACCGCAATCTATACCGCGTGTCCTTCTGCATGTCCTGCATGTGAGGAGAATGCACGGTGGTCCGTCCTTGGCTACTTACATGGATTTGAATTATCGTTTTGTGTGTTTTTGCCTTGATACCAATTACTCTGTCCTTGAAAACAATGTGGCGTGCTGCATAAGTACTTTGCTGTCTGAGCTGCCGCGGGGAACCCAGAGTGCAGGCAAATAAAATGGTATATGTGTGTGCGTGCGTGCGTCCGCACGCCTGTGTGTTAGCATACTTTACAGTATGTTCATTTGTGGACGCTGATAGAAGAAATCTCTCCTTTTTCGTATTTATTTTATACGATTTTATATATCTTTTCTGCTTTTATAAAGCAGCTAAAAGTATTTGAGTACGACAATAAAAAGTATTAACATGAGCTTGTGACTAAAAAGTAACTTGTTTCCATTTCCTGAAAAAGTACGGTTTTGGACAGAGGCGTCAATTGGGTATGGCAAGCTATGGCAGCTGCCATACCTTGGCTACAGGGGGAAATAATAAAATGTACTTTTCATCGTGCCTGTTGCTAAGGTATGGCAACATGACTGGTGTCTTGCACGCGCGCGAGGGCGTGCGTGCAAGACACCAGTCATGTTGCCATACCTTAGCTTTTGCTGAACTGACGCCACTGGTTTTGGAGATGCCTGACAGCGACAATATCCACTTACCCAATAATACATCTATGACAAGAGAACTACAGTAAACATGAACCCAATACTCCACCGGTGTTTTTGCATGTAATGCAAGTTTGCTCAAATGAAAACAGCACCTGCTTAGCAGAAGAAAAAAATAAATCACTGATTGACCTCATGTTACAGGAAATGAAGCAGAACATTGATACCACTAACGTTGAAAATTACCAAGGATTTGCTCCATGGAGGCAGTACATTAAAAGGCCATTAGCAGCAGTGATGCCAGCCAGGGCACCAGTCCAAACACACAGGAAAGTCGGCATTGTTGATTTATCCATCTGTAACTCTGCGAGTGTACAACGTAACCAAATGGTTAATTACGAGTCCATTTGGTTATATTTGTACACTCTCAGAGTTTAATTAATGTCCACTCGCCTGATTTTCTGACTGCGTGTGTGCGCTCGCACGTGTGTGTGTGTGTGTGCGTGCGTGCGTGCGTGCGTGCGTGCGTGTGTGTGTGTGTGTGCGTTTCCTCAGCATTATGCTCCATCTCTCCTGTTTACACTCTCTCCTGGACACCCTGCCTGCATAATTCATAAAGCACATGTATAATTCATGCTGTGTGTGTCGTGTCCATGGGCAACAGGGTGGGTTAAAGGGGTCAGGGGTCATGTTTGGCCACACATCCAGGTGTATGTCAGCTGGTCTAATTAGCATAGATTAGTTCCAGTATGGTTTACATTTCAGTCTAGTTCTGGCATTGTTTAGTTAGCTCTACATTTCAGTCTAGTTCTGGCATGGTTTAGTTAGCCCTACATTTCAGTCTAGTTCCAGCATGGTTATAATAAGCCAATTCTGTTCACAAGCGTTTTAAGGCCAAATGAAGCCACACCACACTGCCCCCAACTCTGGACCCTACCTTGCTCTTTACTGTACACTACACACTACTACTGTACTTCTCTGTAAATATCCTTAAACTGCTGTGCTGCTTACGGGCGACTGATTTTCCCCTTGGGATAATAAAGGTATCTATCTATCTATCTATCTATCTATCTATCTATCTATCTATCTATCTAGTACAGGTTCCATTTGTACACTCTCTGAGCTAGCCTACAGCTACCCGTAAGGGTCCATTTGGAACCCCCTCAAGGAACCGTGAGTGTCCCTGGACCCTATTTCGAGAACAACAGGTTTAAGCCTTCTTTTTCTACAATAGTTCTGAAGCTAAACCGTGGCACGCCGCGCCATACTCATGTGTTCCAGCATGGTTTAGTTCCAGCATAGTTTAAGCCTTCGTTCCACAACTGTTCTGAGGCCAAAAGAAGCCACACGCCGTGCACAGCGCCATGCTCATGCATTCCAGCATGATTTAGTTAGCTCTCCATTTCAGTACTGGGCTTGTTTAAGGAGCCTGTGGACTGCCTGTGGACTCCTTGGGAATATTCCCAATTTATCTGTGTTAATCTAGAACAGGGGTTTTCACATTATTTCACGTCACCCCCAAATTGACTTTCATTAGGCGATCACAGACCCCTGTTTGGAATGATTCAGTCCTATAGGGACCTTGATATGAAAATAAGCTTTATTTAAAATATAATTAAAATGGAATTTCAACATATTGATAAAAGTGTAATGTTTTAATATTGTAGCCTAATAATGTCAAGTGAATTTAACTAATTTTAAACAAATGCCCCATGTGTCTGGGGACCCTTTGGAATTCCCTCAAGGACACCTGGGGGTCCCCAGAGTAGACCCTACTGTTTGAAAATAACTGCTGTAGAACATGTGCACTGCACTTAGTGAGGCACTTTTCAACTAATCCAGTGAATTGGTGCAACATTCTAACAGGCAGTGCAGTGTGGCCAAAGGTGGAGGTACAGTAGTTATATTGTGATGATATTGAATGTTTTTTTTTATGCTACTTTATATGTTGATGAATTGAATACCAACGGAAACAAAGCCGCAAGGAGTTTTTTGGGGTGTTCCTTTTAGGCAGGGTGTTTTGACTGTACTTTCTGTACATTTTTCGTTTTGTTTTGACTGTCTGCACTTGTTGAAATATTGAATCAATCAATCAATGCTAAACGAGGTAAACCTTGGTCTACTGCCCAGGACCCGCACAGCAACCTACTGCCCTGTACTGCATGCTCAGTGCCTGAGTGAACGCTGAATGTAGGGACTAGTCTGAATAAATATGGTGATTTGCACTGTTATTCTATCCTTCTCTCTGCCCTCTCTCCTTGACAGCCGGAGAAAGCGTTTAACTCAACAGAAAAAGGGAAACAGCGGGCGACCCCATCTCTTTTATAATTTAATCTTTTTACTTATCCTGTCTTTTTATAGTCTTTTATGTGATCATGTGTCCAATCGCCACGCGTAATTTGTGCCTCTTCACAGCGTGGCATCTGCCTGACCCTAGAAATGTGAATTGAAACCAGTGTTTTATCTTTCTTACAGTATGTTTCATCATCATACTGTAGGTTCTCAAAGGAGCCACTGGCCTCAATGTGTCAGACAGTACAGCTACCGTATAACCTGTGTCTCTTTATGACTGTATACTGTAGTATTGAAGTCAAGATTCTGTCAACAACAAAGCCAATTGGCCGTTTTGCTCTTGGGAAACCACACCCCAGAATACTGTAGACAGGGTTGTAAGGTTCCACTGAGACTTCCCCCAAGGTAGCCATCTATTGATCTCCACAGATCTCTGGCAAGCAAATAGCAGTTCCTACCCAGGGCTGTATCAGCCGTCAGGACTGGAGGAAGAAGCAGGTGGAACTATACCGTACTGTAGTTTGTACGACAGACGGTGCAACTGTTGGTGTTTGTGGTGCGTCCTATGGAGAATACTCAATGATAAAAGATTGCATCTTATGTAAAAAATATGATTCAATAGATATGTGTGGGAGGTTTGGACAAAATCTGTAGGAATAATAGCGAAAACAGAAAATGCAAGGAAATGGGCCTATATGGCGAGTTCTGTCAAAATCCAAAAAAGGAAAACATTTTGATTGTACAATCTATGGTTCAAGAGCTAAAGGCCAAAACGTAAAGTGTCCTTTCATACAGTAGCTCCACAATGAGGCCAATTAAAAAAATAAATAGAGTGGAGGTTCTTCCTTGGCCTACTGGGGGTGTGCATGCAAAGTGCCACACCGATTGTACCAACAGTGTCTGAGAGTATTTGCTAACAGGCTGACAGACAGAAAGACAGACAGACAAACATACAAACGGGCTCCAGCCTGGTGGAGACTGGAGATAATCACTCGTAAGCAGCAGGTGTCTCACCTGCATCTTGCGCAGCTGGCCCAGCTGTTTGCGCAGGTCCGTGGCATTGTGCTGCAGGTCGTGCAGGTGGAGCTGCATCTGCAGCCGGCTGACGCTGTCACCTGGGCCTGCATTGAGGGACGGAGGAGGCATCAGAGCCAGGGGCGCCGACGGCGTGAGAGCTGCCAATCACAGAGCAGGACACCGGGGTCACAGGGAGGCGATGGGAGAAATTAATTGCCGCCACTGTGAGCTGTGACTGGGCTAAAAGCTTCAGCCAGCCACCACGCATACTTACTGTACTGTACAAACACACACACAAGGCCAAGGGCACTAATGGCACTTGCAAGCGCAACAGCAGCACTTATGTGTACACACGGCAGCACAAATTAATGCAAAACGCCATATTCACAACCCTCTTCCAGCCCCGGTGGGAATTAGAGGAGAGGTGTGTCCTCATGCTGTTAGTGATCCACAGAGAATTGCAATCAGTCTCTATTCAGTAGTGTGACTTACAGTACACACAGGGGGATAACCATGCTCTTATCTACCTCAGGGCTTTGGGATTATGGCCATTAACCTCTCTAACAATCTCCCGTACACCACAACACACACACACAGACACACACACACGCACATACACACACACAGGGCCAGGAGTGCCACGTCTCAGACAAAACAATCCCTCTGAATTTCACAGACGCATTGCCAGACTGAAATTCAGAAGGAGAGACAGGACCAGACACGGGGCCAGTGACAGGAACAGATCAAGGCCTGTTCTCTTGAGGAATCGATCGGAGGAGGAGGCACACGGGAGGATAGACACCACTAGCCAGCCACCCAGCCCAGGTTGTGAGAGCGACACCACACACCCACACAGACGACAGAGCCATGAGGACGGGGAGAGAGAGAGAGAGAGAGTTGGATAAAGGAGAAATGGAGGGGGTGTGAGGTAGGAGAGAGAGCAACTACCTTTCCGCTTCAGCCGTCCAGCTGAAATATAGAAAGAGTGAGCCAGTTACAAGAGATTAATGAGGTAGAGAGGGAGATAGAACAGGGAATCTCTAGAGTTCAAACGTACCGGTGAACCGCTGGAAACATCGTTAATTGATTAGTGTAGTGTAGAGCAGGGGTTCCCAAACTTTTTTTGTCTCAGGGCACCCCATAAATATATTTTTTTATCAGAGGCACCCACATTATACTTTTCACTCCCAGCACCTTATATTTACAAGCACACAACGCCTCACATCGTGAGGCGTTGTGTGCTTGTAGATCGGCTGTTTTCACAAGTTTTGTGTGACAGAGGTTTCTGCCTGACAGTGACGATATTTTAGTGATTACGAGGAAAACGTTGAGATAATAGCCATTTAGGTTAGAAAACTGACTGAAAATAACTTTGTACTTCAAGTTTAAAAGATACTAAATATTTTTTCATAAATTCCAAATATTATCAAATTATCTCGCGGCACCCCTGGACTGCCGTCGCGGCACCCCAGGGTGCCCCGTCACCCACTTTGAAAACCCCTGGTGTAGAGACCCCCATTCACGTAGTGCTCTTTATTTTAGTGTTCAAAATGCGAGCAGGTTTTCACTCAGTGTGGTTAGTGTATGAATGAGAGCGACCAGTGTTAGCGACGCCTGCCCAAAGCAGGCTCCCTGTAACAGTGGTTCTCAACCTGTGGGCCGGGACCCCTAGGGGGGGTCCCCAAAATTATTTTGGGGGGTCCCCAGATGTGCAACATTGTTTTCTCACTCAACAGTAAACAAACCAACATAAAGTTTAAGTGTATAGAGGGTATCTGCACATGTCTTAAGTGACAATTTAAGGACTTTTTGAATACCTCTAAAATGACAAATTAATTATTAGCCAAATTGTCAAATATTAAAAGTTTGAGAACCACTGCCCTGTAACAACAACCAAACATGACTCTTGTTCCTATGCAAATGAGCTTGGCTGTGCATGTGTGGACAGGAACGAGAGTTTACAACTGTTAATTGATGCACAGTGATTAACTATGGGAGGTTTCCTACTATTCCTCCAAATATGCATGTTCATGCTGACACAGAACATGAACGACTGCAGTTGGTAACTACAGTTGTCGACAAATGTGTGAAAGTAGACAATGTCTCCACTGAAGGTTTACTGTATTGATTTGGCATTATTTCAGTCTGTAAGAAGCTTCAGTGGCATACAGCCCTGCGCTGTCAATGCAAAGCTTTGGCCATTGAAAGGTTATCTCCAAAGATTATTAAATGCCAACATGCTTTTTTGTTGTTGTTGTTTTGTTATTCTTAATGATATGGGGAGAAGGTGAAACAGGAATGGGAATAAAATAAAATAAAATTAGGTTGTGACTGATGGCGGGGGGAGCCAGAGAGAGAGAGAGGGATGAGGATTTCATACTGAAAATGTATCTGACCGACAGGGACGTGCTGGGCCCCTGATTCAGCCGAGTTGGAAAGGCCCTAATTTTTGCGTTATATTTCGTCGTTGTCGGGTGGAAACCTTGTATGTCCAAAACCGTTTTATTTTATTTTATAAATCATATTTTAAAAATGATTTAAACTGGTGAAAACAGCCAATCTACAAGAACACAACGCCTCGCACCGCGAGGTGTTGTGTGCTTGTAGATCTGCTGTTTTCACTACTTTTGTGCAACAGCCTTGTAAAAATGTATAAATTTGAAACTTGGAGATACGAGGTTTCTGCCCGACAGTGACGATTTACTTTGTTGGCCGCCCAGCCCCCAAAATGGAACGAAGGCCGACATTTTATTTTAAACTTTTTCCTAATGGCCGGCCTGGACCGGCCGGGAATGAACCAGCCGTTCGGGAGTTGTCCCGCTTTTCCCAATGGCCAGCACGTCCCTGCTGACCGAGACAATTCTGACCTGATCCTGCAATAATCTAGCCTGGCTGCAATACCTGAATCACTAGCCAGGCCTATTAAAAAAATATGTGAAACAAAATGAAATTTCAGGCTGATAGTCAGGCTAGCAATAAGAAGTTCATGTCAACTAAATATATAGTTCATGAATTCTAATTGCATCCTTCATTTTCCCAAATGGCTAGATTTAATTTTAACCCCTTTAAATGGGAAGTTAACCCAAAAGAAGAATTCTCACTGTCAGTGTTGTTTAGGAGTTTATAAACCGATGTTTGATATACCGATAGCTGCTGCTAATCTCTGCCAAACGTCTACTTCAATTCATCAAGTATTTTCTTCATTTTTGGATTCTTCATTCACCATAGGAATGTATACAAACCAAGATTCTGGAATGAGTAAACATAGAAATAAAGTAATTTCATTGGGTGAGCTTCCCCTTTAACCCTGGCATCAACATTTTGGGCATGTCATTATAGGCAAAAAATAGCAGATTTACAAGGTCATCGCTTGTAGGCCGGCTAGTTTCAAAAAGATTTAGAAATGTGTTAAGTGGTTAAGGGCGTAATTTAGCAGGGACATGCATAAAAGAACAAAAATGAAACAGTTCCTGGAGGATGTTGAGATTAGGGATGGGACGATATGAAAGTTTCATATCACGATTATTGTGACAAAAGAAATCGCGATTTACGATATTACCGCGATATCAAAATCCATCATCCTGGGCGGGACATTTTCCAAAAAATAGCAGATCTACAAGCTCACAACGCGTTGTGAGCTTGTAGATTGGCTAATTTTTGGCAAAGACATTTGATAGAGAGTGAAAAAAAGACTATCAAGTACGTATATTATAAGTACCTTTTACCAGTATTAGAGGGTTGAAGTGGTACCGGATATGCAGCTTGGCAAATAAAAGGTAAATTGAACCCTAGTGCATGACGGAAGACAATATCACGATAAATTAAATCTGTGTTTTTTTTTATCACGATAAACGATAATATCGCATATCGTCCCATCCCTAATTGAGATAGAAAGGCAGTTCTGTTAGCATTCAGCTAACAGACCGTTCAGGATCACACGGCTCACAGACTGTACTCACTTCCAGTGGCGGAGCCGTCACTGTTGGACTCGGTCTTCTCGCTGGAAGAGAAAGGTAAGGGCCGTGAGAACTCCGCCCCTTGGTCCGGAGGGCAGCCCGCCATCATGCAGAGACGCAGCAGGCCACATCTGAGGATCAACGGCCACAGGGCAAGGCAATTCACCCTTTGTCAAGTCCCGCCCATTGTCCTGCCCCTCTCCACACCCATTGGTTGCTGTGTCTTCGTGGGACATTCAGTGGGACATTCCATCCACTGCCATGTTAATTCAGTTGCTTCATATTGTTATTCTGTGGGCTCAATTCTAATTTCAAACTTTGTTTCAGTCAATTGGAGCTGCCCAGTGGCAGCATAGTGAATCAGCATGTTTTTAAATGTTTTTATTTCTCCAAAAATTATGTTTTAGCTAATTCAACATAAAAAAGGCGGAACCAGGGCGGGACAAGGCAGATAGAGCCTGCTGGTTGGTCAGTCAGGGACCAACCAGGAGGCTAACAAAGGGTGAATTACAGCGCTAATGCTAATAGTGCTACTGCTGGACACTATAAAATGCCTGGGTTTCCGAGGCTAGCTGGACACTAACACACAACGCACACCAGTGGTTCCCAAACCAAGAGCCTGCATTCTTGGGTCACGGATTAATTTTTATTTAAATGTTTTGTACCATTTGTATTATTTTATTACTATTGTTGTTGTTTCAAAAGATTTTCCAAAAATAAATCTATATTTTCAGAAATGTTAACCCCAAAAGAAATAATGCAAATAGCAGGGAGCTATTTACACTATTAAATAGGGCTCAAGTGTCGGATTCATGATGTATTTTTGAAAGTTTGGCGGTCCTGGGGAGACACCAAAATGTATCTTTTGTGTCTCGAGCTGAAAACGTTTGGGAATCCCTGATGTACACTGACTGTACAAACGCTGACCTGTACAATTGAATGTCCTGCTCTTTATGGACTCTTATTGTAGTCTGTGTTGACATGGATGTCATGATGACGATGATGATGATTACCGTATGTCCTGTTTAGATAAATGGGCTGAACTGTCTTGCAGATCTCACTGTATCTATGTGCTGTGCCCTGCAGATGTTTTGTGTGGCTGTACTTACACCACGCTTACACAAAACAAATGCACCATTTCACTGCACATGAGAGCTGGTAATGGTTCTGAAAATTGCTTGTTACTCGTTGGTGTTCGTGAGTCTCAGCTTGCAGCTTGGTGGGCTAATGGGGGTATAATAGAATGTCTTACGTGCTGTCGCTGTCTGGCGCTCTGGTCAGAACACTCTGAACCAGGCCAGTCAGACTGGCTATCTGTTTCTCCATGGCTTCCATGCGCTCCAGACGTTGGTCCCTAAACAGTGTATATGTCATAATAATCACATCATAGTTAGGCCACACAGTGGTGCATCGGCACACAAAAAAAGTATACTGTACTTTATGCTATGCATATCGTCACTGTCGGGCAGAAATCTCCAAGTTTCAAAGAGTAAAGCCCTGATTCACCATACAAGGCTGTCGCACAAAACTAGTGAAAATAGCAGATCTACAAACATGCAAGGCCTCGCGGTCCGAGGCGGCGTGTGCTTGTAGATCGTCTATTTTCACTATTTTAAATCATTTTTAAAATGATAATACAAAACTAACGGACATGCAAGGTTTCCACCCGACAACCATGATATGGTAGCCTTTAGTAATCAGGCAAAGAAGTACTGTGTTCACTCCTCACTCCTCGCACAGACTCTGATACTGACCTACTACTGTCTGAGTCCTGTCCGGACATCATGGAGCCGAAACCGGACATGCCCCTGCCTCCCTCCCCGGGCCCGGCTGTGAGACACAGCGGGTCCGAGCCGGAGCTGGGCCTGGACTTTGGGCTCTCTACAAAGACAGAGGAGGAGGAGTCCTTGCGGAAGGTCTGCCTGACGGGGGAGGCCCTGCTGGGGGAGCTGGAGTACGAGTCCCTGTCCCTCAGCCCCATGTCCGGGATCTTCTGCGGAGAGGAGGGGGGCATTCGGAAGCCCATGCTGCCCAGCGTGGCCGAGGAGTACGCGTCGTGGTAGAGCGAGCTGCCCGGCTTGTAGATGGGGTCGTCCAGGTCGCCCTGCAGGGCAGCGGCCGAGTAGGTGCTGAGGGAGCGGACAGAGCCGCGGCGGTAAAGCCCACTGGAGACGGGAAAGCTAAAGGGGTCTCCGATGGCGGCTAGAGACTGAGTGGAGGCGATGCTGAGGCGGCCCTCGTGCACCAGGCTGTAGGGGTCCGCGTACAGTCCGTCGCTCTTCATCAGCACCATGTTCTTCCCGGAGACCTCCTCGTCGGGCTTGACGTCGCGGCGTTCCAGGATGGCGCTGGGCGAGGGCGACAGGCCGGAGTTGGGGCCGTGGCCGGCGTTGGGGTGATGCGGGTGCTGCGGCTGCTGCGAGTGGGACCCCGGCCCGGCGAAGGACGGCGGGCGGCCCCCGGCGTAGGAGAGACGTGAGCGAGACGGGGAGCCCGAGGGGGGCGAGGCCGAGGAGGAGGGCAGGGTGTTGAGGCGGCGGGTGGGGGAGGAGTCGCGAGACGAGTACACCATCTCCCTCTGAAATGACAAGATGGGGAGGGGGGTTACCAGGGGTGTCGCACCAAATTCTGGGCCCTGGGTACAAGGATCTGCTATTTTTGGAAAAATCGTGAACATTTCAAATCCTTCTAAGGTTTTTTGAAAAACCTATGTTTCTATGTCAGTGGTGCTCAAATATTTTCATGTGAAGGACCCCCAAAATTATATGTATTTGGCCATGGATCCCCATCTCAAGATATTTAGTTCCAGGGACCCCCCCAGAAGCAGAATTTGAGTTACAAATGTTCACATAAAAAGTACATATATTTAGAGATTTAGAAATTTAGATTTGCACACATTTTCACGACTTTTTAAAAATAGCAGATCTACAAGCTCGCAGTGCGGCACTCGGTGCCGCGCTGTGAGCTTGTGCTAAAGTATAGAATGATTAAGGTCCCTCCACCTTGGGCCCTAGTAACTCAGTCCCACTTTTCCCCCCCTTGTGACGCCCCTGGGGGTTACCATGGAGACCCTGGGGATGAGAACAATGTGTTCGCTGCGAGTCAAGCTGAGGGTGACCTGGGATTGTCTATATCTGCCAATGCGACGTTTCGAAAAGACCAGTCATTTGCCCCACAGCACAATTACTCCCCAAACAAAGGTGAATTGCGTAAATTGAGCGGCAGTTATGTGAGCAACAGAATGTGTTCAGACATGTTGAATGTCGAATTCAGCATCGACTATTTCTGGCCACTGCACAAGAAAAAGAAAGAAATCTGAAAAGAATCTTAAGATGTCCAGCTCTATAATGTATTGAGCATTCGTCCAGCCAGAATGATGTTTTAGACTCTGAGCTGGTATCCAGGATACTGTCTTATATCAATGTCTTCTCCTTGGTAGGCATTAGAATGGATCGTTAAGCAGGACGATACCAGTATGCATTGCACGTCAAGTGGGGCCAAATGAAGTGGCGCCCTTCCTCCAATATCCTTAAGCATAGCATCACCCATCAATATTCTGTGGGGAATATGTTGTGAGCTTGTAGATTAGCTATTTTTGTCGAAGACATTGGTGTAGCGAGGGGGGGGGGGGGGGGGGGTGGACCAAGTACAGAGCCATATTAGTTTGATAAATAGAGTTTAGGGTTTAAGTTAACCTATTAACAACACCAAACCCATGCCTAAACTTAACCAAACAAACAGTAGCTAACCTTAAATCAAATGAATTAAATTAACTAAACCAGACCAGCCCCATGTATAACCATAACCATAACCATCTCTAAACTAAAACTTTATTGATTTGCGTGTATGTGTCTCCCGTAGGAAGTGAGGCCGATCGCCCCCCGCTACCCCCGCCTCCCCGTTCTTTGCTCCCAGACCACGCCCCCGACCGTCGCGATTGGCCGGCTGTACTCTGCTGTACTTCCTGGCCATGTCCTGTTACTGTTGTTGTCGCGTCGCACTAGTGCTGTCACGCGTAGAAGGATGTTTGAGAGAGATGAGATTCAATTTATTGTCACATCTCATACGTGGAGACGTTTGAATACGCGGAGACGTTTGGACTTTTGGAAAAATGAAAATGCGCGTGATTTACAACGCTGCCGACCGACCGATGACAATATTGTTGTTGGACCGTCGCTAAATACCATCTAATGATGTAAAGTTCGATTACTGTACCACATGAATAGCGTGGCATTACTGCCCACAGAAAAGCAGTGTGACTGCAGGTTTGGGAAGAGAGGGAGAGGGGGAAAAACGTCTGGAGACTGATGCTTTAGTCTAAAGTAGCCAGCGTGGAATCAGACTATTTTGAGTTCATTTTATTATTGTTATTGTTATTATTATTATTTTCATTTTTCCAAAAGTCCAAACGTCTCCGCGTATTCAAACGTCTCCACGTATGAGATGTGAAAATACTTTTCGCTGTACTGTACTGTACTTGTACTGTACACTGACAATAAATTGAATCTCATCTCTCTCAAACATCCTTCTACGCGTGACAGCACTAGTGCGACGCGACAACAACAGTAACAGGACATGGCCAGGAAGTACAGCAGAGTACAGCCGGCCAATCGCGACGGTCGGGGGCGTGGTCTGGGAGCAAAGAACGGGGAGGCGGGGGTAGCGGGGGGCGATCGGCCTCACTTCCTACGGGAGACACATACACGCTATTGATTTAGCAGTTTGCGCAATGCATCATGGGTATTGTCCGGTAACAGTCCATTTTGCCACCTCAGTTCAGGACAGCAGAAGCATCAACATATATTGAACTAGATTCTTTTTCCTCTTTCACTTTTCTTCTCTTTCACATTTTTTGTAAAGAAAGTGGTATAGTCTTTCTGTATTGTATTTTGTTCAGCTTACCTCTTTGTTTTCTCCCAATCTACTCCTATTGCGATTCTTTTCATCTATGCAGCTCTAGGCCAAATATTTTCTATCTCCCATATTGTCTCATTCTTTAAAGCATACCAGTGTTTCCCTCTACTTTACTTGTCCGTTCGTTTTTCAACATCCCAGCTATAGCGCTGTACTGTTTGACTCACACTGCACACTGGTGTATGACAAAAGGATTTGCAACATATAAAAATAAAAATAAAACTGATGTTTTCACGTTAAAAAGCAGATAAGCCACACATCGCACACAGAGACACCTTAGGGTGTCTTACTGGTTTAGTTCTACTTTAGGGTTTCTCTCACATCCTAATATTAACTGAATGAGCACAAGAAAACGCACATATGCACGCGTGCACAACACAGTCTGGTCGGGTTTATATGATTAATGGCTGATTGATTCTCTTTGTTGTGTGAATAATGCAGATGGTAAAAACAGTGTGCCGTGAAAGAAAAAAAAAAGCATAAAAACCAAAACAAACTCCAGGCTTCACTCTTTTGGACCACAACAGATACTGCTCAAGGTGTTATTTCTCTGCTCAGATCACAGAGGAACATTGTTCTCTGGTGTCACATCAACAGATGGCCCACTTGGAGATAAGAAAATGCATTTCCAGAAGGAATAGCTGGTAAATTACTAACCCACATACGCTGCCCCAACTGATTGCAGGTTATTGCTGGGGAAAGTAAAAGAAAAAATCACACCCGTGTGAAGTGGAGCTGTGTGTGTGTGTGTGTGTGTGTGTGTGTGTGTGTGTGTGTGTGTGTGTGTGTGTGTGTGTGTGTGTGTGTGTGTGTGTGTGTGTGTGTGTGTGTGTGTGTGTGTGTGGATCATGTGTACCGATTTTTGTGACATTTGAAGAAAATATGTAGGAAAAGGAGCAAAAAGTGTGTTTTGGAGAAAATTCAAGATGGCGGAAAATCTATCATGGCGCAAATGGGCGTGGCCTATATGGGGAGATGCGTCATGACCCAAGGAATCCAGGGAAAAAATATTTTTAATTTTCCGACCTACGGTTCAAGAGTTACAGGCCAAAACGTAAAGTGGGGTGTTATGGCGCCACCATGCGGCCAAATGACACAATTATTTTTTATTTAATCCTTGAAATCATTATGAACCTCCTCTCCAAGTCTTGAAACTCTAGCCCCTATGGTTTGCGAGAGACAAATAATTGAATGTGAGTTTTTGCGATTCCCATTATAAGTCAATGGGGGAAATTAATTCACTAATAAATTAATATCAATTAAACTATAGAACCTTTCTCTTAGAAAAGTAATAGCCCACGATTCCCGAGTAAGCTGTTCGATTTGACATATGGCGCGAGTGTGTGGTGGCAAAACTGTGGGACTAGTGGCGTGCCGAAGTTTAGGAAGTTCAGGCTACATACAGACACACACACAGACAGACAGACAGACACACCCACACGGCCACGTATAGGGAGCCTGTGCTTCACACAGCTCCAAAAAACACCCTCTATTACCCTGCCTATAAGAAACCCACGGTCTCCATTTATTTACAGCGCTGTAATAGAATAATATAAATAGGTAAATGTGCTATTCTAGGGCTGCAAGATCAGATTTGCATGACATTTGCAAGGATTTCTCTTAAAGGGATACTTGGCCAATTTTCAACCTAATGCCTTTGTTCTGTTGCGAGGAGATCAATAATAGTATGACAAATAATACCCTATGTTTTCGGCGTACTTCTCTGCAAATTGTTGACATTGCAAAATGGCGTATGGGATGTACGCCCAACTGAGGAAAATGGGAGATATAGGGTATTCTTACATTAAACTAGAGAAGCAGTTCCTGCGGAAACTGCGTGGGCTCACTGAAAACACACACAGAGTAGCCTATATTATGTACAGTAGAAAATGTACACATCCCTCCTCAGACAGACTCAAGCCCAAGCAGTAATATAAATGGTAAGACAGAATTCATTTCCCAGAGGGATCCACTGGGAAACTGTTTATTTTTTATGTTTATATATCTGCCCAATCTCAAAAGGTAGACAAATTTGTAAAGCGAAAAGCACAAGCAATAATAACTGCGTAAAGCTGAACAAATTGAGGTTTGAACGAAATTTCTAGCTCAAAGAATGTGGAAGTAGTTGGATGCCAAAGAAAGTGTCAGAATAAATATAAATTGGGGACAAGTGATGTGTGCTCGCTAGAGCGAGCCAACAATTATTGACCTCTGGAATTTAGGTTGAAGGTTTCCTTTGAAACAGTCCTCCAAGTGTACGTGGCTCAATCCCCACCCCTCATACTAGGGATGGGACAATAAGCGATATTATCGTGTATCGTGATAAAAAACACTCACGATAATCGTATCATGGAGATTAATTTATCGCGATATCGTCCTCCGTCATGCACTGGGATCAATTCACCTTTTATTTGCCGAGCTGCATATCCGGTATCACTTAAACGCTCTATAATTGCTAAAAGGTACTTACAATATACGTACTTGATACAGTCTTTTTTCACTCTAAAAAAGGATAAAGGATTTTGATTATCGCGATAATATTGTAAATCGCGATTTCTTTTACACAATCATCGTGATATGACATTTTCATATCGTCCCATCCCTACTCCACACCCTTACAGTCCACACCCTGCTCACCCTCAGGTCCCCGTTGGCCAGGTGAGCGGCGGCGGGGTAGGATGCGTAGATGGGCTCCTTGCGGTAGATCTTGATGATGCTGCGGTCCTGGATGTCCCTGACGTCCTCCAGCTCGTAGAAGACGTTGCGCGCCTCGTCCTTGATCAGAATGGCCGTGTTGGGCGACTTGAGCATGCCCGCCGTCAGCTTCTGGGGGAACATGTGCACGATGAGCGCGTGCAACGTGTCCAGGCTGCTCAGCTCGTGGGTGATGTGCACGCGCCGCGTCTCATCGCCGAACTGCAGGAACAGCACGCCTGGAAAAGAAAAATAACACAGGGTCTAATGATGGCGTGACCCCCCGTGTGGATCCCGGACATCGTATTCTATGATATCAGTCATCTATGACAGTGTAAAAGAATCATATTTGAACTGGGGACCCTCCACCCTGATAAGCACTGGAGTTGAGGCATTCAATTTAGTTTGACTTGCTTCCACAGATACATTTTGTGAAAATAGCCATCTAGTACGAGCTTGTAGAGCTGCTATTTTCACAATATTGATGCCTCTTTCTTATATTATTATTTGACAATATGGCCAATGTTTGACCAGTTTTTATTTTAGTAATTTGTTGATTACATTTGATGCCTTAATGGTATTATTCCTTAGGTATTAAAAGGTTACTTAAATTGTCATTTCACCATCAAAAAGAATAAAGGAAAAAAGAAAGAAACAAAAATCACGTGGGGACCCACAGGTTGAGAACCACTGGTCTATGACCTATCTATGATGTATATGACACCAAATTTGGCCAATGTTTCAGCCAAAACTGACTTCTGTTATTAATATTAGTTAAATATTTAAAGTAATATAAAACATATGAGAAACAAAATGCAGGGGGGTTGCTTCCTTGGCCTCAGTGGCAGTGTGCACAAGACATTGTGAGATTAGTCCCATACACAGAATCACAGAGAGAGAACTCGCCTCCTACAGAGCAGGGAAAAGGGTGTCAGACCGAGATGACGGAGAAGAAATGAAAGAAAGGGAGATGATGACAGTCAGGCAAAATGAGGGCGATACTGCGGGGAGAGAGGTGGAGAAAGCTGAAAACAAAAGGGGAGTACGCAATCAAATCCTCAGTGATAAATCTAACCAAATGCACCCTTTACGGGTCCATTTGTTTCTATTTGTAAGCTCTCCGAGCTAAGTTAACACTCAGGATTGTACAGTGAACCTGTAGTTCACGCAGAGACAGAGACAAGTGAGACTGACAGGTCCGCCGTGTTCTAGCACTTCAAAACGGCTCCTCATCAGTCACTGTCAGGACAGTTTTACAGCTGCCTCTTTATCCCGCCGTGCTTGGCATAACCTTATGCCGCTGTGTTTATGAGTCTGAGCCCGGCTATACTACTAATCCTCTCCTCACTGCCATGGCCTTACAGTACTAAACCTGTCTTGTTTTTTGTTTTTTACCGTCCAACAGTCCCATAATAACCTGCCCTCGCCTCGATATGCTAATGGAGACGTACTGTAACACCTCAATGTGTCAACAGTTCCTACAGTAACCTACCTCGCTAAATGGTATTGCTGTAATGGTGCCACAGCGAAGAGCACTCTAAGAGGTGTTACTGCACACGCTAAACTGCGCAAGGTGTGAGATAATATATCAGTGTAATAAAGGTCATTAAGTTACGATGGTAGATGGTGTACCATGCTGTATCGTGCTATATTGTATATGAAATCTGTTTTGGAAATGGTGACTCGTTAACTTGAAACGTGAAATGTGGCATAGATTGTTCACAGCTATTAATGTGTAGAGACATAAAATCACAAATCATTAGACTTATGACTGAAATGAGTTATTTTCAACATAAAGCACTGGCTGCGCAGTGGGAGCAATTAGACGCTAAAGCTGTTGAAGTGAGAGTACCGTTAACCCATCCCATGTCACTGTACCTCTGAAAGCACAGCATAGACCTACAGTACATGTCCACACGTTACAGAAGCTAATTATGGCAGCTGTCAACCTAGCCTGCTAATCTATATTACATATATAATATATATAAAACCTCTAACCATTAATTTACGGAATGTCTGTCCGTCCGCTGTCTGACTGCATGCTGAAATCACTGATACCAAACAGTGTCGCCACCATGGTAACAGTGGCATGCTGAAGCAATGTCTGTCTGACATGATGAAACAAGTGACCAAATTTGGAGATGACTGACATCACTGACTGACATCACTACAGTGCCTAATTTTGGAGATGCCATCACAGACTGGCCTGGACACGGAACACAATATATGGGCATAAAAGAGAGGCAGACAGACAGAGATAAGAGATCTCCATATAATGTATGGGCACGAAAGGGACACAGACAGACAGACAGACGGATACAACGGGTATTGCACAACTGGACGTCAATGGTGACTATTCTCGCGGTCTGCACCGGTCTGGGTTCTCCCACATTACTTCTGAGACTCCTCAGGGGCATTCAATCCCTCATATATGTGCACTCATACAGCACTCCTGTGCACACCACCGGGCACAGGACTAATATAATAACTATTAATTTACGGAATGTCTGTCTGTCCGCCGTCTGTCTACTGTACTCTTACGTCATAGTACTTAAGTCACATACTGGCCTGGACACGGAACACCATATATGGGCATAGGACACGGAACACCATGGGCATAAACGGGTGAAACAGTGCCCAAATTCCTGACATCACTGACACGTCTGGTTCTCCAACATTACTCCTGAGACTCCTACATTCAATCCCTCATATACTGTGCACACCCCAGGCAAGGTCCTAGTATATAAAATGTGTATGTTTTTTCTTAAAGTAAAGCCCTGCTTCATCATACAAGACTGTCACACAAAACTAGTGAACATAGAAGATCTACAAGCACACAATAGGGACTTTAAGCAAGGACGGCGACAGCAGTCCCGCTACGGTAGCCAGAAATGGATCAGTAACCTGCTTGCCGTCGCAGCCCTTACTACAGCAGAAACTACCTTACCACGTAGCGTCTACATAGTCTGCTGCAGAGATGTCACCATGGGAACCAAAGAGTCCAGTAAAAGGGGTGGGAACCCGTCGCCGCCGGCTGTTTGCTTTTGATTTTGACTGCTACGGCGATTGCGTCATAGCAGCTGTAGGCTACTGTATAGAAAACGATTTTTTTTTTGTATACAGTACAGGTTTTGGACATACAAGGTTTCCACCCGACATATTCACATGACGGCCATTTTGTGGTTACTTCACACTCGGGGGGTGCAAAGTAAAGGTATGGAACAAAATGGCGGCTGGGTCAATGTGGTCCTCGCATGCATGCATTCCATGACCCTTACCTGGCGACCGTAGCTTGCTCTGACTGGCGGAGCGGGACAGCGGGAGGCTCTGGCGGAAGCGGTTCATGCGGTTGAATCCTAGCGGCATGTCGGCCTCCGACATGGTCTCCAGGGATTCGGCCGAGGCGAAGGAGAGCTTGGCGGCCTGGTCAGCGAGCCCCGACTGAGTGGACTGAGAGTGCCGCGGGCTGCGGCTCTGTAGAGGAGGCAGGCACACACACACCAATTCAAAGTGTTATTATTGAGAAGAGAAAGCGAGAGAGAGAGAGAGAGAGAGAGGGAGGGAGAGGGAGATACAGAGAGAGAGAGAGAGTCAGAGTTGGTTGGATTGAACCGGGGTGATGGAGGATACAGTGGACATAGGAACACACACACACGCACGCACGCACGCAAGCACGCACACACAGACACACACACACACACACACGCGCACACGCACACGCACACGCACACGCACACGCACACGCACACGCACACGCACACACACACACGCACACACACACACACACACACACACACACACACTCACGTATGCACGCACGCATGCACGCACGCACACACACACACACACACACCAAACACACAAACATAGCAAGATTAATTACAACATTGCTATGGTTTAACTACCAGTAATTCACTGACAATTACTAACGTTGTGGTGTCTGACATCAAGTCTTCCTGCACAAAAACAATCACCCAAGCTAAGGCTGCATGTGTGGTTGGTTGGCGCAAAACCTCAGGACATGGCACTTAGAGGAAACACCTCGAGGACACACAAAACAATGTATGTCAGCTTGCCATAAGCGCATGTCGGGGTTTGGGGTTGACTCTGTGGTGCTGTTGTAGAACGTCCCGAGGATGCGGGGGCTCATGCTGAATTTCTTCAGTCAGCCCGAGGCAGTACAGACGGTTGCTGAAGCCTTTTTTCCCCACCACGTGTGCGGTGTGCGTGTGTGGCCCATGCGAGGTCCTCGGAGACGTGTACAACACCAAGGAACTCTTAAGTTATCGGCCAGGTGTGTCGCACCAAGTTCTGGGCCCGGGGTACGAGGATTCAACTTCAATTATTTTGTGCTTTAACTGTTGAAAAATAGCAGATATACAAGCTTACAGCGCGGCACCGAGTGCCGCGCCGCGAGCTTGTAGATCTACTATTTTTGAAAAATCGTGAACATTTGTGCAAGTCTTTGAATATCTTCGAATCCTTCTAAGGTTTTTTGAAAAACCTATGTCAGTGGTGCTCGAACTTTTTCATGTGAAGGACCCCCAAAATAATATGTATTTGGCCACAGACCCCCATCTCAAAATATGTAGTTCCGGGGAGCCCCCCAGAAGCAATATTTGAGGTACAAATGTTCGCTTAAAAAAATACATATTATATACAAGATTTGCACACATTTTCACGACTTTTCAAAAATAGCAGATCTACAAGCTCGCAGCGCGGCACTCGGTGCGGCGCTGTGAGCTTGTATATCTATATTTTGCAATAGCTAAAGTATAAAATAATGAAGGCCCCTCCACCTTGGGCCCTAGTAACTCAGTCCCACTCCCCCCCCCCTTGTGACGCCCTTGTTATCAGCTCCCTTATCCCCCACCACCGGCGCACAGTACAATAGCATCTCCCTTCTCGCTCTGAGACTTCCGTAATGAGCTCCCAGAATGCCAACTGTTGACTGTTTGGAAGGTGGCTCCAGACACATCCGATGCCACCGCACAGCGAATATATGTTCAGTACCACAAACCCAGTGGAACACAGCTGATTTATTTGTATTATTTAGTTGCTGTCGGGCAGAAACCTCCTGTTTCCATATTCGAACTTTTTGTGTATTTTCCGCCGTAAATTAATGCCCTACCTGATCATACTAACTACAGTGTCACTCAAAAAAGTAAAACAGATCTGCAAGCTCTAAACGCGGCGCAAAGTGACACATTTTTTTGCTTGTCGATCTGCTACTTTTGCTATTTTAGAATTTGAATCCCGAAAATATGAGGTTTCCACCCGACAGAGATAATGCCTTTATTTTATTCAGTTTTCATTTCCCCATCTTGGTCTGACTTAATCAGATTTCAGTATGGCACTACTGTACCAATTCCAATTAATCTAGTTACTGTCACAATGCCTGCTGTGACAGAAGCTGCAGAGAGGGCAAGGGTGAGGGCGAGCATTCACTAACGCGTTAAATGAAAAGGACGAAGACACACGGAAATTCAATAACATTCAAAGACATCAACTATCTAATCGGGATTTTTTTTTGTCTTGACATACATAATTCAGTGGTGTCTGTGTGCATGCTCTCTCTCTCTCTCTCTCTCTCTCTCACAGACACCCCCCCCCCCCCCCCCCCCCACATCAGTGGTTCTCAACCTTTTTAGAGCTCTCCACCACCAGCATTTTAAACAGCCATCAAGGCAGCACCCCACCTCCCCACATGAATAAATATAGTTAGAAGACATAACACAGTTATTTCTATTTAATATAGCTTGTAGATCTACTATTTTCAGTTAAGCCATATCAGTCATTATTCCATTTGATGGACTTCCGAAATTTTAGGTACAGATATCTTTGTTACATTTAACAAAGGTAGAATACAGTATATCTTTTTAAAACAGTTTCCATTTTCCTATTGACCACCTGTCATTATGCCATGGACCACTGGTTGAGAAACAGAGGTGGTGTCCAGGACCAGGGGTGTCACAAGGGGGGAGGGGAGTGGGACTGAGTTACTATAGGGCCCAAGGTGAAAAATAGCAGATCTACAAGCTCACAGCGTGGCACCGAGTAGATCTGCTATTTTTTGAAACGGTGTGAAAATGTGTGCAAATCTTTGAATATAATGTATTTTTAAGCGAACATTTGAACTAAAATTTAGCTTCTGGGGGGTCCCTGGAACTAAATATTTTGAGATGGGGGTCCGTGGCCAAATACATATCATTTTGGGGGTCCTTCACATGAAAATGTCTGAGCACCACTGACATAGAAACATAGCTTTTTCAAAAAACCTTCGAAGGATTTGAAATATTCAAAGACAAGAAGAGAAAAAATAGCAGATCTACAACTAGCTCGCAGTGTGAGCTTGTATATCTGCTATTTTTCAATGGTTAGAGTACCCAGGGCCCAGAATTTGGTGCGACACGCCTGCACAGGACAGACAACGTCTGAACAGGCACTGCGATGGTGATACTGACGGATGGCCCACCCCCCCCTGTGCTCTCTAATGGGGTCATTTATCTACGCAATGACCACACCATACAACGCAGCCAGTAGTTCCAGAGACAAGCACAGAGCGCCAAACTGCAACACCCCTGCAGAGTATAATATCCTCGCTAGCTTCAATGAGACAGCCAAGAGATTAGCGTGAAATTACACTGGGAATACTCACACAAAAAAAGCAAAGCCCACGGTTAGACTCTCAGCTCGTAGAAGCAACAGTTTTTTTCTGCAATAGTCCTAGATGAATAAGACTGTCTCAAAACACTGTCATGTCTACAAAGTGCGTCGGCAGTTCCTGTAGCTGTCCTTTGAACTAGAGCTTTGCGAAGTTGAAAGCTATTTTGCTGCTGTGTTCAGAAATACCTGTTTCATGCCACCGCTAAAATAGAGTATAGTGTGATATGTTTGAGGCGAGGGAACTGCATAATGCACCCGAAAACCGAGCACTACTTCTCTCACAATGCCTGTTGAGCCTCCTGCAAGGGTAAGCAGTAGCATCAGCATTCAAGAAGCATAGTTCTGTTGAAAAGACACCCATTTGAATCCAAGGAAAATCTATTTGGGAGGGAAATGAACTGTCCTGTCCTTCAATAAGCGCCATCGATATGCTACAGATACTGAGGAAGGTGCAGAATGTCCAGCTGTCAAGCTGCTCTCAAGTGTACAATATTGCTGGTGCGCTGTGTAGTTTCCACTGACATACAGTACAGTATAAGGTGTGCATTGTAAATTGCCCTCTGCCTGCAGACATCTTCTGTGCATACTGTACATTTGTTGTTCTTTATCAACTCATATGGTTCATCTATTTGTACATACATCTAAATGAAAAGCTCTATCATGACTTCCATCCTCAGTGTGTTGAATTGATATTTAGCAAAAAAGGTAGTGCTGCATGCTTGGGACTATCTAGGACTGGGGCATTAGAGCTAAACATGATGACAATACATTCACACCCACACTCACACACACGCACACGCACGCACGCACGCACGCACGCACGCACGCACGCACGCACGCACGCACGCACGCACGCACGCACGCACGCACGCACGCACGCACGCACGCACGCACGCACGCACGCACGCACGCACGCACGCACGCACGCACGCACGCACGCACGCACGCACGCACGCACGCACGCACGCACGCACGCACGCACGCACGCACGCACACACACACACACACACACACACACACACACACACACACACACACACACACACACACACACACACACACACACACACACACACACACACGCACGTCTGTTGAGAATGAAACTGGTTTATTGCACCATTCACCTTCCAGGTGCCATTCCACAGCACGTGTTCAAACACCACTGGATTGCACAGTGCGAACTCTACACTACTGTTGTGTTATTAGAGCATAGCAGAGGAGGAGAGGATCCAGACGAGAACAAAACCATCTTGCACGGAACATGACTAAATGGGAAAAGGAGGACATACCGGTAGCTGCCTAAAACATACCTGAGGCTATTAGGTGTAGGCCTATTAAATCCCATGCAGCCTCCTCCCTATCCTTGTCTTTTTCTTGTTTCTGCTCTCACATACATGTGTGCTCTCTCTCCCCACACACACACACAAAAGATGGCAGTATTAAATAAGGTCAGGGTAATACAGTAGTTGTTGCTAAATGTGATCCAGCACTCCAATAATAGGGCTGCACATCATAATGTCTCGGGTAAGAAGAACCAGAGAGACTATAATCAAAGAACAAAGACCCGTAGCAGTGGGTTACCTGTTATCCCGTCCCCACCCACCCACCACCACCGGCACCACGACTGCCAGTCTTCTAATTAAGATGCTGATACGTGATCCGCTAGTTGTCTGGGCCCCACTGAGGGAGCAGACAGATTCATGTGAAAGGAGAATTAATGTTTCTCCCCTGGGTATATTTCTCAAATCTCCAGGAACACTGTAACAGCTCTCACACCTCCTACACTCATTTTCTTTTCATCTCAGCTCGGTCACCTGCCTTCCTTTACCTCTGCCCTCCCCCCCCCCCCATTCTTTACTCGATCTACCCTCTGTCATATCCCTCACACCTCTCACTATGTCCCCTTTTTAATAAAGAAACTGTTCTGAGCCTGTCTGTCAACACCGCAGACGTACAAGCATGTCCTGTCAGAAAACCGTAGGGGGTTGGTTGGGGGAGGGTGGGGCGATGCGTTTTTCTCACATCCCTTTTGTCTTTCAACTTTCTTTTTGCTTTTATCGTTCTTGCTCTGCATCCTTGTACGTTTCCACATCAATGCCTGTCTGACCCAATGCAGCCCCTCCTGAGATCTCCCCTTATGTCTCTGGAAGAAGTCGTCAATGAATGGAAAAAAAATACTCAAAATTGCTGTGGGTTTTTCACTGATGCCATTGGAGAGAGGGAGAGAGAGAGTGAGGGGAGGGGGGTTGTGTTCCTAGGGGGTGATGTCGTAATCCTTTTCGCCCATGAAAAGGAGGAAGATGGAAAACAGCAGTCGAAATCCTCACAGGTTTTCGGGCTGCAACTGTCAATCATTTTGTTTTCTCAGCCATCCTCACTCTTTGATTTAACTGGACGTAGTTGTGCCCGTCAATATCAGTGAATGTATTCATTTTACATCATCAAGTACCTATCGAATACCAGCCTATAATGCTCAAACCTCATCTGTCCGGTCATCCCCCTCGCTATATTAACTGTTTGACTGACAATCATTTCTATCCAATACTCCAGTACTAATGACATGATGCATCCACCCACCGCCACCTGAGTGTTGAGGAGTTGGTCAGCAAGACTCAGCATCCTTGACCCTGTTGCCCCCATTAACTCCAGGGGTCCTAAACCCACATCTCATCTCCGGACAAAAGTGCCCTCCGTCGGGGCTGCCGCTAGGATCAGCGGTGGCCGCACCGCGGTGAGACACAAACACACTCGCTCAGTGAGTAAACGCTGCGCGGTATTTCACAAAGATGAACACAATCCATCTCTCACCGCCCACGCACGCATGCACAAACGAGCACACTCGCGGTGGATTTCACGGGACCGCGTCCAATCTCATAGCCGCCCCAAAACTTCGCTGCACAGCCGAAAAAGCCGCCTGCCTCTCATTGAAAATGGATTACTAGCAGGCGGTTACCGCGTACCGTGTGGAACCCCCTAAAGATGCTTCCTGTGCTGTAAAAGGCAGGACTGTACAAACTAGGCAGAGCATGAATGGAAGAAGGATAAGCTAAAGGTATTAAAGTTTACAATATCCTGAGAGAGTGTTTGACTAAATACCAAGATGCTGAGAGAACAGTGAGAGCAAATAACTTCAATAATAATAGCATCACTTGTCATAAGTCACATAAGTCACATTAGATCACTTGTCTAATACCAGTAAGGCTCCCTAATCGGGAGATAAGCGACCGTAGGTCACTTATCTCCACAAATAGGGCAAAAATGTGTTTTGCCAAAATCTTCCTGATCCATGTTGATGACATGAGTGTAGACATACTGTGTAGTGATTTTCGTGATTTTAGGGCAAAATCTGTAGGAGCAGTGTCCAAAAATGTGTTTTTAAAATTCGGCCTGGAGGTGGCGCTATATGGGAGAGATTCATGTTGATGGGATGAGTGTAGACATACTGTGTACCGATTTGCGTGATTTTAGGGCAAAAATTGCAGGAGCAGTGTCCAAAAATGTGTTTTGCAAGAATCGGCCTCATGGTGGCGCTAGAAGAGGGCCATGTGAGAAATGAGGGGTGGGGTCTCCGTGCCGGCAAGGCGGACGAATAGGTACCGGCCCCGGCTGTCCCGGTCGCTCCTAGCCGGAGTTATGGCATTTTATGTGAGCTGCAGTGTAGGGGGTCCTCCACTGGGGGCGCCACCACTTTTGCATCCGTTCTGGAGCACCAGGAGTCGGTGGTCCCCGGGAATTCCCCGTGAGCAGCCCCGGTGGGGTGGTCATTTGGTCAGTTTAGCACATTTGGTCATTTTTTACATCTGGGGGTCCCCCAGGGACCTGGGGGTCCCTGGAGCTCCGGGGGTCCTTGGAGGTTGTAGTTTGGCAGGCAAGGAACGCGTGTTCCAAATTTGGCATGGATCGGGGCAACGGTTGCGGAGATATGAGCAGGGCAAGAGTGTGACGTGTGAGGTGTGACAGACAGACGGAGGGACGGACGGACGGAGTTACTTACACTTTGTGCAGGGTTTGATAGTAAATGCGACCTACGGTCGCAATCAACAAAGGACAATGAGTATGTCCCTCCTGTGTCTAATTAATTTGAGCCTGTGTCCCTTGTTTACTGGATATAGTTTCCCATATGAAACCTACAACCTGCTGTGTTTCTTTCACACCTCCTTAAAGAGGCATTTGACAGTTTTCGCCCCAGCCTTCTGTCAATTATGAACAGCTGTCTTGGTACAGGTGATGTTCCATTTTATTAACGAAATGCTGTTGTTCCGTCTGTCACCAAAAGGTCCATGGCATGCGTAACCCCACTGTTTTTTCCGTTCCGACAAAGCTGAACACGATGAACAATTAAAGGGAGCCTCAGCACACTCGAAACTGTGCAAAATCAGATTCTTTTTTTCCCCCTTTTTTTATTTGTATAGATAGCAAGCTTTCGGTCATAGACCTTCCTCAGACATACCGGTAGCTGACCAGAACATTCGTGTTTCAGAACTCAAACATGGAGTTGTCATTAAGGGAACAGCCTTAAATCGGTTCACATTGTACCCCCAAGATCGAAACCTTTCAGTTCAGATTGGTTCAGATTTTCCTTGTAGATGCCCGCCCTGGGTTCCATTAGCCCTGAATGGACGGACCTCCTGTGCCCCCATTCCATCACTCGGCCACTTAGATCCTCTGACCAGATGCTTTTTACTGTCCCGTGAGCCACTTGAAGTCTTTGCTGTTGCTGTGGAGTATCCTACTCTTCCATGTTAGGACTATCCCTTCTTTAGACACTTTTTCTGACTTTCAATCTTTTATAAATTGTTTTGCATACATATTTTTTAACCCTCAGTTCTTTGTGTAATTGTCTGCCTGTTGCATTTTATGCAATTCTTACTTACATGCTGCTGTAATAGCTCTCTGGTTGTTCTTAAATAATTATGCCTTATACAGTAAATCAAATTGACTTGACTTGACTACGTCCCATCTTGCGTCATCTACCAACAGTGATGCTGGCACTTCCTGGATCACATTAAGAAGATGGGTAAAAGGCATCATGAAGCGCCACTTTGATTTGAAGAATTTTCAACAAGAATCATCACAGAGGAAGGTGCACAGAAAGCAAACCGCCTCCCCGGTACCATAAACCTGTTGCCACTCAACGAGACCAGTTGATTGATGGTGTTTTTGTTTCTGCATTGTGCTATCGCACCAACACAAACATCCACCTTCACTGCTGCCACAATAATCTTTGCTATAACCACAGAGTATATAATATATGGTAAATTGATTGATAGACGGCAACATGCTGTGCTAGAAAGAGAAATGCACCCAGATACAGAACAGTATTCCCCTAAAGCACTAGAACTATGAATTCTTCATTTAACCATGAACACGTATGAATTATGTGTGTTGTTGGTTTGACATCTGAAGCTCCACTTGTCATTGCCACAGTAAGGGTTTGGTATCCTGGCCCCCGGCCACTTCCATCACACACGCCAAAGCCTCCCGGCCCTCAATAGCCTCTATGACGTACCGTAACAACATAATTGTCTCTCAAGCAGCTCTATGACGTATTGTAACAACCTAACTGTCTCTGAAGCAGCTCTATGACAGTGGTTCCCAAAAGGACGTTTGCCCAGGACCCAAACTAGTGAAAATAGCAGATGTACAAGCTCACAACACGTCTCTTTGCACTGAGTTTTAAGCTTGTAGATCTGCCATCTTCACTAGGCCTTCTTATAAAACTTTATTTGTTAATAGAAATTATTATTTTAATGATTTTTTTTAAGCTTATTAAAATCTTCCATTTTTATTTTTAAATGTAGGAAACAAAAAAAGGGAGCTATTTACTCACGGCTATAAAGATCTGGAAACATGCCAGTTGACTAATGTACTAAAAATGTTACATGGTGTTTGTACACTATACCCATCATGTCAATGCACACCACACAATCTTTAAGCCTTTCTTCATGCAAATTACATATGGATAACTTTCCCTGCAGCTCAGCGTCGATTCAAGTTGCCATGGTAACGTCAAAGCGTTAATTCAGCACGTCTGAAAGTTCTCAACGTCCACTGTACCGTACATTATTAGCCTGGATAATGCTTAGGCAAGGTCACACTAGTGCTAGCTGACTAAGGTATCATAACACTAGAGAATAATTTCCTACAGATTAAAAGGAGCTTCAGAGGTTTAAGATGCCTCCCCCCCCACTCCTCTCCCATTTAAGAGTGTAGACTAGAGACACCAACTGTGCTGAGTGCCAATGGTGCAGTAGAAGCACATCACAGTGGAACCCTGGGAATTACTGTGTAGGCTAATAGTGCTTCAACGGTCTGGGGTGATAGAAAGAGACACGCATCACTGAGCTCTCTAACACACACAGAAACACAGGCACACACAGACACATAGACGCATGCACGCACGCACGCACACACACACACACACGCGCGCACACACGCACACACGCACGCACACACGCACGCACGCACGCACGCACGCACGCACGCACGCACGCGCGCGCACGACGCACACACACACACTATGAATATGAGGATGATAATAACACAGAGACAATTGGACTTATAGCACTGACCTTAAAGCTCCAGTAGTTGGGCTGTTGCTGCAGCATTCATTGGAAGGAAGAAAGAGAGAAAGTGGAAGAAGGACAAATAGAGAGACGGGTTGTTAGACATTTACCTTGCCATTGTAAAACATCAGCCATGGCCTGGGTTAGGCAGGGGGGGCGGATGGGAGTAGCAACTTTGAAATAAGCCCCTGCAGGCCCCAGACACAAAATCAAATGCTTTTCCATGTATGACGCACCATTCAATTTTCCCATTCCCACAGTCCTCCCAGCACAACGCTGAGAACAGCCTCTGCATTATACTGTAAGAAACAATACCTGAATAGTATTGATGTGCATAGAGTCTATGACGAGTAATTTACCACTTTAACCCAATATACTTTGTTGACCAGGGTCCCCCAGGCGATCTATAGTTGGCCCCCTCCTAGTTTCACTCTACATCAAGGCTCTTCAACGTTTTCAGGTCAAGGACCCCTTAGCTGAGAGAGAGATGAAGCAGGGACCCCCTCTACATATTGTATAAATGTGTGATGGAGATTCTCATCGATTTCATAGATAGATTCATAGACTTGTTTGACACTTAACTACTTAAAATCGTAACTCGACGATACTTAGTAAACTTGACCTTTCACTCTGTACTTGGTCTGCTCTTTTTTACCTCTACACACCAAACTTATTTTCCAAAAATAGCCGATCTACAAGCTAGATCTGCTATTTTTGGCTAAAGTTCTCCTCAGAGTATAGGGATGTGAGGGTCCAAGTTGTTCATTTAAAATAATTATCCTATCACACAATGATTTGGTGGCCCCCCCCTGTAGTAACTCTGAGGACCCCCTAGGGGTCCCGGACCCCCCGTTGAAGACCCCTGCTCTACATCAAATATCCTTGCCAAAATCGGATCTACAGTAAAAGCTCACAACGTATCACAACGTGAAGCGGTGTGAGAATGTTATGAAATTGTGAAATGACCCAGAATAGGGGTGCAAGGGATCATGTGGGGAATGGTGCCCATTGGTGATTCTGAAGTGGTTCAATAGAGCTGCAATCATTGGCGTTGTTTATTGGCTGACGGAAGGACATGGGGACTGGCATTTGTTGTGACAGTGTAAGGTTACAGTGTGTCTGAAACGCCATTGAACTGTCAGGTGCGTGTGACCTATGGCAAGAGGAATGGAAAAGAGTGAAATTGAATTAAACGGCAAGGCCCACAGTGTTATTTGGATTTTGGCCTATCTCCCAGACTTCTATGCAGCAGATGCTCCCCCCACCCTGCACACACACACACACACTTGCACACGCACGCACACTTACACGCACGCACACACACACACGCACACACGCACACGCACACGCACACGCACACACACACACACACACACACGCCCTGATTCACCTGCCTCTATCTTCCATCTCATATTCAGCACCTTAACTCCTCGTTTTCTCAAAACCATGTTGTATCTCAGGCCTTTTTCATCAATTTGTCCCATCTTTTTTGCACTGCTACATATGAAAAGGTGTTCACATGGAGGCTGAGGCCTCAGGAATTATATGCCTGCCATTAAAGCATGATTACCCCCATTGTTAAAAACCAGGCCAAGCCACCGACTGCCCAGAAACACCTCAAAATGACATGGAAATTAAAAAGATGAGGGCAGTTCATGAATTTTAATGCCAGTCCAAACTCTTATTCTAGATCTCGTTCTTATCTTTTGGACAATTTTCTGTCCCTTCACCATCCTGTCTACAGTGGCCATATTACCCACTGCAACAAGAGGGGGAAAAAATAAAAAAATAACTGACAGGCAAGTTTTGATTTATGATCGTCGTGAGTTTTTCATTATCTGCTATCCTTTTTAATATCACCTCAACATAAGCCTAGATTTATTTCCATAAACATGGAGAGCAAACAGATTATTACTTCAGTGTAATTTAATCTTGTATTTAATTCTCCCTCATTTTGGCGCTGATGCCACCCTTTTCTCCCCATTGATTTTCTCCATGTCTCCTTCTCTCCATAACGTCTTCTGATTTATTATGAGGGAATACAGACAGATCCTTCATATCATTAAACTAATCAGGAGGGGATGATTTCTTACCAGGAACACAGTAGTCTGTAGTCACACCCCTGCACTTCTACTGCAATATAGCACTGATCAAACACAATATATATTTTATGGCTCAATAGGAAGTAGACCTATACTACATATTTCGTCCTACAGAAGTAATTTCTATTTCCATTGAAGCATGGAGGCTCATATGTTGTTAAAGTTGCAGTTCACAGTTCACACATCCAGAGTTTGGTTTCATTCACAAAAAAAAAATCATATCTAGGATCAACTACACGCTAATAATTTCCCCCACAACCAAATTGTTCCTAAATTAACTTTATGGCTGGAATCTCAAGCTTTGCCCTTTCTGTACCCTCATTTAGAATTCCGGGATCTATTAATATGCCACTATGCCACAACTGTAGAATACTGCCTCATTAATGCACCAAAACACACACACGCACACGCGCGCATGCACGCAGATACATTATGCAACACATTGCAGCCACTGTGAGGCGACGTGATTGGCGTGTCCCTGGCTGTCCCTGATGATACGACATGATACCTGAGTCTATGTGTCACGTGACCACAACAAAACCTTAGAAGGATTTGAAATATTCAAAGACTTGCACAAATTTTCACGATTTTTCTAAAATAGCAGATCTACAAGCTCGGCACTCGGTGCTGCGCAGTGAGCTTGTAGATCTGATATTTTTCACTAGTTATAGCACACAATGTGAGTGAACCCTTGTACCTAGGGCCCAGAATTTGGTGCGACACCCCTGGTCACTCTATTCTATCTATCTGATTCGTATGTGTGCTGTATACTTATACTTAACTGAACCAACTCACTCTCCTGAAGCAAGTGACCGAAAAGCTCTTTGTCAGTCAGACCAGGCTTTGTGACGCCATGTGTAAAGCAGGTCACTTACAGGGTTAAGACTGTACATGAGCTCTCTGTGGGAAGGGCTGGGATAGGCCTGGTCTACCTGATCATGTGTCAGTCATTCATCTAGTCTAGCTGGGGCCCTACGGCAGCCCTTGATAACCTAGAACTGACAGTGGTTCAGGGCTTCCATTGCCATCATAAATAATTGCAGTTCACTTGTTCAGACAATGGTAATAATCTTGTTTTCCACAAAGCACAATTATTCTGTGGTCTGGTTTTAATGATGCAGAAGTGATTTGTGGCCAGTGTGTGCATGTGTGTACTGTACATGTGCATGTGTGTGTGCGTGCACACGCGCGTGTGACTGTGTGTGTGTGCGGATGCATGCGTGTTTTCCTGTTGCTTGAATATTACTTATTCAAAAGATAAAATCTGATAAACACTGTTTCCTCCAACAATTTGAGTTGTTTCAACTCCACTAGGAGTTGCAATTACACTAATTGGACTTTGAGTTGCAAACAAAGCCCTGGGTGTGACTTCAAAGTGTTTCCGGAGAACATTAACACTAACAGTGGAGTGATAATGATACAGTACACACGTTTAACGGTTTGCATGCATAATTATAACCTCCTAATCTTAAATCAATATAAACCATGTAAAATTATTAAAAAATAAATAAATACAAATATACTCCTAGCCAAGGAATTTGCCTCGTTCTTGGATCCATCTCAGGACTATCCACTGAAACCTTACAATAATCCTAGATGCAGTGTCATCAGAACACCTACATGTAGATGGATTCTGCTCGTCATCATAGCATGCTAAATGTTACACGGAATCTCTACTGCTTATATCCGAACCAGCATCTTGTCATGTTGGAACAAAGCCTCCTGTTGAATTCCATTATGTAGCTACATGTGTAGCCATGTGTTTCAGGCTTCAGGATTGGAGTTGGGGGGGCTTAAACGCATCCCTGACTGCATGCCTTGTGAATGCAATGCCGCCTGCATTGCATTCAAAAGGCAATCAATGATGAATACATCTGCCTATATGCACGCACTCACGCACGTACAACGCACACACTCACATAGAACCACCCTACACCTACACCCTGGTGCACGAGGTGGCCGCAGGGCTCTGACAGAAGGACAGAGCCTCACAGGCTGGAGCGCTGCATTACCTGACCTGCATGCAAAGCAGCTTTTACTCTCCTTCCTCTCCTCCGCCCCCTGCCTGCCTCTCATTTTGTCATCCTCTCCGCACCCCCGCCCCCTCCTCTGCCTGCCACTGTGAGCGTATGCTATCCCTGATCCATCTCCAGTCCGGTCTAATACCTCTAACGTTTACGGCTAATTCTCTATTCCCTTCACATTGTACACCCACCCAACCCCCCCAAAGCAAACAACACACAATGCACACGTAGGCGAACATGACACCCGCTGTCCTGTAGCGCTATATTCCCTGAGCCTGGTCGTACGGCCGGCTTCCACCTGCTCAGCAATACGTCACCACAACAACCACAGCCACAACAAACACGCAACGCGTGGAATCCAATGCCTGTCGGCGCAGTCTTTGTGTGTACACACAGACACACACACACGCACACACACACACAATAGCCCCCAGCCTCGGCTCACCTGCAGTGCACCTGTTCCTGTCCACTACTCCAGTCATCCCCGGCTGTCAGTCAGGTGCAGTGAATCCTCGTAGTGTTTTGTCAGTCTCTCTCTCCCTCTCGCTCCCACTCTACCTCCCTCCCTCCCTCTACGGTAGCACATGCGGCGGGAACTCTTTTATTTAATTCATTACGACACCAGCCGATTAACTCCTTCGCAGTCGGGGTGGCTTGTCTGCTGCTGGTGCTGGGCTAATTGACTGGCTGCTCTGCTCCGCCCCCCCACCCCTCCCTCCCCCGTCCACGCTATAGCCCAGAGCGATGACAGCGAATCTGCCGCGCGCCTCCCACTTCCCTCCCCTCTCCTGTGTGATGAAAATGCCCAGTCACTTTACGATTTGTACTCGATTCTCACTCCCTTCCGTATCTGTCTTCCTTCGTTCTCTCTCTCTCTCTCGCTGTCTCTTCCGTGTTGTATGATTGTCTACCTTCGCTATACCGCCTGACCTTTGCAACGTGATATCGCCGGCATGCCATATACGGGAGAGGTTGCTATGGCAACTATGGACTCCACCTGTCTCTCACTCACCCTCCCCCTTTTTCCCTCTCTACCCTCTTTCTTGCTCTAGCTCGCTCTCTCTCTCTCCCCCTTTCACCTCTCGTGTATCGGCGTCAATGCTTTTCTATCGTATGATTACACCGGAATTATGCCTTTCCGTGCACAGCGGCAGCAGCAGAGAGTCAGTGAGAGAGAGACGGGAAGGGAGAATGGGTGAAAAAGAGTGGTGGAATATGGAGGTTAAAAGATAGGTTAAAAACATGCAAGGTAGGAAAATAGTGGAAAGAGCTGATGAGGTATAAACTCGGATGAAACGGAGAAAGAGAGGGAACGATGAAAAGACTGAATGAGAAACATTTTGGTCTTGAAGCATTCCCAGGTGCTGGAACGCATGTGTGTCTGCATGCACTCGCTTGTGTGTGTGTGTGTGTGTGTGTGTGTGTGTGTGTGTGTGTGTGTGTGTGTGTGTGTGTGTGTGTGTGTGTGTGTGTGTGTGTGTGTGTGTGTGTGTGTGTGTGTGTGTGTGTGTGTGTGTGTGTGTGTGTGTGTGTGTGTGTGTGTGTGTGTGTGTGTGCGTGCGTGCGCGTGTGCGCGTGTGTGTGCTTTCTTCACGCCTCAGAGCAGACAGCTTCTCCCTCGCTATCTGACGGTCTGCAGACAGTGACGACACTGGCACTGCGATTGGGGAGACATGGAGAGACACCGGGGTGTGACAGCGCAATGAAGACCTCCTACTATGGCAGACAAAACCCACTGCTGGACATTGATCTCTCACACACCCTCGTACTCAGCCAACGGAACACACACCGCACCACGCTCACCGTACTGCTTTCCAACACAAGCCTGCCCCCGATGAAGAGCAGAGATATCTATCTGCTGCTGCTTGACCACACAGCACACCATGGCTCCACCCCGAACCATGCAGTTGAAATAAGAGCGTGCTTATATGGATACCACCGCTTTTCTGGGGAGACCCGCTGTGATTGGCCAGTAGTCGCTGTGATGGACAGGTCTCCTTTTTTTGCAACTATGCCTAAAACCTCAGTAAAACTATGCCTAAAAATAAATAAAGACGCAGCGATCTGGGAGCACCCGGGACAGTTGCTTGATTCAGTATTTAGATATTTGATATTACTTTTATCAGACACTCCCGCTTCCTATACAAACCCATTGTAACTTCAAAATATACAGTATATCAGATATCTAAATACTGAATCTAGCAACTTAAAAACTGTCTGGGGTGTTCTGGTTTCTTTTCTTTTCTTTTTTTGTGAAAGTGAAATATCCCTTTACCCCTAACCCTAAACTGAGTAAAACTGTGCCTAAACCTAACCGTAACCATGTTCAACCCAGAGTCGACTCAAGCAAAGGGTCAAATTCGTTCTTCTACTATACCACTAAAATGTGGAAGCCCTACCTAAGGCCTTAAAGGAGTGTTAATCCGTAACTTACAGTCTTCTCTGGGCTGCCACTCGAAACTGGTAACAATAAACCTAGCCTAACCTTACCCTCTTTGACCCTTCTTTGTAAATACCTTTTATTTTGCATTGTTGTTTTTAGTTTACAACTTTCTTTTCTGATGATATCTACTGCATAGTACTGTGTTCTATCTGTCTGTCATTCATGAGTTAAAGAGAAAGATCTCCTTGGAAATAACCCGAAAGACTTACCTGAGTTTCCTTTAGTTGACTTCTAATAATTACTATCAATCAAATCAATCAATCAATCAATCAATCAATCAATCAATCAAACCATAACCCTAACTTCAGTAAAGGTATGCCTGCCAGGGACCCAATCAGAGGCAGGTCTGTCCTATAACATTGGTGAACTCCATAATAAGACGCAATAAGAATGATTTTAGAACTTATGATGGGTTGTGAGCTTGTAGATCTGCTATTTTCTGTATTTTTGAGATTTTTATAAAAAAGGAAACATTTATACATTTTGGGAGTTGGGGAACTGTTTCGCCCACAATGAACAAAATAGTGATGCCAGGGTTTAAGTGGTTGATAATAATGTTAATGTTTGAATGCCCCCCCCCCACCCGCCCCCAGCCCGAAACAAGCCAACCCCCGACGCACGCGCCTCTATACCGTACCTGCTCTCGTGCAGCCTCACGGCGCTCGCGCTCGGAGGCGCCCCGCATGCTGGCGTGCGACGGGGACGGGGAGGGCGGGTTGTGGTGCGGGCTGTGGTGCTGCTGTTGCTGCTGCTGCTGCTGCTGCTGCTGCTGCTGCTGGTGGTACTTGGTCTTCAGGTGGTCCATGAAGGCGTCCCTCTTGCGCTCCATGTCAGCCTTGTGCAGGTTGGTCAGCGCCTCCAGGCTCTGGGCGGCGATGACCGTGTGCCGGTGCTCCGACGTGTGCACCAGGCCCACATTGGAGAAGCGCCGCGTGCCGTTCCCCAGCGTGCGGTACTCCCGCGGGTACTCCAGGTCATCTGTGGAGATCATGTGACCGCCACCACGCGCATCGGGGTCTGCAGTGGAGAAGAGAGGAGAGGAACGAAGGAAGGGGGGGGAGGGGAGGAAGAGGAGAGAGTGAGGATGAGGGGAAAGAAAGGAGGTAGGGGAGGTGCGTGCGAGTGATGAGGAGTGGATCACCACACGGGCACAGGTATGTATACGTTCATTGTTGGAGAGACACACACACACACACACACACAGACACACAAGGCACCCACGCGTGGATGAAAACGAATAGAGTGCAGGAAATAGAGTGGAAAGGAAATAAGAAGGCGGGGAAGAACGAGCGAGCGAGAGAGAGGGGGAGAGAGAGAGAGGGAGAGAGAGAGAGAGAGAAAGAGAGAGAGAGAAAGTGGAATGGAATGTTAGACTATTTGCCACCAAGACAGAACGGACAGAAAAAAGAAAAAGAAATCAGCTCCCTGCAGAATTATTGATCTCAGAGTTCAGAGGCGAATAAATAGAAAAAAAAAGGAGAAAAGTAAAACGCTTTTGCAATGGATCAAGGGGTGAGAATCAAAGTGAATTTTCACAGTGGGATGTTCCATTTCTATAATGTCTGTTCATCATCTCGAGTGGAAAAGACACACAGAAATAATAAAGCCCAGGCCGTCCCTCTGATTCCTCCCCTCCCGTCCCGTTCTGTTGTTTCTGTTTGATCTCCATTACTGTTTACATAATTCCCACTTTCTCGGGTCAGGAGGTTGGTAGTCTGGGATCACTTCACTTTTCGGGGGTTGTATCCGGTCGGGAGCGGAAACCACAACACGTCATGTTGTAGTCCTCAAAGGACTACAATTTGCCGGAAAGATCAAACCGGATTCAGTTTTAACCCAAAATGATTCCCCTGCGCTCAATGGGGATTGATTGAGGAAACGAACAGGGGGAACCAAAACAAAGTGACGCCGCTTCTTCTAGTGGTTTCCACTTTAGGCGGAAACCAAACGGCCTGTTGTGAACGAACACAAAAAGCCTGGTGAGGCGAGGTTAGGAGGTTGGAGATGCTGCCGACTTCGAGCAGCCTTAGATCAGCATATTACTCCGAAAGTCCTGTTGGCGTTATCAGCCCCTCCCTCTCTAGCGGACACAGACAACACAAGCCAACAGAACAGGTGGGTGAGGGAGGGGGTTACACAGGGAGGGGGGCATGGGGGTGCGCATTGAGTCGGCGGCGTGGTTTAAACCAGGGTTACATGTCAAGGACCTCCAAATAGCCATAGCCTCTGGCCTCAAAACGGCTTGAAAGAATAAACAAAAATTGCACAAATAGCCGCTCACAAATGTGTTGCATCTGAACACGTTTGTGAATATATATATATATATATATATATATCGTCGTTGTTGGGTGGAAACCTCGTATCTCCAAGTTTCAAATGTGTAAGTTCTTTCGCAAAGTAAAGCCCTGCTTCATACAAGACCGTCGGGCAAAAGTAGTGAAAACAGCAGATCTACAAGCACACAACGCCTCGCGGTGCGAGCCGTTGTGTGCTTGTAGATCGACTGTTTTCACTAGTATAAATCATTTTTAAAATGATAAATGCAAAACAAACGGTTCTGGACATTTTCACCCAACAACGACGATATATATATATATATGTATATATATATATATATATATATATATATATATATATATATATATATAAAATTAAATAATTATTAAACATAATTATTTTAATCTTATGTTTTTACTTTACTCTCCTTTCCAAATGGGTCCTCTGGCAGCCCTGCAGCCCTGCCTTTGAAAACCTGTGGTTTAAACTGGTGATGGATGACATTGAGATGAATGAGCTTGAAGTATGACAACAGGTGAGGAGCCATTCCTCCACTGTGAGTTACCTTGCTTGGGATAGCAGGCCCCGGCGTTGGCTAAAAGAGAAACATGGCCATGGTTAAAATGTGTGTTTAATGTGAACAGGCGCGTATGCGGCATCAAACACCAAGGTACAGTCCCACCGCGGCCACCAGAATAACGTTATTGCTGAACGATAACGCATCCTGTGGAACGCTGCCTTTGCAATGCATTGCACATGCATCGCTAATAAGGGCAGACATATATACGGTATATGTGGTAATGGATGCTTATAGTGAATATACGATACATTACGGCGTGGGAAATGTTTAAATGGATGTATTCATTACATTCCTAATATGGTTCATACGCCACGCTCCACCACATTCGAATATTATTCAGGACACATTTTACTTCTGTTTGGAATGGATGGCAAATGGAACAATTATTCAACTCGACTCAGATCAAATCAAATGTGTGTTGGGGGGGGGGGGGGGGGGGACTAAACTAAAAGCTTAAAAAAGTGCGGCATAAAGTCAAGCTTAATAGGGCAGAATGAAGTGGACCATCTGCACATTAAATGTTCATCAGCATCATTAGGACGGGCTGAGAGTAAGTGAATAACAGAGCAGGGCTCCTCAGGGTAGAAGCAACAAAAGGATTGTTAATGAACGCAGAGGAAGAAGGGCGTGGAGGAACGCGGCGACACGTCCAAGCGGAACCGTTCTCAAAGGACAGATGTCACTCCTGTGTACAAACTCCCTGCGAGACGTGGAAGAAGTGTGATAGGAGTTAGAAGGTCCATGTGTTCATTCCAATACGTCTCTCTCTAATTCACTCTCTGACAGTTATCACAGAGAAGTGACTCTAAACAGACTGATCTCTCAGGTAACATCATTAGCATTGAGCACTGGACAGATCTGTGGTTCATACTTCATTACGACCAAAGATCGTTGTGCATCAGGTAGCAAGAGCCTGACTAAGGGGCACCATTACAACGACTAGCAAAGCTGGAGACAATCACTATCGCTGTGCGGGTGCGTATGTGTGTGTGTGTGTGTGTGTGTGTGTGTGTGTGTGTGTGTGTGTGTGTGTGTGTGTGTGTGTGTGTGTGTGTGTCTCTGTCTGTCTATCTAGGCTGCTCAAGTGTCCATTGGTCAGTGCAAAAAGCATGAGAAGTGACATGTGCTCAAATCATAGATGATAATCAGTCTATAGAAACTAAACTCCTGTGTCTATTTTGACTTTTTCCAGTGTCCTACAATTCTTATAAATTAAGCATAGCATTAGTTTATGCAGGACACAGAGCCTCGCCTGCCCAGCTGTAATCAGCTGTTAGTCAGCTCCTTTCCTATTCCTCATTCACAGATCTGCTGGTCATTACATAACACTGTCTTACTCCAGTCAGAGCTCACGCTCAGTAAGGGAGCTCTTAAAAGAAGCTGAAGCCTCAGATCCGCTGCTGCTTGCTGCTTCCTCCACCTTTTGATCATAGTCCAGCATAAGCTCAAATAAAAGTAATTTATGTTTGCTGATTCAAGCTATTATGCCAATGTATTGCTATTGTATTACTATTGTATCCCTATGGAGAGTTTTGCTTAAAGTTCCCTGAATTTGCATAGCAGGCATGCATGTAAAATACAGGGAACATCTCCGAACACGGAGCACTTTAACGCCAAGTTTAACTGTATTCCATGTGTGCAATAAATGGTTAAATCTACTTAAACGTGAGTGTTCCTGACTAAATATATTTCAAAGGCAAGGGCCGGTCTGGTACCTCCATATGGTCTACGTGAACCTTCATATTTTCTGTAGTCAATATTTAGCTGATAAGTAAAACACAGTGTACAAGGATATAATGTCACAAACAACCAGCTAAACAGCAGATACTAAAGGTTGTAGTCTACACATTAAAACATTTCCCTGTTTCCCTGTAAGAACAAAAAGTTGAATCTGCTTGTAGTGTAAAGTAAAAATATAAAAACAAACAAAACAATAACAACATCTTTCAAATTGTGAGTTATATTCCTTCTTAGTTAAAAAAACAAAGGAGAGAAATAAATCTTCTATGACTGATTACTGTAGAGAAAGGTAAAATCAAACTTTGACTGCATACATTACTGGAAGGCATTAAATCAAAGTGAACAAATAAATATACTCTTCATCTATCACATTCAATCTTGAGGGCTACATTAATCAAAGTATTGGTCAAATTGTGTGCAGAACTGAAACACTGTACATGGTATATGGCTGTCAGATTAGTCATTTGTAATAGCCTAGAGTTATAAGGGTAGTGCAGCAGTGTTGTTGTTTTTTGTTCTGTACATCTGACTGGCCAAGTGTTTCTACCACACCATTTTAACAACAGTGAAGGGTGGAATATGAGATGACAGGTTGTGTTTTAATGATAACATATACATAAGTATGTACCTTTTATCGTTTAAACCCTGTACTGTATATACACCAGTAAGACGCCTAAGGGCGAAAAGCTAACTTGCGAGCCATCTGTGTTGGTCATATATGGATTATGTCGTCGGACATCATACATTACATACATCCCTGCTCTGAGTATCTGACATCACTGTGAAGTCACCTGTGATGTAGCCTGTGATGTGACAGTGATGTGTCAGCATTTTATGCCCATATATGGAGATCCCTGCTCTGAGGATCTGACATCACTGTGATGTCACATGTGATGTCACAGTGATGTGTCAGGGACCCACAGTGTCAGGCGTTATAGACAGAGATACGGTAGTACGGTATGCTAAACTGCAACCTACAGTCGCAATAATTAGGATCAGTCTAATTGGTCCTCTCCTTTTTCCCTCTACGCCAAATGTCTTTGCCTATTTCCGTCAAATGTTTGCCTATTAAGCACCCCGAAACACTTGTGGGCCTTGTGTTAGCACCCTGTAACATAGATTGTCTAACTATGGCCTATAATGTATTCTTGTAAGTTTGTATTTTTGTATGTTTGGGTCCTGGGGAAACACCAAATGTCTTCTTTGGGTTTTGAGCAGAAAAGGTTTGGGAACCCTCAGTCTGTATTAACATTGGTTTGGAGGACAGACAAGATAGAAACCCACAAAGAGCTCATTTGGAGTGCAGCAGTGGAGAGAACTGTGTAGGTGGGAAAATAAGAATAGGAAATGGGAACATGCTATTCATCTTTACTTGTCATTCACAGACATTATTTCCACATAAGCTGGCAGACAATACAACTGGCAGAGAGCCAGTTTGTGCTGCCTGCACAATTTAAAAGTACTAAAGGAGCCATGATGGGATGGATTCCTCATGATGATTTACCGTGAGAAAGCAACATCTGTATGCAAGTCTATTTACACAGGATCGGAGGGTTGGTGCCGGTGGTGTGGTTTAAACCAGGGTCTTCCTAACTTTTGTGTGTGTGTGTGTGTGTGTGTGTGTGTGTGTGTGTGTGTGTGTGTGTGTGTGTGTGTGTGTGTGTGTGTGTGTGTGTGTGTGTGTGTGTGTGTGTGTGCAGATCCAACCTCTGTTCTCCTTTACGGCTATGAATGCTGAACACTGATGCATACCCAACGGAAGTCCCTTCATGGGTGCTACACCAGAATGCTACGTGTAGTACTGAAAATTAAAACACAACAAGCGTGTGTACGGGGAGCTACAATGTGTATCGGAGAAGATAGTAATCAGGAGAATGAGACTAGCCGGGCACTGCCATCGACACCGGGAACTCGCTGTACTGTGGTGACCAACACACGGGCATCGATCAAGAGGACGTCCCACACCTACGTGGAAGTGCAAAGGAAACATGCTGGTGCTGGTCCCTATAGATTAGGGACACTATGGTTGATGTGGTTAAATAAAAGAGGACCAGAATGACAGCATGAACCTGCAGTCAGAAGCGATAAGATCTGTGCGCTCAGCCAATGAAGCCCCCACTGCACCACCAAGCTAGTGGACATGCTCAAGTGCATTAACCTGCCTAAATAAAAGGACCTGCTGTCGTAGGCAGCCCGAGATAAGACAAGAAGACAAACACAGCAGGCAGAGAAATACATAAACTACATGAAAAGAAAATATTACCACACACAAGCAAAAACAAGTCTGGATCCCAAAGTGGCGTGATAAAACAACCCAGCTTTTATGATCAATTGGCCTTTGTCTGCACTCTGCACTAAGTTTTTATGGTGCGTATATCTGACTGACTCCCCACGAGCAAAAAGACCCATTCACTGTGTTGTTTATGACAGGAGGCTCCTCAACTGCATGCTGTCCCGCCCACTACAACTACTATAGCACACAGCTAGCCTATCCTGCACCACCACAGATAAGTTTACCTTTTCACAGCTTGCCCTGGAAACAGACCCGGCCCTTTCCACAACACATTCTATCTGAAGCCCGTTATAAGCTCACAAGCATTTACATGTTGTCATTGTCGGGTGGAAACCTTGTACGTCCAGGAAGAGGAAATTAAAAAAAAAAATAAGCTGTGTTCCAATGAATCACATGTAGTTATTATTTAGTCACAAGCGCTTGTTAATCGGTCAACATTCTCAAAACTATAAAATCTACACATCAAATTATATTGTGAAACACAACACCATGTTTCATCTAAAAATATTCAGTGTGCACAAGAAATGTGGCACTTCTAGAATCTAGACAGCTTGCCACCTGTCATACAAATATCAATCAATCAATCAATCAATCAATCAATCAATCAATCAATCAATCATACTAACTAATATAATACCATTTGGCATTATTATCCATGCTGCTGACTATTATCTTTAAGTGGGCTTGCTGAAAGGGCTTGCTGAAAGGCGAGACAAGTATGTTATACCAAATCTTTATAGGTCAAGGTTATTCTCCTCAAAAAAATGACCGACAGTACAAAGGCAAGGCCCTTAGCCAATGAGGAGCAGCCAAAGGATAGATCTTTGTGCACATACATGGTGTTCCATGCAAGCCCACACTGTTTCATAGGAACAGTATTGATGTAGCAGTCTGTTGACACACAGTGACCAGAGTACTTAGCACAGACATTTGCTTGGACGTTACAATGACGATCAATTATCAATCAATCAATTACGATCAGTTATGTTAGGGAGATCAACAGCCATTTGATTCCCCGATTGGCCGACCCAATCCATCGGCTTCACGACTTGGCCAAGCTTCGCGAGACATTTGTGTTGCAGTGCCATTATAACTATGTGACAGCGCGCATCATAGCACACCGATCTTTTAAGTATCCTGAGTTGTCTTTGATCTACTTTGTTTAATAATGTTAAATAAAGTGAAATGTTGCACTGGACGGTGTATCTGAAAGAAGGGCCAAAGATATTCAATGATGCTGCTGTGTCAGTGGGACAAAAGATCTACTCCTTTGGCGGCCACTCTGCGTCCAACGTGAAACATCTTGGTGTGAAGGTCTTCAACACTGTGTCTTTGCTCTGGACCCAGTTGCCCCCTGCACTGACAACTGGGGGAGAAAACTCCCTGGAAGTTCCTTACATGTGGGGCCACACAGCTGCGCTGATAGGAGATATCATCTACATCTGGGGGGGATCTAACTACTCCACCATGCTTTATGCATTTGACGTCGACACCAACAGATGGTTCAGGCCTGGGGTTTCTGGGGATGTTCCCGAGGCAAGGTGCAACCACTCAGCCTGTGTCTTGGGGAGGGTCATGTATGTCCATGGAGGGCACACGCTGCTGACTGCACGCACCAATGACATCTACAAGTTGGACACCACCATAATGGTCTGGTCTTTTATTAACACCAGTGGAACTGGAACACAGGCACCTGTTTCATTATGTCACTCTGCCACCATGATTGGGACAAAGATGTTTGTATTTGGGGGGAGAGGGGCTGTAAGTCACTACAACAACATCAGAGTGTTTGACACAGAAGCCGACTGCTGGCTGAGAACTCCCTCTGCACAGCTTCTCCCAGAAGGGCGCGGGTGCCATTCAGCCTTTGCCTACAATGACGAGCTGTACGTATTTGGTGGCGACGACCTGAACCTGACCTTCAGTGATCTGTGGAAATTCAATCCGGACGTCTTCTCCTGGAAGAAGGTTGTGCCCAAGGGGAAAGGCCCGTGCTGGATGACTCGCATGTGCTGCTGCAAGGTGGGAGATCGTATCATTCTCTTTGGAGGACTCAGATACACATATGATGACCTATACATCCTGGACGTAAGTCCTAGTCTGAAGACATTATGCAAGCTAAAAGTTATTCATTACGGTCTAGAGACTTTGGGACTCCCACACGATATCAGGTGGGAAGTGGCAGCCATGACAACTAACACAGACTGCCAAGCAAGCCCATAAAGAAAAGAAAGGACAGGTTCCAGGCAATGGAAACGAATCGAAAGACAAGGAGGCTCCATTCAGATGTGAACGAAAGCAGAGCACAGGAATGTGCACAGTGATATCCACCAGGAACTAAGCAGTATCGTATGGGAGAGTAAGAGAACAACAGGACGAACGTGAGAAAACTTAGAACTGAAGCTTCTATGTCCAGTTGATGTACATAAGGAATAAATGTATAACCAAAGATGCTTTGTAAAGGAAATGAGAAAGTTCTTCTCCCGGTGAAGAAAATAACAGCAAAGGTGGAGACATTCTTTTTTATTATTATTATAACTTTTTTCTGCTCTGTGATGTTTGAGGCAATATTTAAATAGATCAATATTGCCAGTTACTTTTTAAAGGCATTTCAATTGTGTCCAAGAAAATATGAATTCACACAATATACGATACTCAAGCTCCCGCACTTTGACACAGTTTGTCATCACATTTGAACATGACACAGGAAATAAGTGTGAGAAAAAACAAAAAAGCTGTGGGCCAGAAAGAAAAGAAAAGAAAAAAGACAATTACTGCACCAAAAGTAACTAGAAAGTTTTTTGGATAGCCAAATTGTCATGTGAAGCTTGACCAATCCTCAAGCTAGTACCACTTACTCTATAATCGTGACGTCACCGAAAATGCTGCTTCCTGATTGGCTAAAAGTTTATCCAGAACATTAAGAAGTAAGCTGGGCTAGAACTATAGTGTGTTGCCTACAGCAACCACACTAAAAAAATAATAATCTGTGGAACCGAGTCAAACTACAATTCCAAGTGGTTGTCAGGGTGGGGGGTCCCTAGCCTCGTACCCGCCCTCTTCCGGAAACCATTTCATTTGAATCCTCCTGGATAACGGAAGTTGGTCGTTTACTAGGCTAGGGGGTCCCCCGTTCAACTTCAAATATGATAATTTTGGGGGGGATCACCAGTAAAAACATGATTATTTTGGAGGGTCACGGCCCGAAGAGGTTGAGAACCACTGTTCTAGTGTACTGCCAATCTCCACTGATGGCATCCGTGTTCTCCACAACAGTAGGCCTTCGAGTAGATGGAAAGAGGATGGCTGGGCTGGCTTTCCCCTGTCACACAGAACCTCTTCCAGTAGACACGTTAATTTACCACCGGCCTGGGCTGGCAGGACTCCTGTAGTATGCTGGCTGTGACAGCACAGGGTGGTGGTAATGCACGTCTGAACACAAACCAAGAAATGAGTGGGTGCGGAAGTAAGTGGAAACAGAAAACTGCACATTCGAGACATCCGTTTCAGGCTACAGGTAACAGGAAATGAGCCAGGCCTGCGGCTGCTGGCAGCTGTTACCTTACGCTCCTGAGGGAAATAGTTAAAACAAATAACCAGGAGGGAATGCTGTAATATGCTCTATCAGCCTTCATGAAAGACTGGAGGTCACAGCACAGCAGCCCTACAGTTTCCATGAACACTGACAGCTACGTGCCACATCTCCAGGCATGGGGGGGTTTCTGTTCTGTTAGGTTACAGGCCCGGATTGACAGTAGGGAGTAGGGGGACGATTCCCGGTGGACTGGCCTGGTGGACTGGCCTGGTGCCTCCTGAAAAAAAGTAAAAGATCCCCTTTGCGCAGGCCACATAGCCAGCAGCAGCAGGGCTTCATACAGCAGCCCTGCCTGTGTAACTTGACACCACAGCTGGCCTGTGCTGACAGCTACTCGCCCCCTCCCCTCTCTAAACAGAAAAGCAACGTGTGTTTTATCCCCAAGGGATTGGTCAAAAAGGACAGCAATCAACTTTTTTTTTAGAAGAATCAATGCATGATTGGTTAGTTTGGCTTTCTGGCCAGGCCCTACCACAAGCGTGCTCACAGACAGACCTACCGGCTAAGGAAGGCAGCACACAAACACACATCTGACTGAGGATAGTGGCCAGACAGCAGAGAGAAGAAGGCGACAAAATAAATAGTTAAATTATGGACCCCAACCCCAGCCGCATAGCCCCACAAAGAAAAAGAGAAAACATGGAGCTGAAGGGAGAGAAGGATGGGGGGAAATGTTATACTGACTGAAATGTTCAAAGCTTCAGCATGCAGTCTTCTAGTAAGAATGATGCAAGTTACACTTTAGGGTTTGGAGGAAACATTTGGTGGATACTAGTATGCACAACTCTAAAATAACTGGTGCAATTTTGAAATGTGAAGCTGCTGTGCTGTTGAAACAGACAATCTGTAAGCTAGCTATGTGGTATGTTGTTTGTAGGGTGGAGGCCAGTGCTTGTTAGTTCCAGTAATTATTCCACAATGTCTTCCTAACTGAATAGGAGGTTCCATAGCACTACTAGCAGAATGGAACTACTAGCAGATAGTGATGATTCTAACTGAATATAAGATTATTCCGGGGGAGAGGTGCATGCAGAGCTCTACTCAGTGATAATACAGTACAGTACTAGATTGTACAGTTTTACATTGAACATTGGCGTTTGCATATAATATTGATATTGTAAGCTGACATCTAAATGCTTTGCTGACAAAATAATACTATATTTTTATTTAATTGCATACCATATAAATAATATGGACTGGATATAGAACACTTTCTAGTGTGACTGTTGGTATATATGGAATAATGATTTTGAGTGATTACTTAGCCCATGTGGAAAGGAAACATGCTGTAACTGTTGTCTTCATATGATTGCTCCTGTGACATACTGCACTGTCTGCACAGAAGCGAGTGTTGTAGTGACTACTTCTGTAGGCCTACAGTGGGTGGTATATACAGTATTAGTATATTCGTTTTTTATGTGTTTTGTTTTACAAGAAACATCTCAGCCAAACAGAACTGAAGCTCTGTAAGGCTGTCACATGTGTGTGAGTGCGGGTGGTAGGCGCGTTAATGTGTTTTCATGTTGCCTAGCGTTTGGGTAGGGTGGCCTGGAAGGGTGTATGGGTCCCTATGGCCCAGACAGGCCCACTCCGGCCCTGTTAGGTTAACAATCTGAACTCAACGTTATGCACTGGCTGTCAACTCTCGGTTGTACGGCTGATACAAAGGGCTTCCCTTGCAGTATAATTACCAATCTTCCAACAGGAACTGTTAAATGGCTGACTAGCGACACACAACCCACTGACTGCTCGCACCTGGAAATTAAAGCGCCGCGTGTGGGTGTGCTGAGACATTGTATTCAAGCATGCTGTTACACAAGACCCATACAAAGTAAAAATGTTAATGTGATCCATTTGTATCTCCGAAAATGTACCAAAAATGTATAAATGAACACTGAGGATTTCACTGCATATCTCTATATCACAAATGTTTCTTTCTCTCTCTCTCTCTCTCTCTCTCTCTCTCTCTCTCTCTCTCTCTCTCTCTCTCTCTCTCCTTCTTTATCCCACTTAAAGCACACTCATCTGTCCCTGCAGTTGTACTAACACTCTTACAAAGCTGAGGCCCCAGGCTGAGAGACATACACTGAAACCCAGCAGGCAAACACTCTGCTGGTTGTTCCCTCAATTAAGGTCATGTATGAGTTTCGCGTGGTTCTGCAGTGGCAGTACTGTGGTGGAGAGTTAAAAGGGGTGATATCAACGGCTATGGGCGAGTAGAGAGAACGGGGGGAGGGCTGCTTAGAAGGTGAGCCAGAACAGAGGCCCTACGCCCTTGTGCTGCTGGACATGATGATAAATAGGCTGAGAGCATGAGGGAGGCCAGAGGGTGGCCTCACACCCACCCACGATTGACGACAAGGCCTCCGCTTTCATTAACAGTTTGAGACGCCACACCCCTCTTTTCATCTCTTCCTTTTCTTTCTATCTATCTCTCCCCCCATCTAACCAGTCCCCTCCATCTTCCCAACTGCGCCGATCAACCAGGTACAGTAACGCTGGGGAGTTCTGCGGAGGCAGCCGACTTTGAATTTTGACAGTGGTGCGGATCTGTGGCCCGCAGTCAGACAATTAGTGCGAGCTTCCCCAATTCCCCAGCGCTTTCTCGAGAGTCTGTTGTAGGCGAAGCCAACAAAACGGGTGTAGTTAACTGGAGGATGAAAGATGCTGCGTAAGTGTGGGTGTGTGAAAAATTGCAGTGAAGTGAAGCTACTTTGTGAGAGACGGAGAGAGAGAGAGAGAGAGAGAGAGAGAGGGAGGGAGAGAGAGAGAGAGAGAGGCAGTGAACGTGATGCATTGTCTTGTTTCACGTCATCTTGGTAACAGTCAGCTTCTCAGTCTAACAGCATCCGTCCGACAGGGGGTGAAAGAGCCTCTTAATTACAGCCTGTTGCAGATCCAGGTCAATTACTACTACTGCCACTGGGTCTGGAGACAGCACTCCAGCCACATCTCATTACATCAGTGCTTCTGGGCATTCCCCACAAAGGAGAGCCATGCTGCCTCCAATAAGATGCTTGGGCGACGATGTTGAACTAAACGGCAGTGGTGGTATGGAGGCAAAAAGAAATTAGGTGAGTAAAGAGGGGGTTCAATGCCGGCCTGTGAAGAGAGGGAGGTGTGCCACATACGGTGCCCTTACCCATGCCCAAATTATATCTGGTTGTGCACCGTGCTTGCACCAAAGATAGCAGATCTACAGTGAACGCTCGCAGATCGCTATTTTCGGTGCACAACATCCAGGTTCAACTAAGTATAAACTAGAACTGCACTCTGTCGAGGTGCCAACTTGCACCTCACGCTCAAGCAGGCCACACATGGCCTACTTGTGTGCAAGAGCGCACCACGAGGTGTGCGCTGCTGGCCTCATGTCCCTAATGTCTTCGCTCGTTAATGAAGACATTACCAATAGCGCTCTTATATACCAAACTCTGCTGACATCATCACCATGGGAATGCTCGTCCCTCATTGGCTGTAGGGGGACACCTACATACATACAGTACATACATCCCAAGCATTCCAGGGCTACAGTCTTCAAAAATCCCAGTCACCTACAGTACATACCGGTACATACCAAACCGAAAACAGTTCTTGCGGGTTCTGCTTGCGCAAGTAATAACCCTTTCGGGAAGGACCCTATCTCTTTGTACCTCTGATCTCTGCAGGGGACGTGGCTGATCAAGTCCCCCATGGTGGCAGACACACAGATGGAAGACGCCTTGACAGAAAAACAGTAAGGTTCACATGGTAAGGCGTGTAGAGTTCTACATCAGCTTAATCCCAATTAACCTACATTTCTATCACAGTTTAGCCACTTTGTAAGTTGATTTTTCAACTTAAGTGCCAAGCTAATGTGCCATGAAAACATGACCGTGCCAAGAAAACCAGAAAAACGGACTAAAACCGGCCACCACCAAATTCTTATTTTTGCTGTGCACACCTTTGATTGAAATGCCTTACGCGTGCATGATTCACAGTCCGGTGGCATTATGCACTGTGAGTATTAACGACAAAGGAGGTGTACTCTCCAGAACTGAGTCATCATAAACAAATGTGGGGAAAAGGATGCTGCTGCTGACAGGACATTTTTAATGGTATGCTTGGCTCACCGCTACCTATATCCAGTCAGTCCCCAGACGCCGACACATAGGCTACACAGTAAAATTCAGTAAAAAAAAAGTAAAGTGTTACTTTAACAACAACTCCAAGAGGTTCATTTCACACTCTCTGAGTTAAATTAACACTGAGGATTTTGCTGTGTATGCAGCTAGAGGAAAGGGACGGGGAGAGGCAGATTGGCAAAAGCTGAACAAATGAGTGAGATATTTCTCTTTCTACCACTTTTTTTTTTACCACCTGGAAAAACGCATTAGTTATTATTGTTCATGTTGTTCATCACGTTGCAGTTCATTACTGCAAGAGAGAGAGAGACTGGATGCCATCTCCATCCAGTCTCTCTCTCTCTCTCTCTCTCTCTCTCTCTCTCTCTCTCTCTCTCTGTCATACTCAGCATGGGGCAGTATCAGGTTAGTGGCAGGTGGGTAATCATGCAGTCTATACATGGCCTGATAGATGCAAGGCTACATTGATCTATTGTATTTCTCTCTTTTAGAACCCATTCCGTTAACACTGAGGCTTTTCCTGCACGCGCAGGCATACACACGTGCACGCGCCCATGCGCATGCCGTGGACAGCAGAGCAGATGTTATAAGCCCCGCTAGCAGCCCCCTAGAGTCTGTGTTGCTACTTACACATTGGAAAAGGGCCAAAGGACGGGAGTAGATTTCATCCTGGAATTAGATTATGAGATATCTTTTGTGAAAATGTTATATTTTGTCCAAAGGGTAGCACTAGATGAAATGTCAAGTAGTCAATCTTCCAGGAAGAAATGAATAGCTCGGCAAGTGGCAATTGTCAGAAGTTTTCCAGATCTCTTGCTTGGGAGAAAATGTGTGTGAAGAAAAAAGGTTTAACATTGAGACTAAAATGTGGTGCCAGAGCAAAGGCCATGAGGTCACCAACATCAGTAGGGGCCATCCTCAGTGGTTTATGCACCATGGAAATCTCCATGGTAATCCAGCCAGTAGCTTTCTAGATACCTTGTTTGGGATCAAAGTGGCGGGTGTATGGACATAGTACTGACCAATATACAGTAGCTATCCTTAAGGGCAGTCCACAACAAGCATGATAACTATGTGAGGATGATGTTGTCGTTAAAGTTGTGGAGTCTGACATCCACTTGAGTTAGAACAATTTGTAAAACAATACATTTGCAGTTATAGCTACGGCATCAATGTTTGGTGTGTGGATGGATGGATGGCCCATTAGTGCCCACCCTTAAATATTGGACTGTCAGACCCGTCCAGAGAGAGTAGGATTGACACAGTATTCCCAACTAAATGAATTAGGGGCCCATTTGGTTATATTTATACACTCTCTGAGCCTAATGAACACTGAGGTTTTTACTGTATACTGTACAGCTCCATCTATTAGCGGATTGGTACTGTATGTCTGTGCTGGCGTGTGTGCATGCGCGTGCATGGGCAAGTGATGAAGATGGTAAAAAAAAGGAAAATAAAGAGCGTGCTGTGTGTATTCAAGCTTATCTCTGTGGATGCAGTAGAGCAGCACGACGACATGCTGCTGAGACACGGCCAAGAAAGCAGGAAAAAAATAAAAAATAAACAAAGCTTTGTGGAATTACATCTTCACTACCTGGGCTGGGGCACTGTGTCATCGTTGTGAAGCAGTGTCACACCGTGTCATGTCACTTTCTTTTTGGCTCAAACATGATTTGTCCAGCAACAACCTGCTGAGCATATCGTCACTGTCGGCAAGAAACCTTGTATCTCCAAGTTTCAAATTTGTACGTTTTTTCGCTAAGTAAAGCCCTGCTTCATCAGACAAGGCCGTCGCACAAAAGTAGTGGAAACAGCAGATCTACAAGCACACAACGCCTCGCGGTGCGAGGCGTTGTGTGCTTGTAGATCGGCTGTTTTCACTAGTTTACTTATTTTTGAAGCGGTGAAAGCGCTCCCAATGAACAGGTATGTCCGTGGGTATGTGGGTGGCTGGCTGGGTGGCTGGCCCTGTCCGTAGCCTGGCAATACCTTGAGTGGCCACACACAACACACTAGTTAAAGGAGGGGCGCTGTTTTGTGCAGGCCAGGCACACTCACCACTCACTCACAGGCACAGTGTACACTCACTCACTCACTCACATAGGGTACAGCTGCTCAAATTCACCGCTCCACTTCGAACCGAGGTTTTATTTTTTTTAAATGATAAAAACGAACGGTTTTGGAAATACAAGGTTTCCACCCGACAACGACGATATATTCAGTCCCAGAGCTCCACTTGTTCCTGCTCTTCTTTCGGTCTGAAGGGGCATAATGTGCCATGCACGCAGGCAAAGCTCTGCTCTGCGGTAGCGTTGTCCACCCATGATGGGAATCAAATGAGTTACCCTCGCATCACAGGGTGTGACTTTTCCAGCCACCGCTTCTTATCTAGGCCACTGGCTTGTTTTCACATGGATGGCAACCAACTGAGCTCCTGATGTAAAGCACTAATGTGACCAAAAATAGATGACGTTTAAAATCAATTTCTAACAACGAACATGCTTTGTTTGCATTTTGTATTGTTTGTAAACAATAGACAAAACCAAGAACTACGGCGTAAGATTTCATATAGCTGTAACTGCAATTAGTACATTGTTCCCTTCAGGATCCATTGTCTGAATAAGCTATTGTTTACTGTATAGCAGATGTACTGAAACCCTTTCGGACATGGACTTTAATGCTTGCAAGTCCCTTCTCGAACATAATAAACATTTTAATTCATTATGACTGAACTGACACCTGACAAGCAGCTGTTAATTATAATGAAATAATGATGGTGGCTGAGCGAAGACGTTCATTTGGTTGTAAAAAGAAATTAGAATTTGAGAATGAATGCAGGGAGGAAAAGAGGGAGACGTGGGGAGCGACAAATTAAATCTAAACTAATCTGACTACCCGGGGCTAGGGGAGTGGACACGGTGCTTAATCAAAACAAACAGGCCAGCACCGGTCGAGGTAGGTGGATAAACACCAGCCCAGTTACAGCCTGGCAGCTGTATACCCTTCCGATGAGAGATTAAGATGAACATCAACGGTTATCTGACTGCTTACTCTAATTCACAGTGTCAAGCTAAGCGTCTCTGCCACTATACTTGAACAAGATGACCGCTCTATTAATTTGTTTGCAAGCGGGAGAAAATGCACATGAGGCGCTGGCAGCGGAAAAAGTGATGCACGTGAACCTTATCTGACCGTCATTTTGCCCGAAGTCTTCATCTGGGTCTCTGAAGACAAACAGTGCAGGTAGCTTTTAAAAAGCCACCTATTAAGGACAGCGATTGAAAACGCCTCAGAGGCACCAAGATGGGTATAAATGTAAAAGAAAATTAAGATTAATATAAATAGATAAACATCTATTTATCTATGTATCTAGAAATCACAAAATCACTGTCTGTCTGTCTGTCTGTCTGTCTGTCTGTCTGTCTGTCTGTCTGTCTGTCTGTCTGTCTGTCTGTCTGTCTGTCTGTCTGTCTGTCTGTATTTCCATCCATCCTTCAATAACCGCTCACCCGACTGACTTCATACTTGGTGGGTGTATTGCTGAGGACCCAAGGGAGTGCAGGGTCGAGTGGATGAGCGGCCCTCGAGCACCCTGCAAGCAATCATACCACGGACCTTGACCCATTCTGAATGGGCATGCGTTCTGAACTGGCGCACGCTCGTATCTATAAATACAGTACATTATTATGTACTGATATTATCTGACACTATTAACACCTGTATATAACAAAGTAGAAAGAATGCAAAGAAAAATGATAAAAGACCCCATTGCATTTCCATTTCAACCCTGTACTCATATAAAGAGCGTGTGCATATTCATGAGATGAGCCAAGTTATTATGAGGGACGGGGCACAGCCACACGATGAGGGAGGTGGGGGAACCATAAATCTTTACACAATTGCACAGCTGTGAGCTGCCTGTGTACTAAGAGTGAGTGAGTGAGTGAGTGAGTGAGTGAGTGAGTGAGTGAGTGAGTGAGTGAGTGAGTGAGTGAGTGAGTGAGTGAGCATGTGTGTGCGTGAGTGTGTGAGTGTATGCCGTGCGTGCGTGCGTGTGTGTGTGTGTGTGTGTGTGTGTGTGCAAATGGCACCAAATGGACCCGTAAGTGTCCATTCAGTCCCATTTGTACATTCTCACAGTCAGAGACCTGTAAGAGTCCATGTAAAACCCCCTCAAGGAACCCTGGGGGTCCCTGGAATCCACTTTGAGAACCATTGTTTTAGTGTATACATGTTTGTGTCTACAAATGTGTGAGTTCAATTCATGTTATATTTATTTAAAGTGCAAAATCACACAAATGTCTCTATGCACAACATGTGAGAATACAGCATAATGTGAGTGTACAGCATGTGTGTGTACGTGCGACCATATGTGTGTGTGTGTGTGTGTGTGTGTGTGTGTGTGTGTGTGTGTGTGTGTGTGTGTGTGTGTGTGTGTGTGTGTGTGTGTGTGTGTGTGTGTGTGTGTGTGTGTGTGTGTGTGCGTGAGTGCGTACGTGCGTGCGTGTGCATGGTGAGTGCATTTGTGTGTGGAGTCTGAGTTCATTAGAGGCGTACTGGACAGGACAGTCCGTTGCACCAACTGAGTCTGGTGCACTGACAACATCCGGCGGATTACACAACAGTCTACCATGGATGCCCACGCTGCCTGCTGCCAACGTATGCTGCCTGCACACATTGTGAAATCCTGCCACGGACCCTCCGTCCACGTGTGTCAAATTATCTACAGTATTTATGGGAGAAAGAAGCGAGAGCCCCTTTTTTGTTGCAGGAATCTTTTCAGAGTTCTAAATCTATCAAAACACTCCCGGGAGCTAAATCCCCAACCGGGCTCTTTCTCTCCTTACTGTCTTGTCAGAGGGATTACAAGGACATGACTTACTAAAAGAAGACAATTTGGCTGGACCATGGCAGTATAAATGGTAGACCTCTATTACTTTAAATAGGACTACTATGGCAATACGCAATAAGAAAACAATGTCAACAACCCCATCTCCAATTTGGTTCTCATTGTTCTGTTGTAGTAAACACCAAATATTGTAAGTTAACCAGCAATAAGAACACAACAATTAGATCAGGTTAAGTCCAACTCAAATATCTAAAATACGAAACACCTTTCACAGAGTTGTGAGTTGTAAAGAGAGACAGATTATAATATGTGTAGTGGAAGTAAATGACCAACTAAATAATAGAATTGCTAAGCTTTGCTTCATACACACTGGCTCAATAGCTGTTGTTGCACATAATGTGAAATTAAGTCCTCGATCTGCATTTACATACTAACTATTAGGAGCTGTGGATGCAATTTATACAGCGCCCAGGGAGCTGTTAGTGTTTAAGTGTCTAGCTCAGGGATACTTCGAAACATAAGACTGGGAGAGCCAGGGGACGAAGCGACTGCCTTCCCATGATTCCCAGGTGGTCTCTACCCATTCAGCTGCAGCCACCCCTTGACAACACGGATGGTAGATACAGTACAAGTGTCTATCACAGGAATTTGTATAACCTTTTAACAAATAATTCAAGTACCGGTAGGTATCTTGTTAATATGGGTCAGGTATTACACCTGGTCCATTTCTCATTTACAGGCCAAGGAGATTGTTCTACAGTTATGTCAATAGTTTGGGGACTTAACAATATCCTCCATTAGTTCCCCTCTAAAATTACAAACAAACATAGGTTACTATGTTGACTTCACAGAGCATCTTCATCTTTTATAGTACATTACTCAGCCCTCAGCATGGGTACAGCAATCTTTGGATGCCTGATACATTACAGGATTGTAAATAGGCTACCTGTTGTATTTGCTCCACTTTACAATTTGGGCATCTACCGGTAATCCAGAACGATTTCGTCCATGGTGGTAAAACCACACAACGCCTGATCACAGACCAAGGCAGCAAACCAAACACGCTTTAGGACAGAAGGACCGAGGATGAAATATATAAAGACTGGAGGGACTATTGTTCTGCGATTGGCTAGTTCGTTGGTCGGCTAAACTGGCTGAACAATAGTGTATGGTCATCAGTCACTGACTGCAATCAGTTATTTGCAGAGAAATGCTACTTATGGAGTCTCTCTCTTCCTTTAGAACAGTCAGTTCGGATGTTAAAATAAACATCCTCTTATTCTGTGTTTGGTGACAGGTTGGGGTCATGGACAGATTTATTTGCTTGAGCATACACTGTCACAGCAAATGACAGCAGACAGCAGACGAAAAACTGTGAGCTCCGCCTTCCTTGTGGTTCCAGGTTAAACAAATGGATACAACCCTCCGAGTTCAGGGGCTGACTGCCAAACACGTGAAGCAGCTGACCCAGTTTGGGCTGGTCTAAAAGAGAGGACCAGGCTGCTGCTGTTCATGGGAAATGAAGCCACTCGTAGCTGGCACAGTCAGGTTCCATTGCAAAGCCTCAAACAGGGATCGGAAAATGATTGTACACTAATTGAAAATGGCATGAGCCTTATTTTAATTAAACACTTAGCAGCAAAATGCCATTAACGCAATTAATAATATAATAATTGCCTGACTGTGTTGGATGCTGAGGCCCGATTCGTGCTGCTAAAATTGAGGCCTCCTAATGATGTGTAATGTGCCCTAAATCTCCTCTTCGCCATTACTTATATAAAAGGATTGCGCTCACAGGGTGAATGGTACCGTTACTACAGGGTAGTATTACGAATACAAATGACTTGGCTGTGATGCATCTTTAGATAACTAAAGATGCTGCCAAGCATCAGCAGTATTAGCACCATTTACAGCCCATACAACCAAGCAAAGAGCCTCAAAGAATAACTACTCTCCACTGGAACAAATCAGCTGTCAGAAAAGCCAGGCACTAACCAGGGATAATCCATTAAAATGCTGCATTACAGCCGTTTCCATTCATCAATTATACCGTCCGAATCAGATGATTAACTGAGGACCGTTGTGGGGGAGAGAGATGTACAAGAGAGGACATATTGTGCTGGAAAAGACCAACAGAGAGACTTTCAATCAACTTCAGTGCGAGCGGTGGCAGCCAGGTATGGGGGATTAGCACTGTACTATGAACTACACATCCGCATAAGAGACAAAAGTAAGAGAGGAGAGACACCGAAGGAATTCAGAGATTGAAGAGGCCAGAGTCAGAGATGATGTATTAGTGGAGAGACGTAGTAGTATAAATCCACCCTGATGCTAACAAAAAAATAATAATGTTTTCTCCTTTTCAGAAACACTTTATTGCTGAGTAATAATGTTAGCTTGTGGTGCCTTGTCAACCCATTATAAAACATACAGACTCCTATGGCAGGACTTCAGCACTTCCAATAAAAGCAATACATTAATATTTGAACTTACTACTTGCACTCTACTTGAACTCTGTAACGAGCAATGCACGTTACAGAGCGTGCACTGAGACAGATGACTTGACTATAGGAGCGCTGAGTGGTTAAGACGCGTACCAGACTCTGATGCCTGACAGCAAGTCCCCGGTTTGATGCCCAGGTCAAGCAGACCATTTTCTGAATGTCACTCCCCTAATCTCTACTTGTTTCCGTCTCTCTCTCCTCTCCACTACTATCAATAAAGCTATCAAAAAATCTGAAGAAAAAAAAAGACTAGACACCAGACTTAAGACTCTCACTTTAAAGTGTGAGTCCAATCCATTGTGCCATCTTCTTCAAATAACCTTATTGACATTGTCAACCAGTCGGTGTCCAACCTAGTGTACACCGGCTAGTTACGTACCGTATATTGTATTCTTGTATTAACATACTCTACCAAACAGTTAATACATTATTCATTGTTGCAACCGTAGGTCGCAGATTAGTATGTGAATGGTCACAGCTTGTCCGTATGTACTGTACTGTATGTATGTATCTCTGTCACGCCTGACACTGTGGTTCTATGGGTTTGTCGCTCTGACATCATGCTCTGATGTCACTGTGGTGTCAGGGGAACCACTCTTAACAGAATGGGTTTGCCGCTCTGACATCACGCTCTGGCTTCACAGTGATGTCACACTAACAGAATCCCTTTTATGCCCATATATGGAGTTCCCTGATGTCATCAATATTAAGCCCATATCTAACAGAAATTCATATAATGCCCATACAGTATATGGAGGCCACATCGGCCACATACCACACTAACGGAACAGAATCCATATATGGCCAAGACAGATGGCCAAGACAGCCCATATCTGTGTGGCTGGTTCTACAGAGAGGGATTTCCATGTATGGGCATAAAAGGGTATGATGTCAGATGTCATTGACATCATAGGACTTTCACATAATGAATAACTGAGTAAGCATGTTTGGGCTCTCACAGCATATCTCCATATACAGTACATGGATCTCCATATATGGGTACCAGGGGTCTCCATATATGGGTAACTGGTCCGATATACATCACTGGCCAGATATGGCAAAGAATTGGAGCGACCTCGCCCTTTAGGGCGCATGTCGCCCAGAAACGTCTTACTAGTTTTATTAAAATCTCACGTTGTTGAGATTTAAACATGCCTGCTTCTGTGTGTGTGCGTGCATGTGTGCACACAGATGCACACACACACGTGCACCTATCACATTTGTAGAGCGTTTACCCAGTATAAGGCGGCGGTGAGAGACACTCAGCTTGTGACAGATGAGGACGATGGGAGAGATTACAGATTGCTGCACGGACATGCACAGGCCCCGTGTGTTATGATGCAGACGCTCATGGGTGACGCTACAACACGATGCCTGTCACAAGGCATCAGGAAGGAGATGGAGACGGGGTCAGGGCATATACAGCAGCAGAAGCACATTCACCTGCTGTTGAGCTAGTCTACGGCAGAGGACTTCAACAGGGGGTCAGGGACTCCTAGGGGGTCCTCAGAGTTACTAAAGGGGGTCCTCCAAATCTTTGAGTGATAGAAACCTTTTTTCTCCTTTTTTATATTAACCACTTGAACCCTAGTGTCCATATTCTGAGAACTTTAGACAACAATAGCAGATCTACAAGCTCACAACGCCTCGCAGCGGCTATTTTCAGCAAGAGGTTTGGTGCAGAGGGGAAAAAGAGCACTCTGTACTCACTCTGTAAGTACAGAGTGAAAGGTCAAGTTTATTAAGTATTGACGGTTCAATCGGTTAAATATCTGAAAGCACACATTTACATGAATCCAAAATACACTGATGATTGTGCTGCCAAACAATGAAACTATATGGAATCTATGAACATGTTGTGGGGGTCCCCGCTTTATCTCTCTCTCTACTAAGGGGTCCTTGGCCTGAAAACGTTGAAGACCCCTGGTCTACGGAATGGAACGTTGACATACTGTAGATACAGTTCTTGCGGGGAATGTGAATCAGAGGTGAAGATGGTTGGTCTCACAGGTGTATTTTATTCTGTGGGGTGCACTGCTGGATCATCATGTTGGCTGTAGGAGCCCAGCGAGGGAGGCGGAGGGAGGAGCTGAACAGCGCACTGGCGTCCCTAGTGGAGAGCCGCTGTAATTGCCTGCTCCATCGGTCCCCGGAGGGTACCAGCAAATGGGCTGCAGCAGCAGACCAGGATAAAAGCCTGCAAAACAGCAGCCCCACCCCCTGAACCATATCACCCATCAATTGCTCCTCCCTCCTTATACCCCCCCTCCCTCCCTCCCCCCTACCCAGACCCTCAATGCCTCTCAGTGACACACTTTTTAGCAAGAGCAAAGAAAATGTTTGACCACTCTATAGGAGGAGAGGAATAAGGGGGGGAAAATTTAAAGTGGAAAAATAGCTAGCGGGCAAAAGTTGCTGCAGTAGCAGTTTACTTTCATGCGTGTAACAGACACTGTCCCTCTGTCTCTGAATGAAGGACAATGTTAGAAGAATGTCATTATAATGTACAGCAAAAGCCGTTGCAAATGCAAATGCTGCCTATAGTTCTTACTGTGAATAAGTGTAAATGCAAATATTATATGTGACAGAACTACATTCCATATTTCAGAACGTTCTTTCCAGCTATACCTCTTTGAACAGTAACATAATTTTCTCCAGCATTTGCACACTGGAAACAACGGCAAAATAATTGTTTATCGGCAGTCCTTGACACATTTTTCTCTCCGGTGAGAACTGTAAAAAAATTGTTTTGTGTTTCGGTTTCACAGTAAAAAAGAAAAAAAAAGAAAAGAAATCTGTTAATTTATCCATTTATAACCGTGAGAGATGAAACATTTGTACAATCTCTGAGATAAATGAATGTGTGCGTGCGTGAAATATGTAAAACCATTGTACTGTAGATCAAACTGCCTGACCCCACTGCCTGACACTGAGGAACGGCTCCCTGGCACATTCTAGCCATCCATCAAGTGTGTGTGTGAGGGTGGGGGGCGTTGTGTGTAATTGACAAGGTGGTCATTATGTCCTTGTATCCACTACATTAGTTTAGACGCTAATGGATGCAGTAATGTAAGTAAGCAACAACATAACGTGTGTGTGTGTGTGTGTGTGTGTGTGTGTGTGTGTGTGTGTGTGTGTGTGTGTGTGTGTGTGTGTGTGTGTGTGTGTGTGTGTGCGTGCGTGCGTGTGTGTGCGTGCGTGCGTGTGTGTGTGTGCTCGCGTGTGTGTGTGTGTGTGTGTGTGTGTGTGTGTGTGCGTTTGGACGCAGCTCGCTCCCATCATCGATCAGAGAGCCATTGATCTTGGCACACAGGCGTAGTAACGAGTATAACCGCATTAGCCTTGACTGCTTGGCTGCCTGTTCCTTTTCTTAACTATGAGCTTGTACAAATGTAAACAGATGGTCCATTTGGGTCCTTTTTCACACTCTCAGAGACAAATGGACACTCAGGATTTTACCCTGTGCTGCCTTGCTCCCTATTTCTCTCTCTCTCCCTCTCCGTCTCGCCTGTCTACCAGCCTATTGCGTGCCTTTTGTAGGCATATGCCAGTGGGAAGCACACGTCGACGCAGAGCAGGGTGGGGCTTGCCTGGTAAATAAACCAGACCGAACACAACACCACCCCCTGGCGGTAGTGGTGTTGTAGTACGGTCTGGCACCGATCCATTGAGATTCTATTTCCTCAACCAGCTTCAAGGGTTGGACAATCAGGGTTGTATGCTTGGGGCACGTGGTTTCTGTAGGCTTGGGGCAAGTGGTTTGGGGCAAACCCCAGAAATGAAAACTCTTCCTGAAATCCCAGACTCTCTTCCCAAAACGAAGTGTGCGATAGAGGCTGGCAACGCCAGGCAAGGGTGGGGCCAGGCGGGCACAGACGGGAAAGCGTGGGTTTCTCTCCATGGCATATAGGCCGTATATATATATATGCAGGGAGCAGAGAACAGCAGGCGCCTGGCACAGCGACGGGTGCTGATGATGAGTTTGACATTAACAAGCTGTCAGTACCCACACATCACTGCATCTAGCGCAGCAACAACAACAACAACAACAACCCCCTCCAACCCCGGATGGGTCTACTTTTACACTCTCAGAGTTAAACTGACACTGAGGATTTTGCTGTGGACTGTTTGACGACTGTGTGTGTGTATAATGTATATCGTCGTTGTTGGGTGGAAACCTTGTATGTCCAAAACCGTTATTTATCATTTTAAAAATGATTGAAACTAGTGAAAACAGCCGATCTACAAGCACACAACGCCTCGTAAGGCGAGGCGTTGTGTGCTTGTAGATCTGCTGTTTTCACTACTTTTGTGCGACGGCCTTGTATGATGAAGCTGGGATTTGCTTTGCGAAAAGATTTAACAATTTGAAACTTGGAGATATATATATATATATGCACACACACATACAGCTACTGCCTCAAGCTATCTGCCCACTCCCGGATGGCTGAGAATATACTGGTAGAAATGACCGCTGTACAGAGGCTTACAGCGGCACAGAACACAGCGACCAACACATTAAAGTTTCCCTGGTGGAATAAGTCAGAATCGAGCAGTCGAAATGTATTTTGGGACAATCTGACTGCTTATACGTTATCACGTTCCTGTATTTGCGCTGATGCCGGTAAATCATACCGAGGAATGCTTTTCTTCCTTCACTACAGTATTGGCACTCTCCCCTATCTCTCTCTCTCTCTCTCTCTCTCTCTCTCTCTCTCTCTCTCTCTCTCTCTCTCTCTCTCTCTCTCTCTCTCTTTCTCACTCTCTCTTTCTCTCTCTCCCACACACTCACTCTCACACACATGCACGCATTTGCAAACACACACATACAGTACTGTAAAGCCCTACCTCACTTTTAGAATGCTTCAGGTATTATACTTTTACAAGTTCAACTTTCCTTTCACGTTTCATTTTGCTTCCTATACTGTAGCTTGAGTGTGCATTGATTTTTGTGAAAGGATCTCCATTGACTGGCATAACAATGCTACTGCACGCAGGCTCTGAGGCACATTTCCCAGTTCCAGACTCTCACCAACACCAATAGACACGCATTCTCCCAAGTAAACTGACATTTCACAGAACTCCTCTGGGAGAGCCGTTTGGCTGCGTTGGCTCCAGTTGAGTCGACAGGGAGCCATGCTGCCCGCGTCACACCCACGGGAGAGACACCGTCTCTGGGTAAATAGTCTTCCACGTGCAGACACACGGCCCCCGAGAGGAGCAGTTGTTCTACAATGCCACGCAATTGCACATTTTACTCATTAATACTTGCCTTACATAAAGCATGGCAAGTTCCAAGTCAAGTAGATCTCCACAGGGTCTGTTTAATCTGCAACGTATTTGAATGAATAAAACATTATTTTAACCAATCTGCATGGAAGAGTATTATAATGTGGTACAGTAGCGAGGAGCGAAATCAGCGGAGGTTTTTACCAAGGTTGACGCCCCTCGCGGCTTGGGAGCAGTACATTGAAGACTTTATAAGACGTTTGCATGGGTAAAGGTACAGTACACTTCACTGGCACAAGGTCAACAAAAAGGATACATCAGAAAAGCTTGTGCTTCTTTTGTTTCAATTGGGGTCCTTTTTAACTAATTTAACATGAAACAACAGACAAATAAAACACAGTAGGCCAACTATGCAGGAAAACAATGGGGGTCGTAAAACACAACACAAAATGGTATTTGGATAGGGTTTGTTATCTTTTTTACCGTTTCATTTTTGAGTGTAGAGCGCAACAGAGACGCGCTTGACACAGAGGTCTCCCTTCGCCTCCCTTCTGCATCGCAAGCCTAGCCGTGACGCAAGCCTATAGGGGGCGTCAACTTTGGTAAAAACCTCCGACGATTTCGCTCCTCGTGATGCAGTAACTAGTACGTCTGTGGTGGTTGGAGCAACTTGGAGGTGGTCTCCCTGCTCTCCTATTGAGACATTTAGACCTTCTGTTTCGGGTGGGACGAATCTCGGGAAGGACATAAATCTTACAGATTGCAGCTTTTAAAGGCCGGGGTGCATTTCATGCGCCGTAATTCCAAGCGAAAGGGTCTGAGAACTTCTCTACCGTGTCGCTATTTTCTGCCCTGTCCTTCTTTCCCCCTGTGGTTTCTTCTGGCTGTCCAAGACTGAGACTGTAATCCTGACAATCCTGAGAGCTCTGAACCCCAAAGCACTCCACAGAGCAGCCGTCAGCTAATCCAAGCAGCACAGCACTGCACTGCACTGACTCAAACTCAGATGGGGAGGGAGAAAGCGAGAGAGTAACGGACAGATACAGCTACAGAGAAAGATATCGTCGCTGTCGGGTGGAAACCTTGTATGTCCAAAAACGTTAGTTTTTATCATTAAAAAACATGAACTAAACTAGTGAAAACAGCTGATCTACAAGCACACACCGCAAGGCGTTGTGTGCTTGTAGAACGGCCGTTTTCACTATTTTTGTGCGACGGCCTTGTCTGATGAAGCAGGGCTTTACTTTGCGAAAAAAAAACGCACAAATGTGAAACTTGGAGATACAAGGTTTCTGCCCGACAGTGACGATATGTGAAGACAGACGAGAGATAAACAGTGGGAAGAGAGAAAAAACACAGAGCAATGCTATGCAAAAAAATGAGGATACCAAGGTTGGCAGAAAGAGGTTGGCAGAGCCGAGACAAATTGAGAGCGCAAGTCGAGTTGCTAAAAAATCAGGTGAAAAGGGAGGAGGAGGAGCAAAGAGAAGTAGGCCATGACGAGGCTGGGTCAGCAGCCGGATGCGTGTAGGAGGAATGAAACAAAAAAAGTACCAAGGAATCAGGAGAGGATTGGGGCATAGGCAGGGCCAAGTGATGGGATAGACGAGAGAGCAGTGTGTGAGGGAAACAGGGCTGTGCGGGGTGTCCTCCAAATCCATTTGTCACAAGGAGACTCATTAGTGGTTTGCGAGTGGGCGTCTGGCTATAAATAGTGCTGGGAGCGGCCTGTTTGACAGTTAGTAGTCCTGGATGTGACGGGAGAACATTAATCTCCCGCAGAAATCCCTGAAGACGTTCACACAGACTGACAGGCAGCTCTCCCAAAAACAACCACGCCATGTAATTGTCACCCAGTCGCCTTGTTTCCCCCCCAGACTCTCCAAACTGCTCCCATATCCTATCCCAGCCCCCGATCGGGAACTTACTGCTCCACCTCCTCGCGCGTGTCTGGGTTCTGTTCGTGACACCGCACCGCACCGCACTACACTGACCTTAATTTACTAAAAGTGTTATCAGTTAAACTGCCTTCTTCACTGCAACTTTCTTTTCGCTTCCCTCCCGAGTTTCTGAAGATGAGGTCTCTACGCTTCACCGGCTGCTTCTGGGGCATTTCCGGTCGTTGCTTAAAAGCCTGTCAATCACTCGCAGTGCAGTATCTTTTGCAATCTCTCTCTCTCTCTCTCCCTCTCTCTCTTTCTATCGCCTCATATCTGCATCTCCAGCCTTTCCCTATTCTGCCACAGTGCTATTCATCCCCACACCTCACACACACACACACACACACACACACACACACACACACACACACACACACACACACACACACCTACACACAGACACAGACACAGACACAGACACACACACACACACACACACACACACACACACACACACACACACACACACACACACACACACACACACACACACACACACACACACACACTGATTCCCCCTGCATCAGAACCATTTTTCTCACCCACATGAATGCTCTGCTGGCTCCCTACCTGGGACCCCCCACCGGTACCTTCCCTACCAGGGACCCCCCACCTGTACAGGCTCCTGTGCATCCTTTGTGCATCTTCTGGAAGTGAGATTGTAGGAGGGAAAGTTGTAGCCGGGCCCAAGATACAGTAACCATCTTACAGGGTCAGAGACATTCAGGGGACTTCTAGCCACTGCGAAAAGGTTAACACACTGTCTGAGATCCGCTCACAATCATAAACCACTCACTCTGCACTCATCACCTCCTCTTGACAAATGACTGCCTATGACTCATCATTTTCTCACAGGGAATTGTGCTAAAGACTGTACAAATTGGTCAGTATTGTTTCGTACTGATATAAAGTTCTTAAACACCATACCAGCCACTCTCTGTAATGTAAAGATTAAGATACTGGATCACTTTCAGCTTCACTGTGTTTATGAGCTCTAAAAGCATAGGCTCTCCTTTTTGGATTTGTGGTCTAGGCGGCTACTACAGCACATGCGGGTTCGTGAACTCATTTGTATTGCATTGATTCGTCTGCAAATGTTATTTTCTCAGACATGAAAGCCAAAGTAGGGCAACTGATGTACTGTAATAACATTTCCAAGATGTACTTGGCCGTATGCACATTCCAAGAGAGTTACACAAAAATTGTAATCATGTGCTGAATACACTATGAATGGCGAGATCTAGCTTTGTCTGCAGCGTACTGCTATACAATCATGTCAAGGTGACTGTGTTTGAAGACTAAACTGTTTTATCACGGAGCATCATTTTGAGGGTAAAATGCTTGTGAATGCCCTTCCCATTCTTTGATCAGATAAAGACTTGGAAGGCCGCTGGGCAGAAAAGGCTATTGCATCAACCGAGAACCAAGTCATGACCTGCCATGTCAAATGAAATAAAAATGAAGTTTGGTTTACAACAGAAACACAGTGGCACCCAACTGGCCGCAACCCCTACGGCAACACGATGTACTGTAAAGAGTCAAGAAAGTTCTCCGATGGTTATAGATATCACAAAGCATCTCTTCTTCAGCCACAGTCAGATTATAGTTTATGTTCAAGCACAAACATCAACTGTGCTCGTTCACTTCCCATCTCACTTCTTCTACATCCATGTCATGGAGACAACAGGCTGCAGGGATGCTTTGAAGAGCTGGAAGGGGAAGTCAGTGATGCGGATAATCAGAACCTTTTGTTTCCCCAGAATCTCTCGATGCACTGTACGGTATGTGTGTGTGTGTGTGTGTGTGTGTGTGTGTGTGTGTGTGTGTGTGTGTGTGTGTGTGTGTGTGTGCGTGCGTGCGTGCGTGCATGCAGGGGTGTCGCACCAAATTCTGGGCCCTGGGTACAAGATTCACTCACATTTTGTGTTTTAACAATTAAAAAATAGCAGATATACAAGCTCACAGCGAGCTTGTAGAGCTTGTAGATCTGCTATTTTTGAAAAATCATGAAAACATGTGCAAGTCTTTGAATATTTCAAATACTTGTTTATATGTCAGTGGTACTTTTTCATGTGAATGACCCCAAAATGATATGTATTTGGCCACAGACCCCCATCTCAAAATATTTTGTTCCAGGGACCCCCCAGAAGCAAAATTTGAATTACAAATGTTCGCTTAAAAAAATACATATATTCAAAGATTTGCACACATTTTCATGACTTTTCAAAAATAGCAGATCTACAAGCACGCAGCGCGGCACATCGGTGTCGCACTGTGAGCTTGTATATCTGCTATTTTTCAATAGCTAAAGTATGAAATAATTAAGGCCCCTCCACCTTGGGCCCTAGTAACTCTGTCCCACTTTTCCCCCCCTTGTGACGCCCCTGCGTGTGTGTGTGTGTGTGTGTGTGTGTGTGTGTGTGTGTGTGTGTGTGTGTGTGTGTGTGTGTGTGTGTGTGTGTGTGTGTGTGTGTGTGTGTGTGTGGGGTGCATTGCTAAAAAAGAGTCAATGAACCCTATCACCCTCTCAGCTATGAAACCTTCATGCACTCTTGCTCACACATGCACACATTCACACGTTCGCTCACTCTCACTACTTCAGTGAAGAGATGGGACTGGAGGCACGATGAATAAATAATAGTCTCAAACTCTGGAGGTTTGCCTGCCTAATTAACGGGAGAACGGGATTCTTTAAGTCCTAACAGCGGAGAGAGGAGGGCAAGGCCAAGTGTTGCATCAAGGGTCACTGCACACGCTTTGCGCACACTGACAGAAGCGCCCACGTGCAACACACTAGAAGATAAACGCACAAATACACAGCATTAGAACTGCACGCGCATCTCATTTGCGATTCTACGCACTGTGGAAGCGGAGACGAAGGCGAGGAAAGGACAGGACAGGAGAGGTGCTGGCCTCCTTTGACACAAAACACACTGGGCTAATGGGACCTGTCCCTCAGCCTTGTTGCACTCAAGCACGCAGTACAGTACATCAAGGGTCTTCAACAGGGGGTCCGGGACCCCTAGGGGGTCCCCAGAGTTACTACAGGGGGTCCTTCAAACCTTTGTGTGATAGAAACGTTTTTCTCCTTTTTTCTATTAAACACTTGCCAAAAATAGCAGATCTGCGAGGCGTTGTGAGCTTGTAGATCGGCTATTTTTGGCAATGTGGTTTAGTCTAGAGGGGTAAAAGAGCAGACTAGTAAAGTGAAAAGTCAAGTGGTTAAATATCTGAAAACACAAATTGTGCTATCAAACAATTCAACAATATGGAAACTACGAAAAAGGTTGTGGGGTCCCTGGTTCTTCTTCTCTCTCTCTCAACTAAGGGGTCCTTGGCCTAAAAACTTTGAAGACCCCTGCCATACAGTACAGACATGCATGCTGAGAAAGGGGCCTAGTTATCACGGAAGAAATAAATACATGGCCAGTGAAATACAGGGCCAGTGAAATTCGGGATGGTGTTTTCTGCCGGTGTTTCCGTCCGAGTGTATCAAAGGGTGCGTTCGGAAATGCGCACCGGGTGTGTGCTCAGTGTAGTGAGTGCCTAAACCTAACCCTAATCCTAACCCTAACCTCAGTAAAACTATGCCTAACCCTAACCCTAACCCTAACCTTAACCTCAGTAAAACTATGCCTAAACCTAACCATAACCCCTAACCCTAACCACACCCTCGTGCGCATTTACGAACGCACCCTTTGATACATTCGGACTGAATCACCAGCAGAAAACACTCTCCCGTGAAATTCACAGCGACTCCCCTGACATGCTGGCAGCTATCAGGAGGTCCAGATGGTTGTCTAGGTGTCTAGGTACAGTAGCTTTATGAGCTTTCCTCTGCAGGTGTGACATGGCCGTCGTAATGACACACAACACACACACACACACACACATGCACACACAGACATGCACACGCACAGGGACGTGCAGAGAATGTTAGAGAGGCAGGGGCTGAAATTTCTAAAAGGAGCTTTTGGTGAAAACATCACAAATAGCAGACCTCCAAACTCGCAACGCGTTGCGCTGCGACGCGTTGTGAGCTTGGAGGTCGGCTATTTTCGATGCTTGATTTCTACATATTTCTTGATTTCAACATAAGATGCTGCATTCAAGTTCAGCATAGTTTGGACGAGGCAATTCTCTCGAATGCTGCCTTCAGGTATGGCATGGAAAGAGGGCATTTGCATTTGTTTCACCATAGCAAAAACGGCATTCATTGTCTGAAGAGGGCACTTTTTTACAGACAGCTAAAAGGACGGGGGCTCAAACCCCCTTTGATGTCTATGTGTGCACGTTACTGCCCACGCACACAAACACGCTCACATAAACATGAACACATAAACACGCACAGGTACACGCGCACATAATCTGTACATTGTCCTACATGCACTTGCATGCGCACGCACGCACGCACGCACGCACGCACGCACGCACGCACGCACGCACGCACGCACGCACGCACGCACGCGACACACACACACACACACACACACACACACACACACACACACACACACACCGAGGCCATCAAAGTGGTATAATTATGAGCAATAAGCTCTCTGGCTGGGCCAGCTGTCCAGCTAATGTCTTCCAGCTCCGTCTCCCTGGTCCTACGGAGCCACCGCAGCAGCACGCAGCACACAGACAAACGAGGGAGCAGCAACGCCATGCATGCAGCGAGGGAACATGGGAAAAGGGAGTGGCAGCGACTGAGCCAGTTTGTTATCCAGCATGGCGTCACCTTGGCAACGGCGGCAGATATTATGCCGCTATAGGGGACGCCTGGGTGTCTATAGCATAATGGAAATAACCAGTGATGGAAGAAGTACTCGTGTGTTTTACTTAAGTAAAAGTATCAATACCATATTGAAGAAATGTACTGTAGTAGTCTGTTACAAGTACAAGTCAGGAATAAAACAATTATTTGAGTAAAGTATTGGTATCAAAATGCACTTAAAGTACCAAAAGTAGAAATTACTCATTATGCAGAATGATCCATTTCACAAGTTTTCAAATGTATAAAATGTATAAAAGTCTTTTGAAAATAGCATATCTACAACCTCAATCATGTATCATGTAGAGCGGCCAGTGTTGGGTATCGTTACATTTTGAAGTAACTCGTTAAGTTACTTTAGTTACTGACTTGAAAAACTAATCCATTAAGTTACTCCACTACCCAATGACAATTGTAACTTAACGAGCTACCGTTACCGTTACCGACCATTAAAACCCACCAGCGTGGAAGTTTGGTAAACATAAAAAGACAAGAGTGCAGCCTCCTTTTAGTTCATGCGTCCTCTTCAAAAGATCAACGCTCCCCAGCATTAAACTGTACAGTACCTCGGTGCCGTGGCGTTGTTATGGAGGCTCTATACCGGAGTTAAATGGCCGGGTCCGAATCCACTGTTGTCCGCCGTCCAGATACGATCCGATGATGTACAGTAAATCCATTTTAATACCCTACCGACGCAGACTTTTACACACGGTCGGGTCAACTAAAGGCACGGACGCTTCTAATATCTCCCCGTTGTGAGGAACACGTAGGCTATATTACAGACGGACGCAGCAGCTTCTGTCGTTGTTTTGTGGGACATGGATGGAGAGCACCAAGTCAACAGCGTCAACAGTGAACAACAGTGAGTGAGTTGATTTCCTGGTTTTAAGATGACGCGCGTTACAGAGCTGGAGAGATGAAAGGAATGCGATTGGCTGACATACGAGGGAGGCAGACAGGCAGACAGACAGACAGGCAGACAGACAGACAGCTACACACGTGTATTTGTTGACAGAATAAGACAGAAGGAGGAAATGTGACTCGGGGCTTCTTTTTTAATCGGTGGCAACAAAATGAACAGTGAAATGGGACACTTTAAAAAAAAAATAACGAGATTATTTTTTGAAAATATAACTAAGTAACTAACCGCTATATTGTAAAATGTAACTCGTTAAGTTACTCCGCTACCGCCAAACTAACGTCGTTACGTAACGTCGTTAGTTATAATGACGTTACACCCAACACTGAGAGCGGCTATGGCAGAAATGTAGGGATTTAGTGGTTAATGTATGTTTTGTAATCCAAATCTACAAGATAACTACTGTAGTAACTAAAGTTTACGAATACACCGTGATGATGTCGAAGATAGACGATTGTCACGACTCACGAATATACCTCCCATTTTCGCTCTTTTTGAAAATAAAAATAAACCTTTCAAAATGTGTCCAATCAGGAGAGAGAACTCAAACAGGATACAGATTAAAGAAGTGGACTTGGAAGTGATGACATAAAGAAAGTAGCAGGCAGAATTGGAACTGGAACACTTTACAACTGAAGCTGATGAATGGGTACTCTCTCCTGATTGGCTGAAATTGCCAACCCACTTGCAATTACATTTTCTGTTATTCAAGTATTTTTATATTCTGTAGGCCCTATTTGTATTTGTAATAATCTCACAAGTCACTTGTTATAACCAACCCTTGAGGCACTTATTAGGCTCAGCAGTGGCCTGTATTATGTGAAAAGGACATGTATTGTGTGCTGCTGGCTATTTTCTCATTCACCCCTATTACTGAACTAACACTCTAATTTAGGGCAATGATTATTACCCAGATCAGGAGTGCTTTAAACTTTTAACAACAACAAAAAAAGTTTTGTTTTAACCAAGAAACATCCTCTCTATACTTGGTTGGTAAATGAACACTTAGTTTATCCGGGTCGATTCTGTACTTGGTCTGCTCCTTTCCCCCCTCCACACCCAAATCTCTCTGAAAATAACAGATCTATAAGCTAACAACCTATCGCGTTGAGAGCTTTTACAGTAGATTGTGAATGTGAGCTTGGTAAGCTATATTTCCGCACCCAGAAAAGGGGTAAGTGCCTAAGGAGCCCCATACTGTAGATCCAGTAGTTTTATAGTTGCCATTGAACCATACAGTAAAAACCTAAAGGACCTTACACACCGGGACATGTGAGGAATAAAGGATCTGAAAATGCGAATGCCACATCAAACTATGAATTTGGGGATGCTCATAGGATATGCCTTTATTTGCTTGTTATGAAAACAAATAATGTCACTGTATCGGCACATAATAATTCACGTTCTATGTGCATACTCATGACACAAACAACAGTTCAAATAATAGCATAAAGAAATGCTCCCGGTATGATAAAAAAAAGACTCTGAGAGTATAGGCTACAAATGGAACCAAATGGACCTTTAACTCCGGTTTACAGTGCAGGCAGCAGCTGCAGCTGCATGAGGTCGAAGAGATGCATGCAGTCTTTCAACATACAGTACAGCAGAGCTACGTGACTATCATGGCAATAACACACACACACGTCGCACACACACACACGCACGCACGCACGCACGCACGCACGCACGCACGCGCACACACACACACAATCACACAGAGAGTCAATCCCTGAACGCTGCGGGTTAGTAAACCAAAGACACCTCCCGCTCAAGCAAACACACTGTGCAGAAGGACGGCGAAGGAACAACGGGAAAGAGAGACGGGGGGATAGAGGACAGAACATGACAGGGACAGCGAACACAGTAGGGAGGGGGGGAGGGAGGGGGCAGGGGGACAGGCAGGCATACAGAGAAGGGAAGGTGATGAAGAGGGAAAGGAGGGTGGGAGGGAGGAATGGGGGATTAGGTGTTGGAGTTGGAGGGCCACGTCACTCTAAGTGCCCACCTGAGCGGTCCCCAGCATCCTCCATCCGCGCTCCTTGCCCCTCTCTCTCTCTCTCTCTCTCTCTCTGTCGCTCTGTCCCTGTTATCATCCAGCTCTCCCCCCCCCCCACACTCTCCCCTATGCCCCCATGTGCTCACTCACAGACTGGACGTCCTCGGTTGTACAGTACGTGGTGGTGGTGAGACCCAACACGGGACGGGCAAAGGACGGACAAATCAACGACAGGACGGTTGGGAGCGAGAGGGGAAGGATGGAGCAAGAGAGAGAGTCAGAGAGAGTGAGAGATAGAGGAGGAGTATGTTAAGTGTGTGTGTGTGTGTGTGCGTGTGCGTGCGCACGCGCATGTGTGTGTGTGTGTATGTGTGAGAGCGTGAGAAGAGAGGCTGCCAGGCCCCAACGTTACCACCCCCCTCTCTTTCTGTCTGGTTGTGTGTTCCAGGCTGTCCGTCTCTCTCTCTCTCTCTCTCTCTCTCTCTCTCTCTCTCTCTCTCTCTCTCTCTCTCTCTCTCTCTCTCGCTCTCTCTCCCCCATTACATCCATCTGCGTGGCTGTGCCAAACTAGCAGGGCAAAAGGTGACAAACATGCATGGCTCCCCGTGGCCTTGAACCACCAGAAGGTCTTGGTTGCGCACGCCACGTCACTGTCCAGAAATAGGCGCTCTATAAGCCCACAACGTGTTGTGGCACGGTGCCTTGTGCAGCTTGCAGATCGGTTATCTCTGATGCGCGACACCCGCGCGCAACCAAGTACATAACCCTGCTGATACTGACTAGACCTGCGTGCACTGATAGATCCTTATGGGTCCATTTGGGTCCATTTTGGGACCACGCAAGATTTTACTGTGTACGTGTGTGTGCGTGTGTGTGTGTGTGTGTGTGTGTGTGTGTGTGTGTGTGTGTGTGTGTGTGTGTGTGTGTGTGTACGTGTGCGTGCGTGCGTGCACTGTCAGGCAGCCAGCGCTGGGATTACTGACGCTCCACTGGCACGTCCCACTTCATCCATATCTCCTGTCACCCCGGCAACACCTCCGCTCCCTGCCTGCTATTCCCATCCTCCACTCATCCTGCTCCCCTCCCTCTCTCTCTCCCTCCCTCCCTCCCTCCTTTCATCCCTCCATTCAATCCCATCCTCCATTTGCCTCCACCTCTTCCTCCTTGGCAGGGAGGGGACGATAATCGCTATCATCGTTTATCGTGATAAAAAACACTCACAATAATCGTGTCGCAGAGATTTACATTTATCGTGAAATTGTGCTGTCATGCGCTGGGATCAATTCACTTTCATTTGCCGAACTGCATATCCGGTACCATTTAAACCTTCTAGAATTGGTAAAACGGACCTGGAAATAACGTACTTGATTAAGTCTTTTCTTTTTTTCACTCTCTACCAAATCTCTTTGCCAAAAAAACGCACCGCAACGCGACGCGTTGTGAGCTTGTAGGCTATTCACGTTCCGCCCGAGGATAATGTCTGTTGGGGTTATTTTGATTATGGCGATATCGCAAATCGCTGTTTCTTGGGTCACAATAATCGTGACACAACGTATATATCGTCCCATCCCTTCTCCTTGGTCTCACTTTCTCTCTCTCTCTCTCTCTTTCACTCTCTCTGTCTCGGTTTTTCTCTGTCTCACCCTCTGTCTCTCTCCCTTTCATAGTCTTTCTTTCTTTCTCTCTCTCTCTCTCTCTCTCTCTCTCTCTCTCTCTCTCTCTCTCTCACTGTGTGTGTGTGTGTGTGTGTGTGTGTGTGTGTGTGTGTGTGTGTGTGTGTGTGTGTGCGTGCGTGCGTGCGTGCGTGCGTGCGTGCGTGCGTGCGTGCGTGCGTGTGTGTGTGTTTATGTATAGCCCGAGAGAGAGTCTTTTGATTTAATCCCATCTATCTCTGAAATCTATACCACCATGAGCCAACTCTGGGTCTGCCGGCAGCCCACAGGACCAGTGAAGATGGCCTCATCTCTCCATCTCTCTATCCTCGCTAATAAAAAGAGCACCATGGAAGCAGCATACAGGCAGCCTCCACGCTCCCTCGTTTATTCCCATAAAGCCAGCCAATCATGAGCCGGAGGGAGGGTTCGGGAGAGAGTGAGCAGGGGCGTCACAATTGGGGAGTGGGACTGAGTTACCAGGGCCCAAGGTGGAGGGGCCCTATAGTAACTTTAGCTATTGAAAAATAGAAGATATACAAGCTCACAGCGCGGCACCGAGTGCAGCGCTGCGAGCTTGTACATCTGCTAATTTTGAAAAGTCGTGAAAATGTGTCTAATCTTTGAATATATGTATTTTTAAGCGAACATTTGTAACTCATATTTTGCTTCTGGGGGCTCCCTGGAACTAAATATTTTGAGATGGGGGCCCGGGGCCAAATACATATCATCTTGGGGGTCGATTTTTCAAAAATAGCAGATATACAAGCTTGCAGGTGCCGCGCTGCAAGCTTGTATATCTGCTATTTTCAATAGTAACATTCATGGGGGGCCCGCAGAGAATCCTTGTACCCAGGGCCCAGAATTTGGTGTGACGCCCCTGAGAGTGAGTATAGGGGTGGGCCGGGGTGGGGGTGAGAGATACAGTATGATAATTAACAGCAGTGGGGCTGAGCCTCGTTGTGTGTGCACAGGCACGTGCACACATACGGTAGACATCAAAGGGGGCTTGCCTTTTTATCCATCTGTAGAAAAGAGCCCTCTCCACCATGGATGCATGCAGTTTTTACTATGGTGAAAGAAATGAAAATTCCCTCTTTCCATGCCATACCTGAAGGCAGCATTCAAGAGAATGTCCTTGTCCAACCTCTCCTGAACTTGAATGCAGCATCTTATGTTGAAAGAATAGATCTCTTTGTGTAGAAATCCATGCCATTACACCACATCTCTAGTATTGCCTTTTTTAGCTTAGTTTAGTGTGGTATCAAGTAGCCTACGGAAAATAGCCGACCTTCAAGCTCACAACACGTCGCAGCGCGTCCCTGTGTGTGTGTGTGTGTGTGTGTGTGTGTGTGTGTGTGTGTGTGTGTGTGTGTGTGTGTGTGTGTGTGTGTGTGTGTGGTGGGTGTGCGCGTGTGCGTGCGTGCGTGCGTCCATAATGAGCGCTGGCCTGGCGTTGTGTGATCTGGCTGGATGCGCCGCTCTGCGCCCTGATTCTCTGAGATAACGTGCATGTTTAATTAACGTGGCAACACCCAGCCTGCTCCAGGCCTGCGAGGAGCCTTGGATGGAGCTCAGGAGGCAGCAAGGGCAGCCAGCGTGAGCACCCCATGACTCTCTGCACCACACAGAGGATGAACATGTTGGGACGGCTCCCGTCTCTCCGTGGGTCTGTCTATCCACGTGCGTGCGTGCGTGCGTGCGTGCGTGGGTGCGTGCGTGCGTGCGTGTGTGTTTCACAACACTGCGAAAACGTGAGTGTCAATGTAACTCTGAGGCAGTGGTGTAAAGTAACTAAGTACATTTACTCAAGTACTGTACTTAAGTACAACTTTTTAGGTATTTGTACTTTACTTGAGTTTCCAATGTCCAATACTTTTACTTATACTCCACTACACTACACCTACATATTGTACTTTTACTCCACTAAATGTATTTGAAAACTTTAGTTACTAGTTACTTTGCAGATAATACATTATATTATTAGAAAACATACATAAACCACTTTAGCCCTATTTTAGACCTTGGCTATATGAAAATAGCAATGTATTTCTACATTACAGTATTAGTGAAAAATGTGAGTACTTTTTCCACCAGCCACTGCTCTGAGGATGTGAAGATGGACCCTCAGGATGTTTCAGAGTACAGTAAGTCAGAGGAGAGGATTGATCGGCTTGCCCACAGAGAACGTCGCCTGCTGGGAGATGCCAGGTTAACAACCACCACATGGGGCTGTGGACAAGTGCCGATCACGTGGCTTTCCACCCCGTCGAGATTCATCTGACAAACCGACACACAAACCCCGCTATTTCATGAACTATTGATCCCACTATAGCACTTAAAAGTACAGTGTGAAAGTACGCTACGAACCAAAGACCCATTTACACCTGTCATGAACATACATCCTGGGTGATCAGACGGTAAAAGACAGTTATAAAACGGATAGTTCCAGTCTCTTGATTATGATAGGCCGAGTCGTGTTTTGAAGCCGCTGTAAAACGCTCTATAAACACACACCTGTTACCGCCTGGATCAGTATTACTGCGCTAATGGCGTGTTTACAATATTCACCATTCGGTACTTTCTATTCATTCACATGCTGTAGCAACTTCCTTGATTGTCCAGGCAGTCTGGGAATAGATTCTATATTTTCTCATTTCTTTCTAAGTTATTTCGGGGCCTTTTTCAGAGCCTTTATTTGACACGTAGAGTGTAGAAAGATTGGAAACCTGGAGGGAGAGAGAACAGGGGAGTGACACGCAGCAAATTGTCCGGCCAGCCGGAAATCGACTGGAGACTAGCTGTCAGGCATTAGAGCCCATGTGCAGTATCCTTAACCATTCGTCATCGGGTCGCTGCAATTGCTTGTCATTGTCTATGTCTATTTTCATGTTGCCATATTTTGGAATCATTTTATGAACGGCCATGGTTTACAATGATTTTATAAATCACTTCACTAAGCCATAGACTGTAGAAAAATATGGACGATGCGAAGCCATTGGTTTCTATGCAGCGCAAATGGCCCTTTCTACCCCTTGGAATGGGTGTCGCCATCATAGAATTGTAAAGGCATCAGAGATGCTATTGGCTGCCAACGGTCACGTGCAACCGCAGGGATACATGGGAGAATGTGGTTGGAGCCTCCCGAAATACAGCACACGAAGAAGAACACAGCCGGCTGGTATCAGTTTAGTTGGCCACGCCCCCCCGCAACTTTATCATTTATTTTAAAATAAATTGGACCACATTTCGACAAAACGAATATGATGGTGATTGAAAGGCAATTTTTAACTAGCGATAGGAACCATACAGTATTCATGAAAATGTTAATTAAGGTTAGAAAACGAAAGGGGAAAATGAATGGGATCCAATGGAGAACAATTCTTTTTGCGATCGGCCGGGGGAAAACAGCGCAACTAGCGGCCAATCATAGGAAGTTTTACTTCCGTATTGGAGTGGTTTTAAATTGCCAGAACTATGCTCCTGCACTAAGCTCTGAGTTATAACAACACCTCTTAAGGCCGGTGGAATTCAGAAATGCTTAATCAGCTGATGGATATGGAGGTATTCAACTGAGGGGAGGGGAGCACCAAGGATTTTGGATGCTCTGTTTATTATGCTCTGCAGTTTGTGTGACTGTCGAGATTACTGGAGCAAACTGTGATGAATAATGTGAGAATACTGTGAATGATGGCTGTGAACAACTGGATGAGAAGTGGAATATCAACCCTGTATTTCTTTTTACTTTCTGAGAAAATACAGGCGTTGTTTTCCATTTGAGGGATTTTAAAGACCCTTTTGTGGTGATGGGATTACCATCAATGTGAATATGGGTTTGATTGTTTTTCAGATACAGTAAAGGTCTTTGCGAATTTTGGAGCATGTAAATAAAAAAAAACCTACCCTCACGTTATGTCAATCACGTTTGCACACTGCCGCCCGTTTCACATTTATTATCGGACCAGGGTAAATTTTATGTTTTTTGTGCATTTCGGATTTCAAAAAACGCAGCAGTGTGCAACCAGCTTACGTCTGCAATTATTTCCCTGGAGTTAGAGGTAATTGTCTTTGCACCAGGTGACTGTCTGGGTTTAGCGGGTTATCAGGGGCGTCACACCAAATTCTGGGCCCTGGGTACAAGGATTCACTGCGGGCCCCCCATGAATGTTAACTATTGAAAAATAGCAGATATACAAGCTCACAGCGCGCTGCGAGCTTGTAGATCTGCTATTTTTGAGAAATCGTGAAAATGTGTGCCAAGAAACCTATGTTTCCATGTCAGTGATGCTCAAACTTTTTCATGTGAAGGACCCCCATCTCAAAATATTTAGTTCCAGGGACCCCCCGAAGCAAAATTTGAGTGACAAATGTTCACTTAAAAAATACATATATTCAAAGATTTGCGCACATTTTCACGACTTTTCAAAAATAGCAGATCTATAAGCTCGCAGCGCGGCACTCGGTGCCGCGCTGTGAGCTTGTATATCTCTTATTTTCCAATAGCTAAAGTTACTAGGGCTCCTCCACCTTGGGCCCTAGTAACTCAGTCCCACTTTCCTACCCCTTGTGACGCCCCTGCGGGTTATCATTATTGTTGGTGAGGAGTTCAGTGATTGTAGTGCATACAGTAGTTTCCAAATGATGTGAACGGATAAATAATCAACCAACGATGTATAGTAATTGGCATACAGTATATATGCTCCGCAAAGCTAGGTACACTGTATGCTAATACAGTAGCTGCCTCAGGACATGGATTCTGATATTATTTGAAAAATAAAAGAAAGTGTGCATAATGACAGCAATTTATGAGAAATCTGGCATCTTTCTGGAGGATTTAAAGGCGAAATGACAAGCGCAGTGATCTGCATTTAACCTGCAGACGAGACCAATTGAATTTACATTATATAACAAGGATTAGGATTTTAATGTCATGGCTAATTAATTGTAACTCTGTCTGGAGACTATCTGTCTGGAGACTATCTGGATACAAAATGCATGTTAATTGCCAGGTGAAAATAGAAATACGAAGAGCACTGCGTATGTAATACTGTTTATATATAGGCCTAGAGCTATTTATAGATTCAGTGTCTGTGTGTGAGATAGAGAAGGCTATTAAGCTAATGCAGCATTCATATCCTATACAAGGGCACATACATAACAAGTAAACAAAAAGCTTTATCCTGTGTCCTTTGAAGAACAATTCTCCACCCGCCGAGCAAATTAGCTCCTACGAACACATACAGATGAGAAATTAATGGTTACTTTGTCCTCTTTGACCTTTTAATTATTGTGATTTGTGTACAGAGAGCCTCCGTACAATAATTGCATTAACATCTTGGCAGGTTTAGCCAATGTTCCAGCTGAGATAGGGAGTTGTTGTTGTCAGGGGCGTCACAAGGGGGGGGGGGGGGGGGGGGGGGGTAGGGGGACTGAGTTACTAGGGCCCAAGGTTGAGGGGCCTTAATTATTTTACACTAGCTATTGGAAAATAGCAGATATACAGATCCTTCTCGAAAAATTTGAATATTGTGTAAAAGTAAATTGTCTTGAAACTTTCATATATTTCTTGAAACTTTCATATATTCTAGATACATTGGACATTCAGTGAATTATTCCAAACCTTTTTTTTTTTACAATTTTGAATTTTTATGGCATACAGCTTATGAATGTCAAAAGTCCATATTTCAAATATTACAATATTACACAAGACCACTCAAAACAAGGATTTATAATAGAGAAATGTCAACCTTCTGAAGTCAGAGTTGCTTGAAGTCCAATGGGAAGTTTCAGAAGTCGGTTATGATTTGGGGTGCTATGGCATCTGCAATGCTTTTTCACACAATATTCTAATCTTTCGAGAAGGATCTGTACAAGCTCACAGCGCGGCACCAAGTGCTGCGCTGTGACTATTGTGACAACAACAACAACCCCTGGTTGTTGTTGTTGATTCTGCAGGCAGACAGAGAATGCATTGCCTTTCTGTGAGCAATACATTTACGTTTAAGCTTGTGAGTCTGTACGTGCAGAGGCAGAGGTGTGTGTGTGTGTGTGTGTGTGTGTGTGTGTGTGTGTGTGTGTGTGTGTGTGCGTGCGTGCGTGCGTGCGTGCGTGCGTGCGTGCGTGCGTGCGTGCGTGCGTGCGTGCGTGCGTGCGTGTGCGCGTGTGTGTGCAGTAAATCATCTTAGATTTATTAGCCCAGTTAACAGTAGTCAAACCCTCTGACGTGCAATTATGCTCTATCAGCAAATACATGATTTGGTCATTACAGGCCATAATGGGTTGTGCAACTGGAGAGTACAGCGTATTCTGGCTTCCTGGATACGGGGGGGGGGGGGGGGGTTATAGTACAGAACCCTGCCTGACCCCCATTTGACCCCTCCCATTTGCCCACCGGCTCCCTTTCTTCCTCCCTCTGGCCATTTCCCTAGAGGGGGCTCATCACTCGCTCTCTCCCTTTATCTGTGGAGCGAAGCATCTGGCAAACAGGCGGCGTCTCCACCTCTCCCCATCACAGTCGATCAACCAACGTACCGCTGTTTGTTTATCTCTCTACCCTTATTTGTTTCTCCCCTCGCTTGTCCCCTTCCCTACACCCACCCCTAGCTGCCCACCCTGCTCCCTCTTAGCACCTACCAAAAGCATCGCCTGCATGCAGTGTTTGTATGGTCTATTGTTGTTCGAATGTTCAGTATATTAACATTAACTCAAGTCATACATATCGTCACTGTCGGGCAGAAACCTCGTATCTCCAAGTTTCAAATTTGTAAATTTGATGAAGCACTGCTTCATCACACAAGGCCGTCGCGCAGAAGTAGTGAAAACAGCTGATCTACAAGCACACAACGCCTCGCACCGTGAGGTGTTGTGTGCTTGTAGATCGGCTGTTTTCACTAGTTTAAATCATTTTAAAAATGATACATACAAAACAAACGGTTTTGGACGTACAAGGTTTCCACCCGACAACGACGATATTCTGTATATTTTGAAAAAGATTCAATAAATATATTGTTTAAAAAAAAGCATCGTAGCCAGGCCATTCCTTTGTGGATCCTGAGATCCGTCATAATTCTATTTTATGTGATGCACATTGGGTCTGCCAGGTATGAAATGTGCTATACAAATAAACTGGACTTGACTTGAAATTAGTCTGCCGCCTTGGTGTTATTCTTGCACAACAATTTAGTGCAGCAAGTTCTAAGTAAGCAAACTAAAGTATAACATCTTCCCCCATACTGCTCTGCTCAAGGTATGGTGTAGGGAAGCTCCTGTTAGCTGTTGGTTTTATTTCTGCAGGGTAATGACAGAGCAAACAGGAGAACATTGGAGCCTATTATTTCATAGCTCACTTTTAATTGCCCGATGCACAGATCCAGGTGTCTGGAAAAAGCGCAGAGGGGATCAGAGTGAAGCGAGTGGCGGCAGCCCTATAGAGCTAGGAAAAGAATACATGATCTCCCAATGTTTAGTGGGTAGTGAGGGTCATGGTTGCAGCCCTCCTCCCGGGAGTGGGTGATGGGTGATGGGTGCGTCCAAGGAGTCTGTGCTGCCTGGGTAAAACATTTCACCTAATTAACTCTGCTTCACTCCAAAGTATTGGCCTTTGTGCAGCCGGCTTTAAAGAGTTGGAGACACTTACACACAGACGCGTGTGCGTCGCGCGCACACACACACACACACACACACACACGCATACACACACGCACACAGACACAAGAAAGACACGTTACAATGCTACAATGACAGGCCAGAAAAAAGGGAAGTGTGACCTCACGGACCCACGGCAGCAACTCTCTCTTTGACACTTGACATTTACAGCCCCTCTCAAACACCACGAGAGGCGGAGGGCAGTGGAAATAAGGGCATGTTTTGACAGAGCTGTCTCTCTGTGAGAGGTCGAGGAAGAGGCATAACATGGCTCATTATTATACCTCTGCGTGGCCATGCCAAGCACCTCTTTACTTACGGGGGCCACGCAGATAAGAGGAGAGCCACAGAGAGCACTGGGACAGAACAGATAAGGATTGTTTTTTACTTAGCGATGCCAGGTGCAGACAAAATGGAGGGCGAGCAAAAGAGAAGCACTAGGTCAGGGGTTCCCAAACTTTTTTGTCTCAGGGCACCCCATAAATATTTTTTTAATCCGAGGCACCCCTACATTATAATTTTCACTCCCAGCACCTTATATTTATAACATATCGTTGTTGTCGGGTGGAAACCTTGTATGTCCAAAACCGTTTGTTTTGTATTTATCATCTATAAAATGTACTAAACTAGTGAAAACAGCAGATCTACAAGCACACAACGCCTCGCGATGCGAGGCGTTGTGTGCTTGTAGATCGGCTGTTTTCACTAGTTTTGAGCGACAGTCTTGTATGATGAAGCAGGGCAAAAGACGTACTGAAACTTGGAGATACAAGGTTTCTGCCCGACAGTGGCGATATATTTTAGTGATTATGTTGCGTGGAAAACGTTGATATAATAGCCATTTTGGTTAGATCTGACTGAAAATAACTTTGTACTTCAAGTTTAAAATGATACTAAATATTTTTTCAAGTGTCCAAATAAATTCCAAATATTATCACATTATCTTATCTTATTATCATATATCCCTGGACTGCCATCACGGCACCCCAGGGTGCCCCGTCACCCACTTTGAAAACCCCTGCACTAGGGCACAGTGAGAAAGAGCAGTGGTGTAAAGTGCATTTACTCAAGTACTGTACTTGAGTAACACAATGTAACACATTGTGAGCTTGTAGATCTGCTATTTTCGTTTTTATGCAGATAGTTTTGTACTTTTACTCAAGTACATTTTTAATTCCAGACTTACTTGTAAAAGAGTATTTCTACATTGCAGTATTGCAAAAGTACCTTTAAGTTAAGTACAAAATATGAGTACTTTTTCCACCACAGAGAGAGAGAGAGAGAGAGAGAGAGAGAGAGAGAGAGAGAGAGAGAGAGAGAGAGAGAGAGAGAGAGAGAATGCTAATCATGACGCTAACAGTAATGGGTAGACAAGGTCAGAATTCTTTGCCTTGTTTAGGTCATCTCTGTGATGTGGGATGTGAGTCCACTTAGTCCAGTTATCAAAAGGCTTCCGTTCAAACACATGCTCTGTGGAGTAATAGTCAAGAAAGAAAGACTGATAAAAAAACTGTTTAAAACCACTAAATGATTAAGCTACTATAGTGAAAATATCCGATTTACAATCTTACATCGTTGTGAACTTGTACAGTGTCTGAGATCAGCAAAAAAAATTACTCAAAATAAATATGCGAAAATTCTTTTTAGAAAAATGTTGACAATTACTGAAAATTTGCCCAAAATGCCATGACTCTCCAATCCATATAACATCAGCATCCAAAATGTTATCTATCAGGTAGCTCAAGATATGAGCAGCATGTCCATCCCATGTCACACTGAGCTGACACACCAAGCAGAAGAACTAACACAGTGAAGTCTTGGGTCAGCTCCCTGGACTTCAAACCAAGTCTGAGCCTTGGTTAAAAGTCAAGACCGTGAGAATGAACTCGCCCATGAGCAACCCTGCTGACACCGAGATAATCACACGCACGCGCACACACGTACACGCACACGCACGCACGCACGCACGCACGCACGCACGCACGCACGCACGCAGGGGTCTTCAACAGGGGGTCCGGGACCCCCAGGGGGTCCTCAGAGTTACTACAGGGGGTCCTCCAAATCTTTGTGTGATAGAAACTTGTTTTTTCCCCCTATTTTATATTAGCCACTTGAACCCTAGCATCCATATGTTCAGAGCTTTAGCCAAAAATAGCCGATCCACAACGCCTCGCGCTGCGAGGCGTTGTGAGCTTGTAGATCGGCTATTTTTGGCTAAGAGCTTTGGAGGGGGAAAAGGGCTGACAAAGTACAGAGAAAAGTCAAGTTTATTAAGTATTGACGGTTCAAATGGTTAAATATCTGAAAAGCCACATTAACATGAATCCAAAATATACTGATGATCGATCGTGCTAACTATATGGAATCAGGTTGTGGGGGTCCCTGCTTCATCTCTCTCTCAACTAAGGGGTCCTTGGCCTGAAAACGTTGAAGACCCCTGATTTAGAGTATAGCCAATCATTTTTTCTCCCCAATTTAGCCATTATGTCAACTGATTCCTCCCCCCACACACATTCCAGTGGTGTCGCTGCTGTTGTGTCCTACTGGCTCACCTGCCAGTGAGGAGCCCCTACTGGGAGGACGTAGTGCCTTCGTTCTACTCCTCCCGGCCAACACTCCTTGCTGACAGGTGCCGCTCCGGCCCGTAGGAGTGCGTGCAATGACACTTATAATCCTCCCCGCTCGGCTTCCCTCCCCCGAACACGGGCCGGTTGTACAACAGTGGATACGAACCCACAACATCATTATTATGAAATATTTCCACAAACATTCACACATGTTCATTGAAGTTGAAAACACATTAAACCATTTTTCAAAAGTTATTTCATTAATAAAAAAAATATAATCAAAGAAATTTCCCTAAATTAGAAAACAACACGGTGTGAAGTGATGCTTAGCTAGCTTGTAGATCTGCCATATCTTCACTAGTCTGACATATCTTGAGCTAAAAAGTTTGGGAACCACTGGTCTACGGTAGCCTATGTATAGTGCTTCTCCCTCGTTCACCGATATCCCCCAGAGTCTGGCGTACGGTGTCCTATCCTGCAGTAATACAGTTTTATTGGCCGTGCTATAACTCAGTTTTATGTGGTCCGAAGCGCCACAGCCCCGGCTGCTGCGCCTCATGACAAATGACCAAAGCACTACAACATACAGCAGAATCAACCAGGCAGACGCCATGTGATACAGTGACGAGTGTGACTTTTGAAAGCTCTTACATTGCCACCTTTTTCCTTTCATTGTTTATTTACTTGGGGAAGTGAATGTCAGTATGCGTGTTAGTGTTAATCCTACAGTAGGCCGCTGCACGTGTGTGTGTGTGCGTGTGTGTGTGTGTGTGTTCTGTGTTGCTCCAACCGTGAGGAATCTGTGCCCGAGTTTAGCATGAATATTGCATGTGATCTGTCTGCCAGGCCCGTCTCTTGACAGCATGATTGCTGTTGCCAAAGCTGGAGTGGAGTGACGAGCAGACAGCGCTAACATGTTGGGGTGGAAGCTTGTTAAGATGCTACAATGTTAGGCCAGAGTGAATCACTAACTCTGCGTATTTACTCAGCTATAGCTCTCACACTTGGGAGATTCCACTCTGCCCTTCAGCTGACTTTTCCGTGCGTGTGTGTTTTTCTTTTTCAGCTGTGCACATATCATCGCTGTCGGGCAGAAACCTTGTATCTCCAAGTTTCAAATGTGCATGTTTTTTTTCCGCGATGTAAAGCCCCGCTTCATCACACAGAAAAGTAGTGAAAACAGCCGATCTACAAGCACACAACGCCTCGCACCTAAATAATTTTTTAAATGTTAAATACAAAACTAACGGTATTTGGACATACAAGGTTTCCACCCGACAACGACGATATATTGTGTACACACTCAAGCAGGGTGTTGGAAGGAGATTTCTACACGCTGCCCGTCGCTGCTCACGCTAATGCCTGACATTCATTTGATTATGCCGGTGTCACACCCCAAAAATAGCAGATCTACAAGCTGTGACGATTGCGCGCTGGTCTATTTTCAATCTGTATCCAAGTATAATATCGTCACTGTCGGGCAGAAACCTCATATCTCCAAGTTTTTTTTAAAGCAAAGCCTTGCTTCATCACACAAGACAGTCGCACAGGTCTAGTGAAAATAGCAGATGTACAAGCACACGTAGAATGTCTATTTTCACTAGTTTAGATCATCATCATTTTTAAAATGATAAATACAAAACAAACGGTTTTGGACATACAAGGTTTTCACCCGACAACGACAACATACTGTAAATCGGCCATAAGCCAGAGCAAGAAGTAGTAGTGTGCTCATGGCTCCTACTAATTAGCATTTTTTAGACCGCTCTAACAGAGGCAAACAAACAGCATCTGTTGGGAGATTTGCCGAAAGAGAATGATATTAATGCCGTTTGTAAACAACCAAAGCTCTGTCTATGGTCATGTCGTCATGGGTGCATCTATCCAGAGGGTGAATCTGGTACAATAAAGGCTTCTGAACACTTCTGGAGAAAAGACCAATTAGATGCTCTGCCTCCGTCTCCTCGCACGCTTCAGCTTATTATTTAATTGAGAAAGAGAAAGAGAAGGTATGTCTGGGATTTCTGCCTCAGGGGCCAGAGAACATGAGCGCACGACGGGCTACTACTTTCACTGCACGCACGCAGGCGCGCGCGCTGCGCGCGCTCGCGCACACGCACACGCACACACACAGTACAAAAGCACAATTATGCAATCCATATGAAAATCTCACTTATTCTACATGAAGAAAATAGTCGATATCCACCCTATACACCAGCACACGTACTGTATCCAATAGCTTTCCGGCACATAGAGACTACTAGTTTCACCACACGCACACACACAGTACAAAAGCACGACTATACACTCCATAAGAAAGTCTCAGTTATATGAAGAAAATAGTCGATATCCACCCTATACACCAGCACACGTATCCATATAGCTCTCCTGCACACAGAGATACTTATACAGACAGCAGCATGCATTAATGATGCTACTGTATCTTGTCAGCGGTTTTGTGAATCTGCCCACTCAAGTACCGCCATCCATCAATCCTCCGTCCCCCATTGGCCGCCCTCTCCTGTTAGGTCGACATGACGAGGGGGAGGGGGAGGGAGTAGTCCTCAACCTTCCAACACCGCTGCCACAACGGCTCTTGGATAACATACGATCAACCAGATAGAGCCATCATAACGTCTTTTGCTCCTTTTACGGCGCGGTCAATCTTCTCTAATGTATGCAGGGAAATGTCCCCATGGTGAGATGCTGAGGGGAAGGGAACTGACAGAAACAGAGAATTATTCAGGCTCTGAGATGCATTGACTGGAGGCCTTTAAGAAAAGAATTAGGCAAGGAAGTGACAAGTCGTGTGATTTATAAAAAATCTGAATGTCAAAATGGCTGAATTAGTACACGTGGGCTTAACAAAACAAGGGCACGCTGTTCAGGGCGCGCTCTGAGCCGCCATTTAATGACTGGCAGGGAGTGCAAATTTACTGGTCCTATAAGCACAGCGGATGATTTTGCATGCAGCGCCAGAGAACACGCACTGACTGACTGTATAGGCTCACTCAGGTCTGAAGGGGAGAGAGGAACAGTGGGCTGCACTCTCGCTGTGGGAGCTGGGACAGGACAGTGTGACATATCGATCGGCTATCGGCCGCGAGGCACTGCACTCTGGGCTCCGTTGCCATCGCGGAGCCACTCTGTCACTCGCTGTTTTCAGCTGTTAATTTGTGGCGCTCTAGACCTCAACATTCCGCCCCGCACTCCAGCAGCCATCACATCCAGGGGAGGACCACTACATCAAACTGATGCTATGACCAGGGGCGTCACATTGGGGGGGAAAGTGGGACTGAGTATAACTAGGGCCCAAGGTGGAGGGCCCGGGGCCTTAATTATTTTATACTTTAACTCTTGAAAAATTGCAGATATACAAGCTCACAGCGTGGCACCGAGTGCCGCGCTTTGAGCTTGTAGATCTGCTATTTTTGTAAAGTCGTGAAAATGAGTGCAAATCTTTGAATATATGATTTTTTTAAGCCGACATTTGTAACTAAAATTTTGCTTCTGGGGGGTCATATCATTTTGGGGGTCCTTCATATGAAAAGGTTTGAGCACCACTGACATAGAAACAGTTTTTCTTTTTTTTAAAACCTTAGAAGGATTTGAAGTATTCAAAGAACTTTCAGGATTTTTCAAAAATAGCAGATCTACAAGCTTGCAGCGTGGCACTCGGTGCCGCGCTGTGAGCTTGTATATCTGCTATTTTTCAATAGTTAAAGCACAAAATAACATGTAATAACGCGTTCATGGGGAACCGCAGTGAATCCTTGTACCCAGGGCCCAGAATTTGGTGCGACACCCCTGGCTATGACGACAAGAATCTCAGCTGCTTGAGAGAGGACAGAGCACAATCCAGCATGTGTGTGTATTGGTGGTGTGCTGTGCATTGTCCTTCAATGCATCTGGGATTTGTCCTTCCATTCTTTTGTCCGTATCAAATGCTCCAGAGGTCTGTTATAATTCCACAGTCAGATAAATCACTGGCTGAGGTTTGAACTGCGACCTGTTATTGCCGTTTTTCCACAATGTCAAATTGTGAGAACTTGTTATTATAAAAAACGCTTTATGGCTATGGCTCCAGTAAGCAGCTTTCTAACCATTCTGCTGAATGCTGTCAAGAGAACTCGAGGTGCCCTTGAAATAATGGCGGGAACTTTTGACCAGCGTCAAATTGCGGAGCATTTTAAGCCGCGGAGGTGACTTCCTGTTAAGAGCTTAGCTATTGAATGACTATCGACGAATAACACCAGTGTGTGGAATAGAGAACAGCTTTGTGTCTGATGATGAATCCACTAATTGGCTATTTAATTGGCTTCAAACTATAACTTCTAATGTGTTTCAATATCAGCAGTAATGAGCCAGCATATCTGACGTTACCATAGGAGGGGTGTGAGAGGGAAGGTTAATGAGGGCCAGGAGATAATGAACTTGAAAATGATCACATGATCCAGACGTGGATGGCATGTTTCATGCAGGGGTGTCGCACCAAATTCTGGGCCCTGGGTACACTGGATTCACTGGATTATTTTGTGCTTTAACCATTGAAAAATAGCAGATGTACAGTGCCACGCTGCAAGCATGTAGATCTGCTATTTCTGAAAAATCATGAAAATGTTCACTTTGAATATTTCAAATCCTTCTAAGGTTTAAAAAAAACATGTTTCTATGTCAATGGTGCTCAAACTTTTTCATGTGAAGGACCCCCAAAATTATATATATTTGCCCACAGACCCCCATCTCAAAATATTTAGTTCCAAGGACCAAAATTTCCAAGGAAGCAAAATTTTGCAAAGTTATATGAAGATGTTTGCTTAAAAATACATATATTCAAAGATTTGCACATATTTTCACAACTTTTTCAAAAATAGCAGATCTACAAGCTTGCAGCGCTGCAATCGGTGCCACACTGTGAGCTTGTATATCTGCAATTTTTCAATAGGTAAAGTACCTTGGGCCCCACCTTGGGCCCTAGTAACTCAGTCCCACTTTTCCCCCCTTGTGACACCCCTGATTATCACATGATACAGACGTGAATGGCATGTTTCATGTATAAGGGGCTTATCTTAATGGGAGTATATCCAAATTAAATAAAGTAGTCCCCCACATACACACTGAAATCGGTCCTCTCGTTTCCCAGATCTAACTTTGGAGAAAGCAAACGTGACATCTTTGCCAACTGCCCCGTCATATATCGCACAATATCTGTTATCTGCCAAAAAACCATAGAAGAAATGCGAATTAAACAGTTGTTAATCCATAAAAAAATTAAGCATTTGTGTCAGTTTAAATGCTAGCTAGCTATTCAAAAAATAATAGCAAGTTCACAGTGCATCACTTTGTGCTACTTAAACCATGTCAAATAAAGTCACTTGCACCAGAAGTCTTTGATATATCAGATATATCAGATATATCAGATATATCAGCAGGTTTCACCCAGAGCCGTGCATGTGGACTCATGCTCTGTTGAAGAGGATGCTGAAGTCTGGCAAGATCAGCTTTAGAAATGCCATCAACGTTGGCACTGGGGTGGCACAGGGCCAGAGTCCCTGCCCACCAGCGTGGAGGCTGAGGTTCCATTGCTCCAGAGTGCCCCTGGCTTGGCCAGGCACTCCAATGAGCACAGCCATGCTTATGGGTGGGAAGCTGGCACGGAAGGGCATTCCCTGCAACTACATTAGGGACTTTGGTCCGTTAGGGCACCTGTTTAGTAGCCCAGCGTGACTAGGAAAAATAAAAAGAACAAAAAAAAGAACACACACACAAAAACAGCATCAACACCATTAACGCAGCATTAGTAAAGCAGCGCAGGGTGACATATGGAGCATCTGGGGTAATGTGTGTTTGAGTGTGTGTGCGTGTGTGCGTGTGTGTGTGTGTGTCTACCTATATGTTTGTATGCACGTGCACAAGTGTTTGGGGAGAGCATTGTGCGGATGGTTTGAGGCTGTTGTTGTGGAAGACATGAGTGTGGGCGGAGAGAGTCTGTCCATCCGTCTGTGTCTGTGCTGGTGGGCTGCGAGCATGGCCATCTGGGAGGGAGTTCTGCCCAGTCTTTCACTGGAGAGGAACACTGCTCTCAATTAAAAACTATAAAAGTTGTTTTTCTCCATCCCTGTTGTATTTCTACACCACAGTCCAAAATGTGTTAATCGAAAACAACCCTCTCTCTGTCCCCAGGCAACAGTTGCCTTTTTTTTGCTCCAGCCGTCACACTGCCCTCTGATGGCTAAATAGTGTCGTTGTAAAGCACAGAATAGGTATGGTATAGTCTACTCTACTGTAAAGAACCAATGGCACAATAAACATCTCCAGATAAGATTACATTAATACACATTAGTGGTGCAACAGTTAATCAAACTAATCTATTTAATGGTTTGTAAAAAAAAAAAAAAAACTCTCCTCGATTATTCGATTAATCGGAAAAGTAATCGCCAATAACATGATCGATAGTTGCATCCCTAATACCTATTGTTGATGAATGTGTACACATTCCTCGCACGCACACACGCACGTACGTGCGCACACCACGCACATACACACACACTTGTGATATTCTTCCCCTGTGTGCACGACGTATTCAGTTAGTACTTCTCAGTGCATATTAAGCCAACTCCCTCCCTAGTATAAACAATCCCATTTCACCAAGTTAATCAGTGTTCGGCTTAATACAAATAATAAACCTCATCAAGCATCAAGGAGTCTGACACAACAACCCATCTCTCTATCATATCATGCCAAATACCTTTGGGCTGCTGAGCACAGAGTGCCTGTTTTTTCTCTTGGACAGCAAACACGCTGATTACTGTAAGTCAGGTGGGAACAGAACATAATGGGGGGCACTTAATAGACCCAATATGAAATAGTTTTGAATCCATAAATCAGTTAAATGTTATATTAACATGCAGTACATATACCTAAAGGGTTTAATTGGTAGATGACTATTTCGTCAGTTTTCCAGCGTTTGCAAAAATTAACCTTAGCCTTACAACCTCAGAATAAAGCATTACAGTAAATCAGTAATTAGCTGTCAACATATTGACTTTTAGTTTTGGTGGAGGTGTATGGAGCTGACCATTTGTTATTTATTGGGCATTTAACCAAAGCCGTGTTCACGTCTATCCAGTGTTTGGCTTGTTTGTTTGTTTTTTGAGAGTCGCGGGTTGCGGCTTGTTTTAAAAACGCAGTGGCTTCTTTGGCAATTCTAACAAGCCAACATTTCTTTGACGTATATAATATAATTCCCCATACGTTTGTGGAGGAGTGTGAATCACATTGACTGACAGATTCGGTCTACTTATTAAGCCCCTGGCTCCAGTATGTATGTAATATTATGAAAAATAACCAACATATAAATGATAGACCTACATAGTAATTATTATGATATATGCATCTAATATGTTTCTATTAGTAATATATGGCCATATTTCTGGGCTGGTTTTGGCTTGTTTTTTTTAGGTGCGATGTGGCTTATTTCCCTAGCAAGATTTGGCTTGTTTTTCGCTAGTTTTTAGAGGTCTTATTTCTCTCAGAAGACCTGGCAACACTGCTTCTATGGACTGCTGCGCTCCTAACTGTCCACAGCAAGGGGAAGGGGAAGCATAGAAAGGCAATCCTTGCTAAGGCAAGCCTTGGTGTTTTATGCATGTACTAACCCAATGCCACAAACAAGGACCAACCTAGTATAGAGCTAATTAGATACGATAAAAATTATATATATCCCAACTTCTTTTAGAAAAAAAATGTTACTTTGGTAATTAAGAATTAGTATAGAGAGCATCCAGGGTTATTTAGGTCAACTTGTGATTGATTGCAGAGGCTTTGTAGTGGCATAATTAAGTCTTTCACTCATGGTATCCATACAAAACAAAAAATACAAGGCATCTCAGTTCAAATGCCAACTTGTTCATAAACAGCTTCTCGTCTTATGTATTCTTCCCTCGATGTAGTGTAGTCATTATGTTAATTCCCCACTGTGTAGAGTCCCTGTCACTGCCAAACCCTACTCACTGGTCATAGGGTGAGTGTAGACAAACCATATGCCTCCTCCGATACACACGGGAGTCACCTCACCTGGCACTCCTTTTCAGCTGGCAGTGAGAAGCTTCACCGGGAGGACTATGGACTAATAGATGCAGAGGAACACATACTATAGTCCAGGGTCCATATAGTTTCATCGTTTGACGGCACAATCATCCGTGTATTTCGGATTCATGTCAATTTGTGTTTTCAAATATTTAACCTCTTAACTTAGTATACTCTTTTTCTCCTCTACACCAAACCTCTGCCGAAAATAGCCGATCTACAAGCTCACAACGCCTCGCAGCGCGAGACGTTGTGAGCTTGTAGATCTGCTATTTTTGGCTAAAGTTCTCAGAATATGATGCTAGGGTTCAAGTGGTTAATATAAAAAAGGAGAAGAAAAAAAAAACTTCTATCACACAAAGATTTGGGGGACCCCCTGTAGTAACTCTGAGGACCCCCTAGGGGTCCCGGACCCCCTGTTGAAGACCCCTGTTATAGTCCTTCCTAGTTTGGCACCCTGATGAATAGGCACACCAACCAACCTACAGTATTGGAGTCAGTGCAGCCAGTGCAGCAACAGAGAATCCATGACCACAGCTAACTACATTCGCTGAAGCACACAGGCAAGCCGAGCAGAAGCCTTACCCCTGTTCCACCTGAATGCACCTGCCCCTGTACCCCTGTCCTCTTGACCTTGACTTGGAAAGCTTTAAAGGACTCCAATCAACTGCTATCCCAGTGTTTCCCAAACTTTTTAGCTCAAGACCCAAAAGAGAAATCTGTCGTTTGCCCGGGACCCAAACTAGTGAAAACAGCTCACAACGTGTTGCTTTGCTCCGCATTGTGAGCTTGTAGATCGGCTAATTTCACTACTTCTTGGCATTTGTTTTTCTATTATGTAATCTATCTATATAGTTTTTACCGTAATTCATGAAACATTGTGAATATATTTTTTCAAATGTTGTGAAATAATAATTAAAAACTAAATGTTGGAAACCAAAAATAAAGGAACCTTTACCTCACAACCCATAAAAATGTGACTGCGACACACAAATGGTCCCGACTCCCGACCCAGCGTTTGGGAAACCGTGATCTATCCTGATTCTGGTGGCCTCTGGATGAGTTGAGGAGCAGCTATCCAGGTATAAAGCCCTTTCGCTCAGTGGCCGTGATATAGGCTCATTAACCTGACTGATTCCCCTGTTGCACATTTCAGATGTGTGCATGTGATTAGAACGTCCACTGAAGCAAGGGAGTAGAAATGCATGCCTGTGTGTGGGTGTGTGTGTAACAGGCTAAATCAACTCTTCAACTCTTCTACTTCAAGGTTAGGGATTGATATTCACTTAATAACTTGGTAATGTATATATTTACTGAAGAATATTATCCAGCTTATCTGTGAGTGGTAAACTATGACAACCGCTAGGTATTAGAAGTTAATCTAATACCTAGAGTTGTTTTCAAATCACACACATAAACAACCCAATTGATATGACAAGGCAAAATAAATCACAACTCAAATTACAACACAAAACACCAGCGGGTGTACCTACAAAGGGAGAACAGAATACTAGGGCTCGCCACGCTGCTTATTAAAATAATATATTTCGATATTACTCACCTACTCACTCATCAACTCATGGGACAATAACATCAATAAAGATAGCTCAAAATGGTGGGCAGGAGGACAACACAAAATAACTCCACATCAAGACAAAACAAATAGTGGGAATTTGCAGGGGTGTCTCGTGGGTAATTATGACAGAGGAAATGAGAGAAGAGCGTCTAAGGGCAGGTGCTAAAACAATCTCAGAAATCAGGCGGAAAAGAAATAATGAGAAAGCAACTGCAAATGGGCCGGAAATAAGACTGGCGTGGTTGTGGAATGGGAAGAAAGTATATGAAGAAGACACAACAAAAGGAAATGAATCCGTCGAGAGAGGAAAAACCTCTACGTGTTTTGTGCGTGACCTCTGCCAGCTGCCGACTGCTATAGAAATATGGAGTGTCATCCCGGCGACGCAGCGGTGACAACCTGTGACATTATGTCACGGACATTACAGTGAAATCAGTGGGCAATAATGAGACTTGAACTTTTGACGAAACCCCTGAGAAAGCCCTTAAATTCCATCAGGCCTAGCAGAAGAGTGAACGCACATCGCCACTGTGCGTGTGTGCGAGGGCTAGGGATGGGACGATAAGCGATATTATCGTTTATCGTGATAAAAAACAATCGCGATAATCGTATCGTGTAGATTTAATATATTGTGATATCGTCCTCCATCACTGGGATCAATTCACCTTTTATTTGCTGAGCTGCATATCCGGTACCACTCGGCGCCGCAGCCGAGTGTGATTTACAAGCTCACAACGGGTTGCATCTGCGACACGACGTGAGCTTGTATGTCTGCTGTTAAACCGGAAGTGTGGTCCAAATAATCTCCAGTAAACTCCCGCGGAAACAGGTGGATACGTATTTTTTTTATCTCTCTTTCAAATGTCTTTGCCAAAAAATAGCCGATCTACAAGCTCACAACGCGTCGCATTGCGACGCGTTGTGAGCTTGTAGGTCTGCTATTTTTTGCAAATGTTCCACCCCAGAATAGTGGATTTTGATTATCGTGATAATATCGTAAATCGCGATTTCTTTTGTCACAATAATCGTGATATGAAACTTTCATATCGTCCCATCCTTCCCTAGCGAGGGCGTGCATGTCTGTCTCGTGGATGTACCGGTATACTCTTGGGAGACGATAGTCGAGTGTGAATGTGTGAATGGGGGCAGGAGGATACACAGCAAAATGCTCAGTGTTCATTTAACCCTGATGGTGTAAAAAGAAAAAAGGGCACCCGAATGGACCGGGTTCCTTTTTATTACACCGCTAGAGTTGAATTAACACTGTGGATTTGGACTGTGTAGGAGGACACCCGTGGGACAGCCCGTCTAATCCTGTCATCCAGTCACAAGGAGAATGGGGAAAAGCACTCTGTCCTGTTCCTCTCACTCACATTCCCATCCCTTTCATGCCCCTCTCTCACACACTCTCTCTCTCCCTCTCTCTCCCTCTCCCTCTCTCTCTCTCTCTCTCTCTCTCTCTCTCTCTCTCTCTCTCTAGCACTTCCAGGCTCCCTGTCTGTTCTTTGTATGTCTTTGAGTGGTGATAATGGCAGGCTGTCCGTCACGCAAAGTCTGACCCAGATTCACCCCTAGCGGGAGAATGGAGAGAGAGAGAGAGAGAGAGAGAGAGAGAGAGAGAGAGAGAGAGAGAGAGAGAGAGAGCACCATCTCAGCCTGGCCCTGAACCCCACCACACAATCCCACATGAGACTCCTGGCAGAAGAGGAAATGAAAGGTAAAACGCAGAAGAAGGGAAGTCGGCCTCCTTAACCTTTTTACTACTGAAGCCTGGGAAGTACTGTAGCATGATGAAACCAGCCCCATCCTCCAGCTCACTATAGGCCACTGTAACCGCTGTACACGGGGCTTACTTATTCATAAGCCCCGTCCATTGAGGAGAGGCTACTGACGGAGACATCATTACAGGCTTCCTGAGGTGGACTCAGGGGGCAAAACGTGATGCCGGACCAGAAATGCTAATGTCTATGTCTGTCAGAGAATCCACATGACCTCGCCCCACATCCAGCTGCATGGCTACAGTTCCCATGGAGGTAGGGGTGGGCGATATGGTGATAATTATCGTTGAGGCGATTCAATGTCTCCACGATATGCCTTTTTAGACATGTCGTATATATTGTGATACAATTGAGGGAGCCTTGTAAAAGATCCTGTTAATACAGAGGTTCACTGCAGAATTCAATTTAAACCTGCATTTTGGTCTAAATCAGAAGTTCTCAAACTTTAAAAAGGTCTCCACTTAACTCTGACAGTATACAAATGAATCCAAATATTTGGTTTCCTTTGTATACTGTCAGAGTTACACACTTGTAAAGACCTCCCAAAAGGAACCCAGAGAGTCTAGTTTTTGTCAAGTACCTTGAAAAATAACCATAAAAACCAACGTGTAAAAGAATGGTGATAAAATCGTGTATCGTGATACAGCTTCGGAAAATAGGTGATATTGTATTTTTCCATATCGCACACCCCTACATGGAGGACAAGTAACATGAGCTGGATTTTATCATTTTTCCTCCCCGAGTATTCGCTGTTCTCTGTATTGTGTATGTCAGTGGTTCTAACCCCCTAAGGGGGGACCCTGGGGGTCCCTGAGAACAACTGGTGTATTATATGTGATGTACTGTAGTCAAAATAAATGGGTCATCAATATATTATGAAAAAGCAATGTTATGTACATGTACAGTAACGTGCAATCAAAGCACTGGCGGTACTGATAAGATTCAATTGTTGAAACATCAAACACGGAACAGACCTGGACCATGCTGCATTGGTGCCTAATATACAGCTAGTAGTGGCTGACTTGCCAGTCTCCAGGTTTTCCCCAGAATAGGTAGACTGATTTAATTAAGGCAGAAATACTGTCATTTAAACACTATGACCCATTACAAGTCCACAGTATACATTTAGGGCTATAGTTTAGGTCTATGTGTTATGTGTCTATGTGTATGTCCATGGCGAAAATACAGTTTGATGAAAATGTCTGTCACAAGCCGGCATGGTGATGACCCCCTGAAAAATCAAATCGAAATGTGTTTAAAGCTACAATCTGGGACATATTTTAAATGAATTAAACCTTATTTTGGGTGTGGAAATGGATGTGGCCCAGGAGAGAGGCAAGTGAAACGGAGGGGAAGAAAGGGGTGTATGAAGGCGAGGCATGGGAGTTGGTGGAGCAGCAAGCCTGCCTTCACATGGCCACTTAACGGGGATTAGGAGTTTAGTCATGGTGAATGACTGGATACAGAGGAGGCTGATTGAGCGGGAGATAAAGTCTATAAAAGGTGTTTGGGACTGGGAGTCAAATATAGCAGGCAAACAGTAATTTACAACTTTAGACATATTTACAAGTGTATAGTGGCACCTTGTACATTTTAATCTAAGACCTTCAAAATGGTTTACAGTTCAAAGTAGGACAGCTGTCTGAATGTACTCGTTGGTATGCCATCAAAGGCATTATATCATTCAAATGTTTTTTTTAGATCATTATTAATATACTGTATAGTGACATTCCATTCTTTCAACACAGTGAATTCTAACCTGGTGAGTAGCTATACCTGCCGACGCTAGTGAGTTGTTAACCGGGTGAATGTTAACCTCTATGCGTAAATCTAACCCTAACCCAAACCCAAACCCTAACCTCAGTAACCCGACGCGGGTGAGTAGCTGCTGACACTGGTACCCTCCTGTAGTCGAAGTAATGAAACGTAGAAAAGGCGAGATTTCCCTGTATAGTATTACTCGAGAGTTCAGACATTAAGTCCAAGTTCTTTCTTATATTATTTGACAATTTCTTTATAGAAAGTCTTTATAGCAGGCTAGTTTGTTGATTACTATTTGATGCATAATCTTCTTTTTCTTTTCTTTCTATCTTTTTTCTTTCTAGGTGTTAAAAACGTCTTAACCCATTTAGGCCTAGAATTATTGACTGCTTTAACTATTGAAAAATAGCAGATATATTTGCGAGCTTGTAGATCTGCTATTTTTGAAAAATTGTGAAAATGTGTGCAAATCTTTCAATATATTTTTCAAAACAAACTTTTGTAACTCAAATCTCTGCTTCTGGGTGGTCCCTGGAACAATTATTTTGAGATGGGGGTCCGCGGCCAAATACCTGTAATTTTGGGGATCCTTGACATGAAAAGGTTTGAGAACCACCGATTTAGAGGAAGGATTTAGAAGTTGGGTCAAAGATATTCAAAGCACACATTTCAAAAATAGCAGATATACAAGCGCTGCACTCGGTGCGCTGCGAGCTTGTATATCTGCTATTTTTCAATGGTTAAACTGATAATAGAAGACATTAACTCGAGCAATGGCTCCTCTCTCTCTCTCTCTCTCTCTCTCTCTCTCTATCTCTCTCTCTCTCTCAACCTGTACAGTAGGTTCTTGTCACAGCCATCCTCCTGTCCCTCCCTCCCTCCCTCTCTCTCTCTCTCTCTCTCTCTCTCTCTCTCTCTCTCTCTCTCTCTCTCTCTCTCTCTTTCTCTCTCTCTCTCTCTCTCTCTCTCTCTCTCTCTCTCTCTCTCTCTCTCTTTCTCTCTCTCTCTCTCTCTCTCTCTCTCTCCCTCTCTCTCTGTGCCCTTCAGTTGTCCTTGGCGTTCCAGTGGATGTGCAGCGTGCTACAGCTGGATCTCAGTGTGTGGGAGAAGACTCCTGCCCGCCCGCCCGCTCTGCCCCCGCCTGGCTCCCCGTCTTTGTGCCTTATCTCAATCACACTGGCTGGCCATCTCTCCATCTCTGCCTTGACATCATGCAGTAAATGTCACCGTTTCATTTCACTCTGCCCTTGTTCACTTTGGATTATTATTTTTTTTCTTTACAGCATGGCTTTGAAGGAGGTAGAGCCGGCGTCTAGAACAGGGTCTGTCTTAGCTCTGGTCCATAGCGTTAGTGGAGTTCTCCCTAACGCTATGTTTCTCTAGCCTGGCGGGGCCCGGCGTTATCTGTGTTCATTCCTTCCACAGTATAACGTCTGGCCTTTAGCCTATTGGCAGCTTGAAAAGTGGGCGGGAGTACTTGCCTTGACAGACAGACTCCTCTAACCAATCACCATCTCTCAGCCAGTCGGAAGAACGGCAAACAAACACGTCTTTTCGGCCGATAAACTCCACTAGCGCATCCTCCGTGTTGCTTTTTAATTGTTGTAATTGATTCCAACTCTGAAATAACTGCACTTATTGGTTGTTTTATGGTTAGAGCGTTAACTGTTACACTTTTTGCATCGCGAGGGCAGCCATTGTTGTTTTGACCGTCACCGTCTACACATGGACCAATCAGGGAAATCTTTTCACTTGTTGTCAGGAAGACTACGTTTGTTGTGCGGAAGCATAGTGCGGAAGCAGTCACTGATTGGCCCAAATCACAGAATAATCGGTATACTCGCTGCCAATCAACGGAAGTCCAGACGTTATACTGTGGAAGGAATGAACACAGATATAGCGTCGGGCCCCGCCAGGCTAATGTTTCTCTACCTCCGCCCCGGCTTGGCAAAACCGGAAAGCCCCGTCGTCTGGTTTAGTTTAGTTTAGTTTATTTGATCATCATATTTCATACAGGTCAAACATTCATATAATCATTGTTACAGGTGATCAAAAGGAATAGGCTGAAGCTAAAAGCTTGTGAATGCCTATCCTACATGTTCATGAATTAAGACATTGATTAGTTATAAGTGTTCAGATTATTATTATTATTTTTTTTTTTCAAAAAAAAAAAAAGAGAAAGAAAAGAAAAAAGAGAAAGAAAAGAAAGAAAAAAAATTAAAAACTAAAAACAAAATGTATAAGGAAATAGACTTGATACATTCCATAATAATAACAATTCAAGAAACAGAGATATGTTACAAAGTAATAGTAAGAGAAATAATAATAGAATTAATAATACTAACAAGTACGAATAAATGATAATGATATTTAATTTGAGTATTTTTTTAAATTGTGAAATGTTCTTACTGTGTTTGATCTCTTCTGTCAAACTATTCCAAATCTTTACTCCACAAATAGAAATGCACATACTTTTTTGGGTAGTATGGTCCGAAAATAACAAAAACTGTTTCGCCCCTCACCAAACCAAAGGTATCAGTGGGTAGTTGAAAGCTTACTCTACATAGTGGACGCAATCTGAGCCCCCCACCACACGCTTAAAATACATTTCTAGGGCGAAATGAAAAATATTCCACCGGATGGAGACCCCATTTCTTCTAGTTTTTCCACTATTTGTTGTCGCCATCGCGGTGCCAACTCACTACTGCCGCGCAGGTCAGAGGACCACATTAACAGAGCATTAGTCTCGTTGGGTGTTATTCAGCTCTGCGACGTTGGAAGCGCTGTTTCGTAAAAAACAGTCTTCAACCTATGGACCAGAGCTACAGTAGGTCTGTCTGTGAGGCCGTCCAGGGATAATCTCGCAAGCGCTGGGCCTTAAAACATGCATTGCACATGCACAACAAAATGTTGGCACATTTGTTGTGCATGTGCAATGCATGTTTTAAGATTTTTTGGAAATATTTATAATGGATAACAGGATTTAGGAGCAGGCTGAATTCTCACAGCAAGAGAAAACAGGTCGCTGGGTCAAGTGAAGTCTAGGTAATAATAGCTGCTGCGTCACTGCAGAAACCCTGCTATCTAAATGGAGGATCCCTCAACACGGCGTACAGAACAGCACTTCAATTATTCATACTGCCACACACACACACGCGCACACACACACACACACACACACACACACACACACACACACACACACACACACACACACACACACACACACACACACACACACACACACACACACACACACACACACACACACACACACACAACTACAATGACACACCTGGCCTTTGTGAAGACTTTTCTAATGCAATGAATGCACCCAAACCCAAAACCAACACCCTAACCCACACACATGTTTATACGGTACATTTTATACATTTGAAAAGTTGTGAAATGGGACATTCTGCATAATGAGTACTTTCTAGATACTTTAAGTACATTTTGATACGGATACTTTTGTACTTTTACCAGAGTATTTCTACATTGCAGTATTGATACTTTTACTTACTAGAAGTAAAAGTGAATACTTTTTCCACCACTGACACACACATGTGCGCACGCACGCACGCACGCACGCACGCACGCACGCACGCACGCACGCACGCACGCACGCACGCACGCACACACACACACACACACACACACACACACACACACACACACACACACACACACACACACACACACACACACACACACACACACACACACACACACACACACACACACACACACACACACACACACACACACACACACACACACACTCCATGCGAGTGTCTCGATTGCAGCTCTTTGCTGGAGAGAATCCCTCCTGATTGAGACTGCTACAGAGCCAGAGCTAATTAACAGCATTTGATTATCTTGGCACAGACATGGGAGTCATTATCATTATTCCTTCCTTACTGCATGTGCAGAACATGCCAGCTAAAAACTCTGGCAGATGATAGCTGTAGGTGCAGTCATTTTTGGTTTAATTCGCACCAACAGTACAATTTTATTCAAATAGCACATCAAAGCCTGATGAAGCAGTATGGCATTGTGATGGAAAATGCCAAAGTGGTAACGATCCAGAGACCAGCTTTGACTCTGCCCATCTAGACCCGTTATCACATATTAGTATGACAATAGAAATGGGGGGAAAGGATGAGATTCAACGGCACCTTATTGCTATGGGGCCTGGTTTTTAATGCCACATACCGTATATGAATCTGTTCCCCACTGGCTAGTTTAACCCATTATAACCAGGAAAGTATTTAACTCATTAACTGCTTTACCACAAGTTTCCTGAGTTATCCCATATGTCCACGCCGCCACGTCCGAGTTTTGGGCCGTTTCTTTTTTCTGCATTTCTTTTTTTTTAAACATTTTTTTATCTACTAGGCATGATCGCGATCGTGAAATTGCATGTTTGACCCCCATACCAACCCCATCTTTCAAACATGGCAGCCATGTTTGTTTACATTTGAAGAAAACATACTGAAATGGCTGCTATATCATGAATGCCTGAACGGATTTCCAAGCGAATGAGTTAACAAGTTGCTTATTCTTGACTCTGAATGGCGCTGTTCACTAGCTTATGGGTGACCAATTACTTCCGGGGTTTCCACCTATCCACCTAGACACGTTGATGATGTCACCAGACCAAAATCAGCATTTCCATTTTTTTAGAAAAAAAAGGAAAAAACCATATAGTGGGAGTCAATGTGGCGAGTGGAAGGCACTGTTCGCTAGCTTATGGATCACCAAGTTTTTTACATGCTAAGGGGACGGTCATTTGACACGTTGATGATGTAATCACAACAAACCCAGCGTTCATTTGGTTTTGGGACGGCTAAAAGGCTTTGGTCTTATAATGGAAGAGAGGGAGAGTGGTTTAATCTTTGGAAGGGATCGTGTCATATGTGGACAGGGATTTCTTTTCCCAAATCCAGGACATCTGTGTGCATGTTTCGAGACCCCCATCGTGGAATATTTGATGCATTTTCAAAGGTTAGTGAAAATGGTGGCAATCGGTAAATGAGTTAAAAGTCTTTTGAATTGCGGCATAGTGGGATAATTAGCGCCAGCGCTCTCAGTATATCCTGGTACTAAAGGGAAGCATGGTTTCAGGCCTTACACTGCAGAAGGATGAAAACAGGAAAATCGTTAATTGACACTTTCTCCCCTCTCCAGTGTTCAGACACAGATCACATTATACACCATCTCTCCCTCAGTCAGCCCTGCTGCATCAAAACAGTCATGGTGTACATCAATGAGCTCCATAGCACGCAGACACGCTGTCAGAGTGTAAGAGGCTGCCAGTCAAATCGTATGTGCAGGCACACACACATAGAGTGCAACAGAAGAGGGGTGAGGGGGAAGTACTGTACTGTACTGGTTCCCAAACACTGCGTCGGGACCCATTTGTGGGCAGAGCAGCCACATATTTATGGGTTTTTGTTTCCTACATTTTCTTTTAGTTATCATTATTTCAAAACATTTTCAAAAAACATTCCCCAAAAAGCTAAGATTTGCATGAAAAAAAAATGCAATCATTTTTAATAAAATAAAAATCTAAGAAATGCATTAATTAGAAAACAGATGTTTAAGAAGTAGTGAAAATAGCGTCGCCGCGCTGTGAGCTTGTTTTCACTAGTTTGGGTCCCGGGCAAACGTTTAATATCTCTTTTGGATCTTGAGCTAAAAAGTTTGGGAACCACTGCTGTACTGTATGTACATGCACGCACGCGCACTTACGCACGCACGCACGCACGCACGCACGCGCACGCACACACACACACACACACACACACACACACACACACACACACACACACACACACACACACACACACACACACACACACACACACACACACACATAGCAGATAGACTGATACAAAGAGAGACAGAGGCAAC